>NC_059326.1:182060000-182385000 GCF_018350155.1 Leopardus geoffroyi
GTTTTAATCTGGATCATTTACCAAATCCCTAGTTTTCCAATATTTTAATTAATTTCTTTTCAGATCAGACACTGCTGTATCCCTCCTTTTATCCGTGGCTGAATTTATAAATCCCAGTAAGGAAATGCAAACAAACAAACAAATAGAACCCCCACTAATCCTCTCTGGCAATTCCTGTGTTTTCTCTAATGAGCTCTAATATATTAGGATAAACAACCATTCCCAACTATTTGGTCAGAATTTAGAGAATCAATTTTTTTAAGCATTTGAGTGATTTTCTTTTTTTTTTTTTTTTTTCCAGTCAGTTCAGGACTAAATAAGCTGCAAGGGCAAACTCTTTTCGCTTGATTTTTTTCAACTATCCTAAGAGCAGACTCTCTTGGAAAGTTCTATATGGGAGGGAGTTTACAAAGCTTCATTGGATCACCTCACTTCTTTGAAACAAAAGGCCAACCAAGCATTTCCAGGCATTTTGGAGGATGTTAACTCATGCAGAACCCTAAGAAAACTTGGTATAGTCTTCCAATTATACTGTTTATTTAGTTCAAGTTCCAACTTGTTATCAATGTGGATGGGAAAACTCTTGCTTAGCTTTCGGATACTTCACCTTGCTCCCATTCTCTAATTTCCCTGCCTCCCATTTTGAACTTCAACACTGAAATAATCATATCATAAAATAGACTATTTTTTCCTTCTTCTCTACATTTGAAAGACTATTACCAAGTGAAATGATTTTGTGGGCTCTTCTCTCCTACATTCTTTTTCAATAGTAACTTTCTTAAGAAAGAGAAATTTATAAAATAACATCAACATTTCACTTCATTTAACCTGAAACAAACTCTGCTGTTTACCACCAAAGAATCATATAAGATATAAGAGGAATGGGAACAATAAGCAATCATATTTAGCGTCCTTGTTACCTTCTTCAGCAGTCACAAAGAACTGAAGTCAGGGAGAGTCACAGGTGGTGAAGAATCCTTAGCTCACCCAAGTCCCAAGGAGCTCTTTGAAATATTGAGTCCTATAATTCAATTATTATTCCATGATGAATTTGATCCTGCAGTCTATTGCTTCCCAGGTCTCTACCTCCATAATTCAGGAATTTCCATTTACCAATCAAGGTTAGGCTTTCCTAGTTAGGTGTATTTTGTATCTTATTAAACACTTTCCACATCAAGTTCAGGCCAACTCTTCCTAGGCTACATCAAACACATTCCCTACTTCTTCTCTTTCATATTCTTACAATATGGTTAAACATATTCTCAATATTTTCTTCAAATATTCACTCTGACTCATTTATCTAACACATTTTTATTCAGCACTTATTTTGTGTCAGGCTCTGTTTTCTATGATGTGTCTGAGTGACTGGCTGACAAATAAAAGTCCTTGGCCTCATGTGGCTCATGTATTATGATGGATAAAGTATTGAACAAACAAGAGCAGATTTTGCAATAATAAGTACCATGAGGAAAATAAAAGAGGTTAATATGATGGAGATGATTAGAGAAGGGAGTTACTTTATTTATTTATTTATTTATTTATTTATTTATTTAAAATTTATTTATTTAAATTCAAGTTATTTAGCATACAGTGTACCATTGGTTTCAGGAGTAGAACCCAGTGATTCCTTACTTACATATAACACCCAGTGCTCATCCCAACAAGTACCCTCCTTAATACCTATCACCCATTTAGTCCATCTACCCACCCACCTCCTCTCCAACAACTCTCAGTTTGTTCTCTGTATTTAAGAGTCTCTTATGGTTTGCCTTCCTCTCTGTTTTTATCTTATTTTTCCTTCCCTTCTCCTATGTTCATCTGTTGTGTTTCTTAAATTCCACATGGGTGAAATCATACATTTGTCTTTCTCTAATTTTGCTTACCGTGATACACTCTAATTCCATCTACATTGTTGCAAATGGCAAGATTTCATGATTTTGATCACCAAATAGTATTCCATTTTGTGTGTGTGTGTGTGTGTGTGTGTGTGTGTGTGTGTATACATATACCACATCTTTACCTATTCATCAGTTGAAGGACAATGGAGTCCTTTAAGGAAATTCTGTTTTTAGGCAGGTAAGGGATTTCAGGAACTCAGATGCCTTCAGTTCAAAATAATTAAAGTGCCACAGTGGCTTATTCTAGATGCTTTCATTTTACTATTTAGGAGTTTCTTTTTTTTCCTTTCTGACCTCAGCCACAGCAACTTGTTACTCAGCACGTCGCCAGAGGCAAGGGAAACAAAAGCAAAAATGAACTATTGAGACCTCATCAAGATAAAAACCTTTGGCATAGCAAAAGAAACAATCAGCAAAACTAAAAGGCAACCAACAGAATGGGAGAAGATATTTGCAAATGACATATCAGATAAAGGGTTAGTATCCAAAACCTATAAAGAGCTGATCATATTCAATACACACACACACACACACACACACACACACACACACACACACACAATTCAGTGAAGAAATGGGCAAAAGACATGAATAGACACTTTTCCAAAGACGACATCCAGATGGCTAACAGACACATGAAAAAAAAAGCTCAACATCACTCATTACAAATACAAATCAAAACCACAATGAGATACCACATCACACCAGCCAAAATGGCTACAATTAACAACTCAGGCAACAACAGATGTTGGCAAGGATGCAGAGAAAGAGGATCTCTTTTGCACTGTTGGTGGGAATGCAAACTGGTACAGCCACTCTGGAAACCAGTATGGTGGTTCCTCAAAAACTTAAAAATAGAACTACCCTATGACCCAGAAATTGCATTATTAGATATTTATACAAAGGATACAGGTGTGTTGTTCTGAAGGGGCACAGGCACCTCAGTGCTGATAGCAGCAGTATCGATGATAGCCAAAGTATGGAAAGAGCCCAAATGTTCATTGACAGAAGAATGGAAAAAGAAGACATGGTATAAATGTACAATTCAGTATTACTCAGCAATCAAAAAGAATGAAATCTTACCATTTGCAACAACATATATGGACCTAGAGGGTATTATGCCAAGTGAAATTAGTCAGAGAAAGACAAAAATCATATGACTTCACTCATATGTGGGATTTAAGATACAAAACAGATGAACATAAGGGAAGGGGAGCAAAATTAATATAAAAACAGGGAGGGGGACAAAACATAAGGGACTCTTAAATATAGAGAACAAAATGAGCATTCTTGGAGGGGTTGTGGGGAGGGGGTGGGCTAAATGGATAAGGGGCATTAGGCAAAACACTTGATGGGATGAGCACTGGGTGTTATACATAGAGGATGAACCATTGGAAACTACTCCTGTCATCATTATTGTACTATATGCTAACTAACTTGGATGTAAATTAAAAAATGAAAAATAAATTTAAATAAAGGGGGAGTTACTTTAAATTGTGCGGAAAGGAAAGGCCACTCTGGTGAAGTGTGGGGTGTGGGGATGGTCTTCTTTCTTTCTTTGAAAATCACATATCCTGCTCAATTCTTTCTAGAAGTAATTCCTTTTCTCATACTTTGGAACGAGGAGTCTTCTAGCACATTTATTTGCCACAGCCATTTCCTGATTATTTCACCATTCTTTTCATTGAACAACTCCAGCTCTTTATGCAGCCCACACTGTTTAACTTTCTTTCTTTCTTTTTTTATATTTGGCCATCAAATTTTGCCTACTTCCATGACATTTCTCTTACATTCTTTGACATCTTAATTCCCTAAATCTTAGATTCTCCATTTTGTACCTTATCCTCCACCTTTAACTTGAATGGATAAATTATTCACACTCATCAAGCAAACAGCACCATTATGTATCAGTCCTTTGTTCTTCTCTACTCCAGTGACCTTCAGCTCTATACCACTTGGACATACCATTTGCACACCCATACTACACTTCATTAGTACTCTATGTTGGTAACATTCCACTTGACATTAACCATACTCTTCACTTGGATCTACATAATCATTCATCTCTAAGCCTACTTTTACTCCTTTGATTCGTCTCTGAGTACCAGCTATGTACAGGACAGATGTGAGTTTGAAAACCGCACCTCCATTTACAGCTGAAGGACTTTAGGAAAAAGTTACTTAACTTACCCTAAGACTCCCTTTGCTTTTTGGTAAAACAAGGCTAATATCACATGACTGTGTATGTGTATGCGTGTGTGTGTGTGTGTGTGTGTGTGTGTGTGTGTACACGTATATATAAAGACCTTAGCAATGTGTGTGTATATATATATATAAAGACCGTAGCAATTCCTTGGCACATGAGAAGTGCTTAATGAATGGTTAGGTCATTATTATTATTCCTGTTCTACCCAGTTTGGTTTCTCTGGTAGGTTTTAACTGTTGATTAGTACCATCTTATGCTGCAAAACATTCTGCCAGTGATTGTCACTGGAAATAAAACTCTCTTCCTTTTTCTCTTTAGCTTCCATGTTACTGATTTACAATAACAAAATTCCCTAATTGTGTTGATGGGCTGTAGTTCATACTGACATTAACAAACCTCTCAAATGTTATTTACTGAATCCTTTCCTCATTTCTGACAGTCTATCTCATTTATTGGAGTCCCTATTTCTCTTTTATTAATCACAAAAATTTCTAAATCTCCCTGTTCATTCTCAATAAATGATCTAATCACCCATTTTAGTAATGTATCAGGATGTTAAATTCAACTCTTCCTGTTGACTTGAATTTTCTGCACAGGTCCTTGGCTGAGAACAACACAATAATTGCCAAATATTCCCCCATTCTAAAGAGAGTTACTAAACCAGCTACACAGAACTTGCAAAAGAGAAGGCTCAAAACCAATTCTGCCAGTAAATCTGAATGCATAAGACAATGAGGTTTAAGAACCATGGGGAAATTTCACTGAGAATAACTGAAATACTATTACATCCTGTTTTTGCTCCTCACATTACACCAAGTAAAAAAAAGACTTTTCAAAATGACCTCAAGGACACTTTAACATATGTCCCAGGGATTCTTGGATATAACAACCTAGTATATAACATATGTCCCTGGAAATATGGAATATATCAAAGTAAGGTTAAGCATCTAATTCTTGCTGGGAAAAGTCTGAAAGGAAGAGTTGGTGCATGGAGTGACCTTCACCAGGAACAAAGTGTCCCTCTACCAACAGCTGGAAAAGATATACACTTCCTGGGAAACTAAATGACCCTTAAGATAGAGTGTCAGCCTGAGTTAATCTTAAGAACTTCATGGAGGGATGAAGTAACCTATTAGAGATGTAGACAATCAGAAGGCCAAAGGATGAGGGTGAAATTCAAGGCAGCCAGCCAGATTAGAGGATTTTCCTGGAGTGTAGAAGTTGCAGTTGGTACCTCCCCATGGGACTTTGGGGAACTCGACAAAAAATTCTCTGTTGAGAAACTTGACAAAAGAGACATCGAGCCTGAAATTATACATCCATCTCAACAGGATAATGACAACTGTTCCAACTACACTAACTAGTTCCTGGAAGAGTAAAAAAATAAATAGGGATTAGGGGAACAGGTGAATAAAGGAGAAGATGAATCCATGTGTCCTCTCCCCTGTAAGCTTCTAAGTCTAAAGTAAGCCTGAGCTAAGAGAGTAGAGGCAATTTCAAATTGAAGGTCTTTGGAGATTCAATACTACATTGGTTGGGACTATTCGATTAGCAAAATAAGGCTGTGCTTGGGAACTAAAGAGACCAGAATAGCTGTTGTACTGGACTGAAATTTCATCCAGATTACGAAAGAATGAGTTTAGGGATCCAGTTTAAGAGGCAGTGAGGGAAAGAATAAACTCATTACCTGACTTAAATCAGATCCAGATCATTCAATAAAATGATAACACTAAGACCCTTTAATATGAACCTCTTCAACTTCTTTCCTATTCTCCTTAAAATTTTACTATTTGTTCACTTGTCCTTTCCTTATTTTCTCATGACCTATAAGAAAACTCCTTTCTCCAGTAAGAAAATTAATTTTCACTAACTTCCTCCTCATGGTCCTTATTTATTCTCCATTTTATTTTTCTTTTGAACTTGATACTCCCATATTTTCCATGATACTGCACTCCTTTCACTGCCCAGTGTCATAATTTCTTAATCTCCATTGCCGCTTGTGTTTTGTTTTCCTCCCCATTCTTCATGATCTTTTGTTTTCTTTGCTTCTTTCCTTGTGTGTTCTCTCTCTCCCCCCATATAATATATATAATATAGTACATATAATATATAATATAATACATATAATATAATACAATATATAATATATATTGTATATATATGTACATATATTATATACATTATATATGTATATATAACATATATTATATATACATATATTATATATATTGATTATATATCAATCAATTGATTATATATATTAATATAATATATTCAATTCAATATATGACTCCATATAACACTATTATTCTTACAACTTCCATAACTACATTTTCAGCATTGATATTTTGCTCAAGTCTAAGATGCAGAGTTTCCAAGGCCTGAGAGGTATTTCCATATTTTTATTTCTAGAGTATTTTGCTTACTTTGTATTTCTTTAATGATCCTATTTAATACCAGCTCAAATGTCACTTCCTTTGTTAATTTTTCTTCCCTTAAAAGGAAGGAGCACACAAAATTTCATTCTTCCTTATACATAAAAAAGAAGGGCTAATTTTTATTTGATTCTCCCATGTGCTAGGATCTCTATGGATACCCATGGTGTATGTATTTTTTATCTCCCAGAGCACATAAAAATACCCTTCTACAATGGAAACTTTCTTGATCACTGCTAAATTGACTGAAATAAAGATTTTGGTAGGACAAGGATGCCTGGGTGGCTCAATCAGTTAAGCATCTAATTCTTGATTTCGACTCAGGTCATGATCTCACAGTTGTGAGATCTAGCCCTGTGTCAGGCTCCACATCATGGGTTGGGATTCCCTTACTCTCTGTCTCTCTGCTCCTCCCCAACTCTCTCTTTCTCTCTCAAAATAAATAAACATTAAAAAAAAGATTTAGGTAAAAAAAATGAAGATGACACCTTTGAATATAGTCTATCAAATTACTTTAAGTCAAAAATGTGAAGGAAGTAGAGCCAGAATACATATAAAGGCAGATACAGGACCTGGGGAAACCTAATTATTCCTTCTATATATCCTTATCTGTTTTCTTGAATATTTATTTTTGAATATTTTTTGCTTCCTCAGAAAAACTGGAAACTCCTTGAGAGTAGAAATTTTACAAATTAAGGAAGCAAAGTTGAACATAAAGAATCCCTGAGTTGGGTTTTGGTCTCAATAACCAGGGTAGTAGGAAAATTCCAAACTTAACTAAGGCAGTAAGGTATGATAATTACCATACCTAAAATGCACAAATAACATGTAACATGCACACAGATATCAAGTATATACACATGTATGTGTTTGTATTTAGACACTTATAGGACTTATTTGCTTAATGAATTTGATTTGGAATCACAAACTGAAAATATTGATAGATATTCCTTCCCAAGTGACTTATTGTAATGAAAAAAAACCAAAACCTTTTGTATTGTGAAAATGAGCCATGGTCAGCTGCCTGCACTCTCCTGAGTTCTGATTCCTGATTCGTGATCGCTTCCATGACAACCATATTATTTCACCACCAGAATATCTCATAAACAGTTAAGATGAATGGAAATATATGCATGCTCCCCTGAAGTTAATTGTTAAAAAATAAAGGAGAAATAGGGAACTAAAGTTATTACTTTGGTAAGCAAAAATTCTATATGGATAAAGAAGACTTTCCTAAGTGCTCTCCACATGGATCAAATTTTATATGCTATTTATTCTTACTTAGAGGTTGCCTGTAAGCATTCTCTAGTTGTTCCGTAAATGGATGTCTTGCTTCTTTCAGTAGAGTATGATGTCTCACAGTCCTAACATTGTATTTCTTTCTTTGGTTTACTGAGTTCTTGCTATCTGTCAGGCACTGGTATTCACTTTCATTATGTGACTGGATTTCATTTTTACAAAAATCATTTTTAAGATGAGGAGACTGAGGCATCAAGCAGTTAAAAAATTAATTCACATTTGATAAGAGAAGTGATTCTCACCATGCCTTACTTTTCTCCTTCTTAGATGTCTCTTTAAAAATTTACTATTCTTTTATTCCTTGTGGTAAACTTTATTATTGTTGTCAATTCATTACCCTTCCCTGTATCCATGTCTTTTGCTGTGTGACTTTGTAGTTCCTCTTTTGAAGGCTCAGTCTTATTTTCTTGTCCCATTTACATTGAGCTTGACTGCGTGACTTACTTTGCAAATGGAATATGGGATAAGTGACATATGTTTCCAGAGCCCAGTCTTTAAGAAGCACTGGAAGTTTTTACTTGCCCCATCATATCATTCTGCCATCACCATGAGAATGGCATGTTCTAGCTAGCATACTGAATCAAAGAGGGTGAGAGACACTTACAGCTAATCTTGATGCAGTCAATCACTTTGTACCAAGCCAAACAATGAGAAAGTTAGGTGAGACAACATCTGCCTAGGTAACTCACAAACAAGTAAGCAAGAATAAACTATTAGTGTTATATGTCACTGATTTTTGGCATGGTTTGGTATGCAGCAATGCTGTGGCAATAGCAACTGATACACTTAATGATTGTTCTTTGCACTCATACCTAATTGCCTTCAGCAGATTATATATTCTAGAGTGTTTACAGCCCTTGTAAAACATTTTGTAACCCTCCAAAGTAACTAATACAATGTCTTACAGGGTGTTAGTGTCCAAACACTGTTGAATGAATAAATGTATATCTTCTTTCCTATTTCCCCAAATGTGCTGCTATGTGAGGCTTGCAAAATATGTAAAATTACATAAATCTCATGTAATCAAAGGCTTATAAAATAAAATAATTTGTACTGGGTTTTCTATTTGTGGTACTTGTCATAGGAAGTTCCTAAAGTTTCCCTATTTAAAAGGTCACTTTTCCAAGAATTGAACTCTTTAAAACACTAGTGTGACCTCTTTAGAAAGGAAATTTTGTATAGTGCAAAGAACCCAGCTTTGGTGTTATATATCAGTTTTGTTACTTTTTGGGAATGCCAACATGGGGAAAATCCACTGACCTTTCCAAGCCCAAGTTTCTCATAAAGTAGGGTAGTAGCATTATTCCTCATGGACTTTTTTAATGCAGATTAGAATAAATGATACAGATAAATGTCTACCTTTAATAAAAAAAAATACTACTTATTGCAAACCTACTATGTGTAATAGGTCTTTTACTTAAAGCCAACACAGTATAAACAGGGAACATTATTCCAAAACATCAATTTTACTTGATCTCACCTAATGTATAATATTTTCATGAACTTTACAAAAATAACCTGCAAGTAGATTTTTTACATACAGGTGTATTTGTGCTTGGTTTTCTGACCTTCAGAATTTTGAGTTCCCTTTCATACTTTGTGAGTAATTGGGCTTTGTGAATAATTAGTCTGCAGGATGCCATAACAAATTACTACAGACTGGTTGGATTAAAGAACAGTAATTTATTTTCTCACATTTCCAAAAGTTGGAAGTCCAAGATGAAGGTACCAGTAGGGTTGCTTTATGGTGACACCACTCTCCTAGGCTTTTTGATGTGTCCTCATATGGTCTTTTCTTTGTGTGTGCATGTGTGTACATCCACATCCAGAGAGAGAGAAAGAAAAAGAAAGAGAGAAACATGGTGTTTCTTTGTCTCTCTCTCTCTTTTTAAAAAATTATTTTAATGTTTATTTTTGAGAGAGAGAGAGAGAGAGAGAGAGAGAGCGAGCATGAGCTGGGTAGGGGCAGAGATAGAGGAAGACACAGAATCCGAACCCAGGCTCCGAGCTGCCGGAACAGAGCCCAACGCAGAGCTTGAACTCATGAATTGTAAGATCATGACGTGAGCCAAAGTCGAACACTTAAGTGACTGAGCAACCCAGGTGCCCCTATTTCTCTTCTTATAAGAACATCATTTCTAACGGATTAAGTCCCGATCTTATGACTTCATTTAAACTTAATTACTTCTTTAAAGACCTTATCCCCAAATACAGTCCTATTGGGGGTTAGGGCTTCAAAATAATACCTTATGAGGTGACACAAGTCAGTCCACAAGAGTAGGGAAAGGTGGTTTTTCAAATAAGTCCAGAAATCCTTTGATATTCTCTTTTCAAGAGGTAGAGCTTGGTTCTTCTCATCCTGAATGTAGGCTAGATTTATAACTTACTTCTAATGAATAAAATATGGCAGAAGTAATGGTATGTCATTCCAAGATTATAAAAAGGTTGCAGCTTCAACTTGCATGCTCTATCTCACTTTCATATTATACATATCACCCTCTTGGATCATTTGATCCAAGAAGAAGCCAACTGCCATGGAGAGACCCACATAAAGAACAGTTGGCCTTTAACCAAGACCCAGTGAGGAACTGAAACAATATGAGTGAACTTGAAAGTGGATTCTCCAACCCCAGTCAAACCTTCAGATGACTACAGCCATAGGGACAGTTGACAACAACCTAATAATTTCTAAGAGTTGATTCAATCACTTCCTGGTTTCTTCTCATTCCTTACAGCAAAATGTCTGAGAAGAAAAATGAAGAGAAAACTATTAAACTCGAAGGAACCCGGATTTGATTGTTTTGAAAATTCTCAGACATTCCAGATGGCTAACGATTATAAAATTAAGAAATGACTTCTCATCAAAGAGCATATACAAACCGTTGTAAGAAAAAACTATTCTAGATCCACAGCCAAATGAGTGACTGTACAGTTATTTTATAAGGCCTCAGAAAAAGTTATAGCAGTACATCTAAGTTTCTGTTGGTCAGATAGGTAAGAGACCCACTAAAGATATCAATTGTCTCAGAGACCCTCTCAATCAAACAATAGTAGTGCTGGGATCCTAAGACCATTAGTAGTCTCAGCAGGATCCTAAGGTAGAGAGGGGCTTATTGTAAAGTAATTCGGGTGCTGCATAGTGTGACCCTCAGTAAGATTCACACCAATAAGATTTTTAAAAGAATTATATATGCAGAAACATTGCCAGCTTGAAATGAAAGGACAGAGAATATATAAAATGAAAAGAGGGCTTCCAAATGAAATAAATGAAAGGAAGTCTGTCGGACCTCCAAAATTCTACTGTCAGAAAGCAGGATGAGAAAACTACCCAATGACAAACATTCTACATGTCTTGAAAAAGGAAGGAGGAAAGAGAACAAGGAGACCAGATGGTGGAGTTGAAAGCCATGGACAATTATTTCCAAACCTTGAGAACGTATTAGTGAATCTCTAACATTTGCCTAGCTGGATCTCACAATAGCCATGGACCAGTGACATTTTGTGCCTCTTATTTTCACCCATTTGGGTCACATATGCATATACTGGTTATCCTAAGCCTGCGTCATCATTATATGCATCTATGTGTACTATGTGTGTTGGGTGTAGATAGCATATGCCTTTAGTATCATAAGTAGAACAAAACTACTCAAGCAGCCTGTACTTAAGGAACTAAATCCTAAGAGTCTTATCCACACTTGGACTCAATTTAGATGATAAGATTCTGGATTTAGCAGAGGCTGCAGTGGCATGAGATTTCTGGAGGCCTTGAGAGGGCGTGTATATTTTATATGTGATAGGAATACAAATTGCAGACAAAGGAAGACTTGGTGGTTTTACAAATATATCCACAAATTCTTTGATACTCATCTCTTAAAAAAAAAAAAAAGGAGCTTAATTCCTTTTTCCTGGAGTGTGGGCTTATTGGGCTCCTTGAATGTCAGTAGTTTGTTTCTAATAAATAAAATACAGCAAGAGTAACAGGTTGTCATTTCCGAGGTTAGGTTATAAAAAGGGCTGTGTCTTCTGTGTTGGATGTTTTTTCTTATTCTTCTGCTCTGATGCTTTCTTCTCAGATCACTCATTCTGGGGGAAGCCAACCACTATGAAGAGACTCACATGATGAGACTTAGTGGCCTCAAGGCCAACAGCCACCATGGAATTGAAGCTTTGCAACAGCCTCACCTCAGCTCAGAAGCAGGATCTTTAGTCTCAGTAGCATCTCAGTGGCTGATGTCTGACTACAATCTCATGAGACATTCTAAGCCAGAGTCACCCAGCTAAGCTCTTCTGGATTCCTGACCCTCAGAAACCATGAGATAATAAATGTCTGCTATTTTAAGCTGCTAAATGTTGGATGTCATTTGTTATGCTTCAAAAGATGACTAATACAGAGGGAACCCTTAAACAATTATGTATAGCTAAATCTTACTATACTCCTTCTGGACATAAAAAAGCTGAAGTATCAAAATGTGAATGTATTATCCCTATCCACATAGTTAATAAATATCAGGATAAAGGTCTAAATTCACATCGTTGTGACTTAGAAAGAAACAAAAAAGATAAATTTTGTATAAACAAAAATAAAAATAAACTGAAGCTACAATCCTTTCTAACAATAATGTTTGGGCTGACACAGAAAGTCCAATAATGACATATAAGAGTACCATCTGCTTAAGGGGTGGGTAAGGTGGTGGGCAGGCAGGGGAATGTGTAAATCTATATACCACAGGGGCCAGGACATCTGGTAAAAAAAGAGGAGAGCCTTTCCTTCTCTATTCCAGCTTTCCCAATTATGTTAATTGTAACAGAACTTGGCTTCCTGGAAATGCAGACCTAGTGAGGCATTTGACACACTGTAAAATTTAAGTTCAAAAGTAAAATTGTTTAATGAATGCACACCCTACTCCTTATTCATTATGCAAAGTCGGGTTGTAGAGTTTTTCAATATGTACTCTAATTCCCTTTAAGAAATGTGATTCCACATTCCTCATATGAGCACAAAGTGAGGGGGAAGACATTCTGCTGGAAGAGGCTTTGGGGTCAGTTAGAAATTCTCAGTTCTGTTTTTAAAAGGAAAATATAATCCCCTTTTCTC
Source organism: Leopardus geoffroyi (assembly GCF_018350155.1). NCBI lineage: Eukaryota > Metazoa > Chordata > Mammalia > Carnivora > Felidae > Leopardus > Leopardus geoffroyi. The sequence continues at coordinate 182,072,934 of NC_059326.1, forward strand.
AGCTATTGTGTTTTATTCTGTTGAGGGTTGATGGCTGTAAAACACTATACCTCCCCTTCAACTTTTCCAAATAACTTGATTAGACAGAAATAATCTCTTATGCTTTCATGCACAAATTTAGGAGTGACCCAGAACAAATGAGTTTCCTTCCATCACCATAGCAACCAGGACTATGGAAAAATGCCATACTAGGCTATGCAAGTCAGATTTTATTCCTTTGATGTTAATTAACAAATTGCTTTCAGAAAATCAATGAGTTCCCCTGCTCCCCTTTAAATATTTGTGATATATTTTTTAATACTTCCTAAATTGGCAGAGATACAGATGGGAGAGACAGTGAACATGACAGAGCACTACCTTTTCCTGGTGTAACACATAGATGATTAAGAATGCAAGAGCGCACTTGGCCAAGAGTAGAATCCACTTGGGCCTCTTGGGTATTGAGATGCAAACTTAAATTCGTGTTTTCCTACTATACAAGTTTCCTTCCTCTCAGAAAGTGGCGGCTGCTCCCTTTTCAGAAAGAAGAAATATAGAAAAGTTAAACAAAAGAGCTATTGCAAAGAAAAAATGTTGCAGAAACCTGTATTTAGATTCCTGTATTCTCCTCATCTGCTCCTGGAAATGTAAAATTTCTCAAGGGCAATTTAGTGACTTTTACCAAGTCTTTACACACCCTTTCACTCAGAAATTCAACTCCTAGAGGATTGAAGGAGATACTCCAAGAAAGTTACATAAATAAATGTACATGCATATTCTTAACAGTGATGTTTATAAGACATTTTTAAAGTTGAAAAATATTCTGAATGACAATGAGGGATTAAAGTAATTGAAGTGTGTTTTTAGAGAAAATAGGCATTATTAAAGTTTAAGCGGAAAAAGCACGTTAAAAAATATTATTGAGGGGCGCCAAGGTGGCTCAGTCGGTTGAGCGGCCGACATCAGCTCAGGTCACTATCTCACTGTGAGTTTGAGCCCCACATCAGGCTCTGTGCTGACAGCTCAGAGCCTGGAGCCTGCTTTGGATTCTGTGTGTCTCCCTCTCTCTGCCCCTCCCCTGCTCACACACACTTTCTCTCTCTCTCTCAAAATAGAGTATTAAAAAAAAGATTATTGAGATGATACATTTAAAAGACATTTAGTCTCCAAGCCAAAGTTCCAGAAGTTTGCAAACAAACAAAAAACATCCAGTGAGCGGTTTTCTCTTTGTATGTTTTCTGAGGCTTGTGTCTGTGTTACTGTGTATATGTGGTAGGATATAAAATGATTTTTCAGAAATATATGAAAGACATAGTTACATGTAATAAGTGTTTTAATTAATATATACCTATCTTTTTTTACTAGATAACAAAAGTTTATTCAAATATGTAATATCACTGATCCCAAGAAGTCTCTCCAATCTATTCATTGTAATGAGATGTGATACAATTCAAAAGTGTATACTTCAAATTGGCTTATTAAGTTATTGATAAAGTTATTAAAAACTATCATTTTCAAACATACTGAATCTTACAGAAAAATTTTATCTGTTTATAAGTAACAAAAATAATTCCTTGATAAGATGATGTTAAGGGTCAGGAAAAATGCATAAATGTGAACAGAGTATCTATTTAGCTCCAATATGAAAACTTAAAAATTGTATAAACAAAATCTATGAGGAACAACTATTTTCAAGTTAATTCTGACCAGCATAACCACTTCATTTAAAGGCATCCTGTGAGAAAGACCAATATACAAAACTAATTGAAATACAGGTGGTCCAGTTGAACAGCTGACTGAGCCAATAGAAGCCTGCTCACTTTCCTCTATGAACAAAGTTTGAAAACCACTTTGGTAGAAAAGAGCTTCTTTTTTTTTTTTTAATTTTTTTTTTCAACGTTTATTTATTTTTGGGACAGAGAGAGACAGAGCATGAACGGTGGAGGGGCAGAGAGAGAGGGAGACACAGAATCGGAAACAGGCTCCAGGCTCTGAGCCATCAGCCCAGAGCCTGACGCGGGGCTCGAACTCCCGGACCGCGAGATCGTGACCTGGCTGAAGTCGGACGCTTAACCGACTGCGCCACCCAGGCGCCCCTTTTTTTTTTTTTTTTTTTTTAATTTTTGAAAAGAGCTTCTACATTCAGATGGCTAACAGATACATGAAAAGATGCTCAACATCACTCATCACCAGGGAAATACAAATCAAAACCACCATGAGATACCATCTCACCCCTGTCAGAAAGGCTAAAATTAACAACACAGGAAACAATGGATGTTGAGAACGTGGAGAAAGGGAAACCTTCTTACATTGTTGGTGGGAATACAAACTGGTACAGCCACTCTGGAAGACAGTATGGAGGTTCCTCAAAAAAGTTAAAAATAGAATTTCCCTACCACCCAGCAACTGCACTACTAGGTACTTACCCAAAGGACACAAAAATACTGATTTGAAAGGGCACACACACTCCAACGTTTATAGCAGCATTATCAACAACAGCCAAATTATGGAAAGAGCCTAAACTTCCATCGACTGATGAATGGACAAAGAAGATGTGGTACACATATACAATGGAATTACTCAGCCATCAGAAAGAATGATATCTTATCATTTGCAATGATGTGGATCGAGCTAGAGCGTATTATGCTAAGTGAAATAAATCAGAGAAAGACAAATATCATATGATTTCACTCACATGTGGAATTTAAGAACCAAAACAAATGAACACAGGGTAAGGGGGAAAGAAAGAGAAGGAGGCAAACCATAAAAGACTCTTAACGATAGAGAACAAACTGAAGGTTGGGGGAGGAAGGTGGGGAATGGGTATTAAGGAAAGCACTTGTGATGAGCACTGGGTGTTGTATGTAAGTGATGAATCACTAAATTCTAGACTTGCAACAAATATTACAGTATATATTAACCAGAATTTAAACAAAAACTTAAAAAAAAGCTTCTATATTTCCACCCCTGTTCATTCCTGCCTTATTCTTATCAGAGAGTTTCGAACTATGTCAGGCTATCAAGGCTCTTGCAACAATAGCAGCAGTCTCTACTGCACTGCACACATAATTAACCACTTTGCACCTCAGTTTCCTTGGCTGTAGAAATGAATGGTTGAACTAGATGATTTCTATATATGGCAGGCATTCTCTGAAGTGGCCCCCAGTGAACTACCTCTTGGTTTCCATGTGCCTTGTAAATCCCTCTCTTTGGTTCCAGCTCTTTGAGTGTAGGCTGGACCTAGCAATGTAATGAAAAGAGAAATGAGAAAGATAGGTGGTACTTCTGAGATTATGGTACAAAGGCTGTGATCTCTCTTTCTCTCTCTCTCTCTCTCATTCATATTCTCCCTTTCTCATTCATACTCTCTCTCTCTCTCTCTCCTTCATGCTTTTACTGTCTTAAAAGGAATCTTCCAAGTTGTGAATAGCCCTAGGGAGAAGTCCATATGGCAAGGAACTGATTTTTCTGGCTAAGAGCCAGCAAGAACCAGAATCCTGCCAATGGCAATGTGAGTGAACGTGGAAGGGATGCTTCCTCCCCTGAAATGAATGAATTCCCAGTCAACACTTTGTAGCCTTCTGAGAGACTGTGAGGAGAGGACCAGCTAAAAGTGCCTGAATTCTCAACCCACAAAAGCTTAAACTAATAAATGCTTGTTGTTTTAAGCAGCACAGTTTGGGGATAATTTATTACATGGCCATAGACAACTACACATAACAAATAATCGTTCCTTTTATTTCTAAGGTTCTTTAAAAAAAAACAGGTATTTAATGAGCATTTGTGGTTGTCTATGAATGCAAAGGAAAGCTCAATAATTTAAGGAAAAATTTACTCTGATTTTGAATTTTAATTACCCTTTGGAAAATCCATTATTCTTGGTTTTAATCCTAATCCTTTAGATACTGGAATGAACTATAGATACTGAGCCGGCCTCCGAATCAGACATTCCCCTCTCCTTCTGTCCTTTACAGTATCTGATACAGAAGATGCTGACATTTTGTATTAGGGATCCCATTGCTACTACTGCTGGTGAAGCTGAATTCAGCTTGGAGCAGAAACCATTCTCTTCTCTCGAAAAGTATAAACCCAGAGGCCCTTTAAGAATGAAAGTGAAATGACTGAGGATATTTTGGCCAAATCAAATTGTGTGAATGTAAAGAGAAGCCATTTTCGTCCTTCTACTTTCTGTGGCCTAAGCTCATAGTTTGGGCCCAGTGACCATGACTGATTTGGGTCTTTGTGAACTATCAGTCAAAATAAATTCTGTTAATATGCTATTTTATATAGTCTCTGATTGTTAGGAGATATTTTATTTTGTAGCCCATTAATTAGATTAATTATTATATGTTACTCCTTCAAGTCCCCGCCCTCACATTGTATAATCTCCTTGAAGAAAAATGCAATACTTTCTCTACCTTTACAAAATGAAACAATAAGCATTAAAGAGTTATTTAAACTGCAAGTGCTATATGAAAGAATAGGATTATTATTTTGTATATTTCCTAGTGCCAATTACTTTGTTACCCTAAGAAGCATTCCATTATTATTTGTTGAATGAAATAATACTCTAATATAAAACACACTATTCTCTCTTCCAAAAATTTCAGTCTCACTCCCACCGGCAAATAAAGTATAACTGTTTCCACCAGTTGTTTTTTTCTTTAGAAATCCTAGTTAGAACAACCAACTCTAACATCAGAACAACTCTAGTACATGAGACAAATTTCCTAATAAAACATGTAATAAACAATATCAATTTAACCACACAAAAAAATCCCATCTTCTTTTGTGATGTGCCTGTGAGCGCTTTTTCTGTGGACCACACATATAGCTCTACCTGTCCGTTTCATATTAGTATTCACATCTGGGGAAAGATGAAAATTCCCTCTACGTAGTTTAATGTGGAACTAGAGGTACCTGTGCAAAGTCAGTTGTCTTTGCTTTTGATCTGTAAGTTTGGAAGACATGAAGACAATTTCCTGGCTTCTGGCTGATAGGCCTGCTCTTTGGAAAAACTGCATGGTGGAAGAGAGTTATGAAGACTCTTGACATCATATGATGGTGTCAGAAAAACAGAAAGTCACATTAGTAGGTGATTATGCTGACAATCAACCAGAGTAACCTAGCACCCACTTTTGATTAGATATTAGATGATGGAATTGACAGACTCAAGATGGATTATGAAGATGTGCAACAGAGTGGCACCACAAATGAGCGAAACTGACATGAATTTCCCTTCTGGAGTGTATTCAGGGATGCCTAATTTTTCTAAAGCTGAAAAGCAAAACCCAGGTATACTACTTAGCATAGCTTCTTCACTATGATAACCTATTTTCTTATAAGAGAAAACATTAGAATTTCTAAAAGCAGATACTTAATGAAACAATACATCCTAATACCAAATATGAGATGGGATTTAGAAGATTACTATTTAATTCTCCTTACTTTGTTTGGGAGCTTTTTAAATATATATATAGATAGATATAGATATAGATGATATAGATATAGATATAGATATAGATATAGATATAGATATAGATAGATATAGATATAGACATAGACATAGACATAGATACAGATATATAGATATAGATATAGATATAGATATAGATATAGATATAGATATAGATATAGATATGTATAATTCTTAAACTGTAAGCTGCTATAACGGTTGTTTACAAATCACTTAACTTACTCACATAGGAAGCCAAATATTAAAATGCGTCAAAAAAGAGCAGCCACCAGTCTTTGCTGCACATTAATTCACCTGGGGAAAATTTTCAGAATAGAGATTCCACAGACCATATTGAATGAGAAACTCCAGGGATGAGAGCCAGAAATGTGTATTTCTAAAAGTTGAAGAATTCATTAAAATATATACCTGGGCATCTTGATGGAACAAAAAGGGAATTCAATGCTTGAATCTACGCTTCTGTCCAGAAAACTACCACCTCATTCTTGCCTTCTCTAAAGCCAGTGATTTTTTTTCTCGAAACTATATCTCCATCTTGTAATACACCACCCGCCATCCCCACTTTCTGGAGCATACAATGATCAAAATGATGCTTCCTTCCAAGCACCAGAAAGACTCTGGTTCCTATGGGTTTCTGAGTAATACATGCTGCCAGACATCTGAGACTTGTCTGGATTTGTCTCTGGGAAGGTTCTCTTCTCTTCTGCTAGTATCTTAAAGGAAGAAGTGAAAGGAACTTTTAGGTGAATGGAATCTGCTCCCCAAGCTTATCTGTGATCCATCTGTCATTTGCATCAATTTAGCCTTCTCTGGAAGCTGTTAATCAACAGGCCTGAAAAAAATATTACTTTTTGTCAACAAAAAGTTGTCTCTTCTGTTGAGAGACAATTCTCTGTTTCTGCACGTTTCCTATCAATTTTTGTTCTATCGTTTTCAAGAATGTTTATGTAGCAAAGAAAATTAGAAGACAGAGATGCTGTCTCTGTTGGGGCAGAAGGCAGATTTGTTTCCTGACTAGGATAATGAAGATGACATCTTCCTTTGGGCAAAGGTTGAGAAGGCCCAGCGCTTTATAAAACTGGGGGTTTTCTAAGCTTTGGACTCCCCAGCTGTGGTAAAGTCCACTGTGTGGGCAACATCCACCCGGGCCACTCCACACTGCCCTTGGGGTCAAGGGGACCGAGTGAGAATATCAAATTCAGGATTCTTGCTGTATCCCATGAGTAATACACCTTTTTTTTTTTTCCTGAGCCATAAGTCTTATGTGACAGTACCCATGGAATAGTAGCTGACTAACTTGTTAATAAATTAGGACTAAATTATAAGCCCTTCACACTCCTTTAGAATACCAATTAAGTCCCTGGACTCTACTGGACACCATGCCACTGAGTCCCAGTTCTACCTCTTACTAACTATATATCTTACTAACTACACCGCATACTTAGCTAAGTCACTAACATTGGGACTTACTAGCTATGCCACTGACTAGCTAAGGGAGTTTGGCGGTAACCATAGCAATGATAATAACAAACACAATTATAACAGTGACATTAATAATAGTTAATATTTGTTAATTTTATTCTAGATACTATGTGCAGTATTTTAAAGATCTTAGCTCATTCAATCACTGATGCCATGTAAAAAAAGGAATATCAATTGCTATCACAATTCTTTCTCACAGCATTATTGTGAAGATCAAAAGGAAATATTGATAGTAAAACACATTGGGAGCTGTGAACACAAATTCAAAAGTAAATCTATTTTCTTCTCTTTATTCACCTGGATCTCACGCTGGGCCCTTTTATCTCCTTCTTTGCACTTACCCTGTCGTCTGTCTGTAATGCTTTTCCCTTCTTCTTCTGCAGGCTCTTCTTCACCCTTCATGATTCAGCTTAAAAAAGGATTTTAAGGGGAACAGATTTTCTCCTCTAAACATGTTTCGTTCTTAAGCCAAAATATAACTCCTTTTGGCTTCTTGGGTGAGGAAAGTGTTCACCCTTCTTTCCAACCCCATTTCTCACTTATGTTCATGGGAGGCAGAGTGACAAGTTTTGCGGTAAGAGGAAAAGCGCTCTTGCACATTCGTTTTCCTCTTTGAGGCTCTCTCTGAAACTAGCCGTCTGGAGGCCCACACAGATTTGAGACATCGAGGGAGCTCTACCCTAGCTGAGGGAGCTGCCAGTGGCCTGGCTCCTCTGCCAAAGACCAGGGGAGTAAGCAGATCATCTGGGCTTGCCAGGGGGGCTGAGGGACTGCAAGGAGCCCATGGCTGGCCTCTGTCTTAGTCACATCTCCAATCCCGCTTTCCTGTAATGAAACTGGTTATTTTATTGCTGTCGCACTCTTATACTCATTGGTCAATTGCTTTGTAAGCCAAAGGGGAGGAGGCAGTGAATAATAGGCATGTCCTGAAAAAATGCACACCAGCCTCCCTTACCTCTTCCAGCAATATTCTTAGAGAACAATAGGACACTGATTTTCCTGTTTACCTGCTGTTTTGTGGTACAACTGAGCCAGAGATGGAACCAATTAGTGCCTGCATCTTTGTATCTAGCAGTGTTTGTTAGACAGTACACAGTACTGTGTATTGAGTACTTTGTATTGAGCATGTAGCAGGCACTCAGTAAAGGGAAGAATGCAACAAACTCCCAGAGGTTCTCTGAGCATCTTCTTGGTTTGCCATTGCAGCACTAACATTTAAATCTTTGCCCCATTCCAGAGAACATATAATACTTGATAGATCTGCACCAAAAACAGAGCAAGAAGATCACATTTCACTGCGGAGACTCAATGTTTTTTTTTTTTTTCCCTGTGTTCCTCTTCTACAAATGGCAAGTTATCAGTGTGAGCTTTCAGAATGTCAAACAGTCATTGGCTTCTAAGCCATGCTAGAATATTCTAAAAAATGAAAACCAATTTCTTACCAGTGATATTTCACTTTATGATACCAAAAGATTTCTTAGTCAAAAAAAAAAAACAAAAACAAAAACAAAAACAAAAAAAAACCAAAAAAACATATGGCAATGAAGAGTAATTCTTCTCTCTCCAAGAATACCATTGCCTATTAAAACAATGAACAGATAGACAAAAGAGGGCACGCTTCAAAATTCTCCTGACTCTTTGTGTCAATTACATGCTCTGCCTTTCTGGTCTCTACCCTGTAAGACTAGATCTACATCCTTACATATGTTACTGAAAATATGGAAGTGGGTGCTGGTGTGCTCAGGGCTTAACACTAAGCATTTGTCCTTGAATGTGGAAACTTAAAACTGAGCCCTTAAATCCTAAGGCAATCTGAGATTACAGTTATCAAAATACACTTTGAGAGTGGAAATCTTAATTTTTAACTACTGTTTATTGAATGTTACTACATGGTAGGTGTTTTATGCATAGCATCTCATTTAACCTTCATAACCACCCTATGAGGGCGATAATATTATTACCAGTTTACAGATAGAGAAACGGAGTTTTGATAACTGGCTCAAGTAAAAAGGTCCACAGAAGGACCAGGATTAAAACCTTTATCTTGTTGATCCCCAAGGTCAACCTTCCTCTCTCTGGCTAATTTCTTAAGAATGATCTATCTCATGTGCAACTTTTCAAGAATTCATATTGGTAAACGCCTTGAACTAGTTAGTTGAGAAACTGAAATTCAACTAATAGTTCAAGTTGCACCAGTAATTTGTACTATGTATCCACAGAAGGGAGAACCCATAGGACAGCAGATAAATGCATAGATTCTGTGAATTCACAGCCCTGGGTTTGAATGATGTAGAGCAATTAACTTTCTCTCAAGAAACTGTAAATGACAACAGTATTTTATTTTTAGGATTTTTGTGACTATCAATGATTGATATGAATGAATGAAAAATGATTGGCCCTCAGAAAGTTGTCAGTATATGTTAGAAATTAAACTGTGTGGTTTAAATGAAGAAATCCCATTGTAATTCTGATGGGTTTTTAGATGAACTCTCCTATGGATGCATTTTTTTTAAACAATATCTCACCTGGTAAAATACATTACACTGAAAGTTATAAAAGAGAAACCAAGAGCTTTATGGAAATTGATATAGACTAAAAGTCCTTTTTAAGCATATCTATTTTCCTGAACACTACATTGATACATAGAGAAACTATAATGTCCAAGCTCATGACTTCCCAAATGGTGGCATTGGAATATTCGTACGAACTCTAGAAAGTGTAACTAGAATTGTAATTTGAAGACAGATCAGCTCCTAACCTTGTTGATCAGCTGCTACTGAGGTTTGAAAGTGGCCGTGGAGAAGGAGAAAAATATCTCTTAAGGTCTCAAAAAAAATCCTAACACATGGAGACTAGCACACTTGTTATTCCACCAGATTTCTCCACACCTGCATGCATATAACACATCATTTTAAAAATTCACTAACAACATTTGAAATTGGATTCATTTTAACTTGGAAAAAAAATACCAAGAAAACTGCTAGTTATCAGTAGCCAAAAAGGAAGACTCTTCCATACAAGGAACAATTTCTGGATTTCTGTAAAAGCTAATTTTGTCCTTCTTCTTCTTTTATTTATATTACAGATATTTTGCAAGTTCCATAAGATTCCATCCCACACAAGACAGTGAATCTATGTGTCAGAGAAGACTGAATTTCCTTGGTATTTCACAGTTACCGAAACACCTGTGCTAAATACTTTTCTGTGTATCAGCTGTGAAAACTCACTGTTTCAATAGCCCTCCAAATTTTTCATTTATTCCCCATGGTGGGGGATTCTGGGTGTCTCATAATGGGTTATTGTTAAATGCTTGGAAGAATAGTGGTTCAAGGGCTTTATAATGGATTTTTTATTAAGCACTAGCAAATTTCACCTACACTCCTTATAGACACTCACTTCTACCTCTTCTGAGATGCCGCCTTATCTGGAAATTAATTAAGCAGAAACTAGATGGGCACAAATACCATAGCATTCTGAAGCTTAATTAGCAAATGCTTTTTAACTTCACAACAGGTCTTAGCCTTGTTGGCTACTTTGTTTCTTAAGAGAGGAGAAAGCCAAGCGGTATTATTCTTTGCTTCCTTTCAGAGAGGAAACAAGCATGAAAATTTAAAAATAGATCAAGGGACGCTCAGAGGGCAGCTCCCTAGCAACCCGGCTGCTTTGCTGGTATGCTAACGCAAGTGGCCTGCATTCTGCTAGTCATGTCAGCAAGCCACTCCCATGGTAGCAAAACCAGGGAGGGAAGGGGTGGGGTACAGGCAGGGAGGGGACACACACAGGTACTAGAAAAGAACACAGATATTTTACCCAGTCGCCTGCAGTCTGATGAATGGGGAGGCCAGTGACTGTGCTCAGCAAGTTTCTCAACTGTACTCGCTAGAAGAGCTTCCCACCCACCCATTCCCTGGGGGTCAAACATAGAGGCTGGAGGTGGGAGAGCTGTTGGTCATCAAAGACCCATGAGAAGAGAAATAATTTCTGAAATGTTTGCTGTTGGGCAAACATCACAGTTCTGCCTTTTCTTTATTAGATCCCAAAGAAAAAAAAAATGAAAAGATGGAATGTTTATTGATAGTCTTTGTGCTTGGTGCCGTGGAGCTTGTTTTTAAGGCTCTGATGCGGAGGGGGAAAAATCCTGCATGTCATATAGCTGCAGAGTACAGGCGCCCTGGTGCACACTGTGAAAATATCATAGAAAAATATGACATCAAATTGTCTGCCTACAATGATACCATCTCTTATTAAAATAAAAAGAAGAAAGGTAGAGAGACTAACAATGTATTTCCTTTTCTCGCTTAGACTTCACACAAGGAGTTACCTGGATGTTCAAGATGTTAAAACATGTCCGCGTGTCAAAAGTGGAATAATTAAGCATTCAATGCCAGCCCATTAACCAGATGTGTTCCCTCTCCCAACCTTTTTTTATTTATTTATTTTGGCTTCTTGCTTATTCAAGAAGTCTTTTGAAGGAAAATGTCAAATAAATTACTCATACTCAACATATTTTTCCTTCCTCTGTCCCTCAGTCTGCCCTCTCCCCTTCCCCCACACTTCCTTTCTTCCTTGGTTCCAAGACAGCAGCCTCAAATGGTTAGCCATTCACTACTTTTCAGACAAATATTTTTCCCTGACTTTTTTTTAAATAGTGAAAAATATGGCAATGAAAAGTAAAATAAAGAATATAATGAATATTCATGTTTCCAATAAGTCAGTTTAAAGAATAAAATCTTACAAATGCTACTGAATTGCACGCTTTTATTTCTCAATTGCATTTCATTTTCATGCAATTAAAGGTAACCCTTCTCCAGAACTTGGTACATATGATCCCCAAGTATCTCTTTACATTTTCATTCTACATGTATCTGTAAACAATATTGTTTTTCATGTTTTCAAACTTATGTGTTGCTATACTGTACAACTCCCTTATTTTATTCTTCAACTTGCTTTTTTTTTAACTCAAAATTGTGTTTTTGAGATTTATCCATGTTAGCACATTTGTTTTCAGTTCATGTACTGTCTGCTTGAATAAATATAACACAATTTAATTATATACTCATTTTAAATATCTAAGTCCTAGTTTCCATTTTTGGTACAACCATAAACAATGCTGGTGTTATCATTCTTGTTCAGGTATAAATTCTTATCTGCTTGGAACAAATATGTCCAATATAGATGTTGTCGCCTCCCTACACCTTCTATGACAACCTATTGGGTCATTTTTTTTTTTTAAGTTTAAATGTATCACACTCTTCTTAGGTACTACTACTGTGCTCTATGTTGATATAATATACTTCCCATTGTAATCGTCTGAAGTAGACTCCATCATAAGAAAGAAGAAACTGGAGTTGTGAGAACTCAATGAACTGCCAACTATAGAAAACACAGATCTATGGGGCGCCTGGGTGGCGCAGTCGGTTAAGCGTCCGACTTCAGCCAGGTCACGATCTCGCGGTCCGTGAGTTCGAGCCCCGCGTCGGGCTCTGGGCTGATGGCTCAGAGCCTGGAGCCTGTTTCCGATTCTGTGTCTCCCTCTCTCTGCCCCTCCCCCGTTCATGCTCCGTCTCTCTCTCTGTCCCAAAAATAAATAAACGTTGAAAAAAAAAATTTAAGAAAACACAGATCTAAGTGCAAAATCTATGTTCTAAACCACCATTTTCTACTGCTGCCCATAGACAGAAAACTCATTCCACTGGCCTTCCAATGTTTTACGCTGAGCACTCTTGTGTCAAGGTGTCTCAGTGGGTTTAGAGGCCGACTCAATTTTGGCTCAGGTCATGACCTCAGAGGAGTGAAAAGTCATGAGATCAAGCCTGGAGCTCCAGCTGGGCATAGAGCTTGCTTAAGACTCTTTCTCTCCCTCCCCCTCTGCCTCTCCCCTGCATGCTCTCTTTCTAAACACACAAACAAACAAACAAAAAACCCAGAGCACTCTTCCAGGTGGAAATCCATTGAGTATGAGTCTAATAACTTCGTAAATGTACATGATATGCATTTAACACTGAACCAATTAAATTATATCATAAAAGTTATGGGAAATAGAGATTTAAAAGAATGAGGTAAGTATAAAACATTATATTATTTAATTGATTATGGCAATTAAAATTAGTTAAAATTGTAATTATTTATTAATGGTCCAAAACATCACGATCTTTCTAACATATATTAATAACTTTTACTAATGCCATTTATACTGCAGATACTAGCATTATTTTGACAGTCATCCTACTGCTTTTGTGGTTGTTTAGTAGAAGTTTAAGAATGAAGGAATGGTTGTATTTGGATATTAGGAAAATAAAAACATATTGTGGATTGATTAATTCTGTATCTATTCTTTATGGTGTACGTTCCTATATTTCAGGGTCTAGAATATCATCATCATCATCATCATTATCATTATCATCTTTAATATATTTTAATGAAGGTAATGTGACTTAATATTCTCTTTGTGTTACGGTGACTCACAGGTCTGGTTCCTAGTTTTTTATTGTTGTTTTTTTAAAGTCATGTGTTTTCAATCATTGTCGTTGGTAAAAAGGAAACTGCACAAATCATGGACTATGCTTACTAAATTATGATGTCCATTTTCAATCCCACCCACCAATTATGGAAGAGTATTTTTGCTTAAATGTAGCTCATAAATTCTAATATTCTTTAATATCATTCTGTTATTCTTACAAACTATTCATAAAGTGTTACCAACATTTTATTTGTAAAAGATTAGTTCAAAACCCAAATTAAAGTATTATTTTGAAGATCGTTAAGTAGATTTGAAGATATCATATCCAAATTTTTTAGTGCTCTGACGTGAGTTTTTTTTTTTTTTAATGTGACATTGTTTTGAAAAGCAGCTAAACGGACTTTCAGTGTAGACATTTAAAAATACCGTATTTCAAAATGCATTCCCAGAGCAAGAGTTTTTAAAAATATGTACTTCTTTCATACCTATTGTGAAAATATCACCAAAGAGACTCTTCGAGTGTGCCTTTTAAAAATATATGTCTACTAGGTAACACACTAACAGAGAACTCATCTTTCAATTCAATAACACTTTTAAGAACTTTGCTAAAAGAGAATCTGAGAATCTCTCTGAGGAACAAAAGTCCTTATAATCAATCTCCATTTCATTACATAGTGTGTAAAGACTCTTCTATATTTTAATAGTCTTGCTTTTATAAAATTAGCCACATTGTTGATAATCTATATTCATATGTGCATTTGTAGTTTATCCCTGGATGAGCTGGTGAATAAACTTTTGTCTGGTGACTTTTCTATAACCTTAATCCTGAATAGTTTTTTATTTTAGTCAACGAAGCTTTGTCATCAGAAATTCCACCTACTGATATAATCCCACACTTTTCCATAAAACATAGTTTGTATTAGAAGAGCTGTGCAATAGTGAAAAATAACTCCTTGGGAACATCTTTCTTCAATGGCTAAAAAAAATGTAATTTTTGTAAAAGAGTGTTGAATAAATATTAGCAAATACCATAAATTGGGGCAAATTATAGTATCTTTACTTTCATTACACTGCATAAATCAGTTCCACAGTTCATAATTCAAAATGATGGTTATTTCTTCTAATATTTATTGATATTTTAAAGTATGTATTGGCAAGTATATTTTAGTTTATACTCCATATTATTTTTTTATATTATTTCAGTTATTGTTTTCAGTAGCTGCAAGAACAGGTTTGTGGCTTTTTTTTTTAATTTCTTGCTTTTAAGAAACTTCAAAATAGGCCTTTCGACATTAATCATTAAGTACAGTAAAATTTTATAAGGTGCTGGAATGATCATTGTATATCTTTTAATATCCCTGAAATAACTCTAGGGTTTGCCTTCAAGCAACTCTAAAGTTTGCCTTCATGTTCCAGATGGTTAATTTCTAAATGTCTCACTAATTGTGATGGCCTCACTCTACTAACATTAGCTCATGTCTCAAGGCACAACACACACAGTGCAAAGTTGATCCTTGGCTATAGTAAATATATATCTATCAGAATATCAGATATTCTTCTTGATAAATTAAATTTGTGGACCCTAACTTTTCACTTAGTCAAATGTTATTAGATAATCATTATTTGTTTGCTTGTGTTATACCTGGTATTGTGGCTTCTGAAGATCTCATTCTAGTACGAGAAGTGTCCTTTCAATTTCAACTGCTCATTTCTGCTTCTACTATTAGTATTTTATCATCTTCAATCTACAGTTTCTTCACAAGAATCCATTTACGCGATTTGCCCTTTTTAGTTTAGTTAAAACTTGTCGATATACACTGCAAATCCATTTAGCAGAGCATATGTAAATTGCAATATGTCTCAATGTGTTAAATGAAGAAGACAAAGTAGTGAGTGGGCCTCTTCAACACCCCTATCACATGGACTTCCCACTCTTCCCCAAGGATGCTTCAGATTAACTTGTATACAAAATGTTATTAAAGCTAATTCCATTCTCTATATTTATTAACTAGTAAACACAAGTATAATTTCTAATATTTGCATCCTATGCCTTGGGGTATATGCAGTTGCCTTTATCCTAATCTAATATTCGCATCCTAGGCCTAATTTAAGAGTCTCAAACCCAGGATGAAATTTATTCACGTGTTCAACAAGTGTTTGTTCAATGCTCATCACATGCCAGGCATAGTGACAATTGTTAGGAACACTTCCAAAAGTAAAAGAGGGAAGGATCCATTTTCATGGAATTTGCCATCTACTGGAAGAAAAGACAACTAAGTTAAAGCAAAAAAAGAATTATATATATTATATATATTATATAATAAATATAATTAGTGACCTGATGGAAATGAACATGAGTCAGAGTATAGATAAAGTTTAGGTAATATGATCAAAGAAGATTTCTTTGAAGAAACTTGCAAGATGAAAGGAAGATGGCATTGTGAAGAGCTGGAAAACAGGACTCCAAGCAACAGAGAATACAGTTGGATCAGAATAGGAAAGAGTCAATACCAATCTCTCTAAAGATACATTTTAGGTGTAGTGAGGTGTTAGGACAATGGAACTTCTGGAATCCAGTGAGGGTAGCCCTATGGGCAGTGGAGACGCTCTTTCTTGTAGCCCCATGGTAACTAGAAGGAAGGTAAAACCTGGAAGGCATGCAATTGCTACAAAAACTGCTTCAGGAGCCTAGAAGAAAAGCCTGGGAACTTCTTTTTTTTTTTTTTTTTTTTTTAATATTTATTTATTTTTGAGAGAGAGAGAGAAAGAACACACAAGTGGGGAAGGGCAGAAAGAGAGGGAAAGACAGAATCTAGTGGGACTAGAACTCATGAACTGTGAGATCATGACCTGACCTGAAATCAAGAGTGGGACACTTAATCAACTGAGTCACCCGGCACCCCATGCCTGGGAACTTGTAAAACACTTGGTGTTTGGTGGGGGATAAGGGAGGTCTAATGAGACAGCAAAAGTGGGCGAGGATTAATAGAAAAAAATAAAAAGTAAAGTAAAAGGTTATGAGCAACAGCTGCTTCCTATTTATTTACAGCAGACTGGATAAGACACTGGCTTTGATGTTAGAAAAATCTAGTTTTAAATGCCAGCTCTGCCATTTGCCACCTGAATTATCCTGACATAATTTATTTCACCTTTCCAAGTGTCAGTTTAATATATCTATAAAATATGAACAAAAACAGTATCTTCCCACATAGGCTGCATGGTAAATATCTGATTAGTTAATACGTGTACTGTGTTTAACACAGTTTCAGGCACATAAAAGTACCTGATGAATTTTAGCTATTAGTATCATTAAGTCACAGGTAGCATAAAATACTTACTGTCTCTTGGAAACCTAAGAGAGAGCAAACCTCTAAGTGAAGGGATGGGTTCTTTCAATGTTACCAATCTTATTCTGCAAGTAAGAAGACATTGTTTTATAGACTGAGTCATCCCTTTTGGAAGTAGAATACTGTCATCACAGAACAAAAAGCACCAAGTCACTGAGAAAGAACACCCACAGATACCATTTACAGTTTGCTGAAAGAAGTGCTGCCCTCATTTACTAAAACACTAATAAGTGGTTTTTAAATTACTCTTTCATATGGTGATACTGTATATCATTCACCTTTTCCAGCTCTGTGAATGACAGTACTCCAAACAATGTGTTTCAAAGACAGTAAAGAGGCATAGGATGGACATAAGGTTATAAATGAGCATTTACACATACGGTTTAATTTAAAATTTTTTTTTTCAATGTTTATTTATTTTTGGGACACAGAGAGACAGATCATGAACGGGGTAGGGGCAGAGAGAGAGGGAGACACAGAATCGGAAACAGGCTCCAGGCTCTGAGCCATCAGCCCAGAGCCTGACGCGGGGCTCAAACTCCCGGACCGCGAGATCGTGACCTGAATGAAGTCGGACGCTTAACGGACTGCGCCACCCAGGCGCCCCTACGGTTTAATTTTAAAGGAATGGGGTCACCCTTAACTCAGAATTTTTCTCTCTTGCCAGCTACCATGACTGAAATTCTACCATTGGATTTCATTCTGTCCTTCTATCCTTTAACAATTTACCATCATAAAAGATACAACAGAATTTTTAGCCAAAACTTTACCAAATAGCCCATCACCTTGTCTTAGGAAAAGATGACGTGACCCTTAAATAAATGGGAAAGAAGACTTGGGTGGGGGCGTTGCAGAAAAGGCAAACAATACTACAAGGGACCATATTTCCAATTGCATCTACACAGGAAAAAATAAGACAGCTGCCAGTAATGCCTTGTATCTTGGATACCCAATACCCTTTGCTTCAGTTTTTTTTCTTAAGAAGAAATCTTAGCTAAAACATCTATTAAAATGGACCATGATCCCCAGAGGTCCAAAGGCACTCTGCATTCTCTGACACAACGCAATTTAAAATTTTATTAGACATGCATTTATATAGAATCCAGATAACATGAAGCAGTTTTACATAATGATTTTTGGGGGAGACACATATAGATCCTCCCTTCCCTCTTTTTATCAAGGTGGATATTGCATTATAGTTTTGTTTAAAAGGAATATTATTCAGTTCATAGAAAATGATGAGCCAGAAGTACTAAAATTACTTATTGCAGCAGCTTTGAAGTTTCACTTAAGACAATCTGTGGGCTCGAAGAAGGGATAATCTTTTGTGATTGCTACTTACTCCAAGGACGACATTCAAAAAACCAAACAAAACCAAACCAAAGTAGTTTTTAAATTCACTGATTTATACTTGTAGTCTTTTCTTTTAGTATCAATACCAAAGCTGAATTAGGGGCACTAAAATTATAAATTCCAAGGACTTTGTGAAGTATTTTAAAAGCTTTATGTGAAGGGACGACTGAGTGGCTTAGTTGATTAAGTATCAACTCTTGATTTGGGCTCATGATCTCAGGGTTCATGAGTCTGAGCAGCAGGTAGAGGCCTGCACAGAGTCCCACGTCACCAGCACGGAGCCTGCTTGGGATTCTGTCTCCCTCTCTTTTTGCCCCTCCTTTGCTTGCATGCTCACTTTCTCTCTCTCTCTCTCTCTCTCTCTTTCATAAATAAACAAGCAAGAAAACAAACAAACAAATAAATAAATAAAAGCTTTACATGAGACTGGCCACATTATTACTTATACTTTAACACTAAGCAAACTGGTTTTAGGGCCAAATTAAATGGAATAAGTCTGCTCCACCCTCACATGGTAAACAGCTGTAAAACCTGAACAGAATGAATGAAGCAACTATTTGAGGACTCTGAAAAATAAAGAGTAGCAAGCTGATTTGGGAAAGCCAAGAATTCACAGTACCATTGAATTGGCAATGAGCTTACCAATGTTTTTCTTGTTTCCCTCCATTTAATCTCAAAGTAACCTGACACCCAAAAGGGGCCACTGAGGTACAGACAGAGAGGGCTCCCTCTGATTCTGCCTGGAAGAGAGGAAAGAACTTTCAACACTTAGAGACAGGGCAGAAATCCCCATTTTTCTTTTGTTCATTGTTTTCTCCATTTTCTCACATTCCAGCCCCTAAGGAATTCTGTGATATAGCAGCCATGGCAGAATGGGAGCCCGCAGGAGCCAAAAATCTGAGGGAAGAATACCTCCCTCTCTATTTGGTGGAGCTATGGTTCTCTGAGTATGGGGAGAACATTGGTATTTTTTTGTTGTTGTTCTGTTTTGTTTTGTTTTGTTTTGTTTTATTTGGTCTCTCTGTGCTCATGCAGCATGCCCTGGGATGCAGACATAATCACAGTAGTAGACAGCAGAGTTGGGGGTTGGGTACTAAAGCTCTAACACTTTGAATAGAAAACTACAGAGTTACTTCAAGAAGAGGGGAAATAGTAAGGAGACTTTACAGAAGAAGTTAGAGACAACGCTATAAACTTCTTTATAAAAAGACTCAGGTATGCATGCATCTGATTCTCATCAGTATATTAAACAATTTGAGAGCTGAACTAACAGACCACTACCCAGCACCCAAAATGGCCACTGCGTGGCACACAGGTAGAACAGATCTGAACAGCACTACAGACAATATGAATGCGGAAGGGACATTGAGGCCTCAGCCCAAAGAAGGCACATAGTAACTTGTAGCTTGAATTTAACTACACACACAAAAAATGTGAACATTCTCCTTAGGATTTAATAAGACTCAAAATCTCATAATTTTGAAAATGTCCAGGACTTAGCCCCAAATTATCAGATATACCAAGAGCAAGGAAAAGATAATTTGTCTTTATGTGAGAAAAGACAATTAACAGACATTAGTGCCCAGATGACAGAAACTGGAATTATTTGATGAGGAATTTAAAGCATTAAAATGCTTCAACAAATTGTTGCAAATAGACTTGAAGCAAATGGAAAAGAGAAAGTCTCCTCAAAGAAAATAATGATAAAGAATTAATTGGATTAATGAACTGAAAAAATACAATAAATAAAACTTAAAACTCACCGGATGGGCTCAGTAGCAGATAGGAGAAGACAGAGGAAACATTGAGTCTGCAGATAGAACAATAGAAACGATTCAATTTGGAAAAAAAAAGATAAAATAAATTTTAAAAAATGAACAGAGTCTCGGGGACTTATGAGACAATAACAGAATGTCTACAATTGTTTCAAAGAGAGGGGAAAGAGTACGGTACTAAAAAGATTTTGAATAATGGCAGAAAACTTCTCAAGTTTGGTGAAAGACATAAACATACAGCTCAAGAAAACTCAGCAAATCCCCAAAAGGAAAAAAAAACACAAAGAAACCCATGCTTCAAAACATAATTAAATGCTAAAATCAAAAGGCAAAGAAAAAAAAAAACTTGAAAAACAGTATGTACCTATAGGAGAATAATGACAGGAATAACTGAGGATTTCTTTTCAGAAACCAATGGAGCCAAAAGGAAGTGTCACTATATGTTTAAAGTGTTGGAAGAAAAATACAGTCAACCTAGAATTTTATACTAGTGAAAATGTCCTTCAGGAGTGAAGGAAAACAAAACAAACCAAAATTTAAAAAAAAAATTACTACCCAAAGAAAAATTAAAAGAAGTCATTGCCAGTAAATCTGCCCTGAAGTTAGCCCGATGTATTAGAAAGACAAAACGACTTGTTTTTGATGACTGGATGATTCTCTTTCCTTCTTCCTCAGTTATTTTTCACCTGGTCTATAAAAATAATTTATAAATTTCTTCGGAGCCCAGAGACAGGTTATGATACAGTATGATATGGTAAAAAGCCTGATATTATAAAAGACAGAAATGTGCGGGGTGCCTGGGTGGCTCAGTCGGTTAAGTGTCAGACTTTGGCTCAGGTCTATCTCACAGTTGGGGGTTCAAGCCCTATGTTGGGCTCTGTACTAACAGCTCAGAGCCTGGAGCCTGCTTCAGATTCTGTGTCTCCCTCTCTCTTTGCCCCTCCCCCACTCATGCTGTTTCTCCTCTCAGTCTCTCAAAAATAAATAAACATTAAAAAAAAAGCAGTGTGTATTTTTTCCTCAGGTGGAAATTTTAGCTGATAACAAGTCTAAATCCCTTTCTTTTTATATAGGCATGTAAAGTGAATGTTTTTTATGGTGCTCAGTTTCGAGTTTCTTACTATAATAACAAAAAAAAAATAGAGAAGATTATTGAGTAACTGTAGTAGAAAATGATCTGAATACATTTAGGAGAATATAAGAAAAGTAGTACTTTTGAGGAAATCATAAGGAAAGAGAGATGTGAATTTATCCTCATAAAATTTCAAAGTTTCTGGATACCTTCTGAAACTAACTTATGTATGTTGTTCCTCCATTAGACTAACATTTCTAGGGAGTTGAAGTGCCCTACCAAAAAAATAAACTTCAACAAGAACACTCTTCTTGATAAATCCTCATACTGCTTTGGGTGGCTTTATTCTTTCTCAAAGTATACCATGTCTGAAAATATCTTATTTTTTTATTCACTTATAGTCAGCTTAAGAATTCCTTCTCCATCTGCTTTTATTCCCTGTTTTAATTTAAAAGGAAGAGCTGCCTAAACTTAGTAAATCAATACACAGCAGCATACACTAATGCATTTATTAGGATGTTAAAATCTTGTTTCCTGTTAGTATGGCTCACCTATACTTTCAGGTTGGCTGTGAGGACATTTTTATAAACGATCTTTCTCTGAAATGTTTTACTTGTTGAGGATTTTGCATTGATGAAGGTGCAGGAAGTTACTTGACCATTTACCACAAAAGTTCCAGAGCTATCGCTTTTGTTCTCACCCACAGGGCAGGCTTAACAATTTAACAATACGTAAACATCTCCTTGAATATTAAGTGCTTAATCAAATATTCTCTGTTTCAGCACAGACCTCTCAGCCGAATGGGGCAATGTGGAATGAACATATGAGTAGATATTGAGATTGCACTGCTTTCTAACAAAACTGAAGGGTTGGCGCTTCTACTCCATGAGGTTTATAAATGACCAAGACCTTTTGGAGTGATTTACAACTATTTATTGTAATTCCGCTGATGAGAGCTGCTTTCCTTCTAAGCAGTATAACAAAATGTGCGGCACTCTCAATGATGTGTCAGAAAGGGGGACCCAGGAAGGAAAGTTGAGCACAGACTGTGCTGCTCTGAGCCGGAAGCTAGCTCCCAATGGTGACAATGTCTTTTTAGCCCTATTCTCATATCAAGTGGGAAATTACAAACACATTAATGCCCTCCAGTCAAATACTTGCCAAAACAACAGATGGCCGTACCACTAAGCAACCTTGACCTTGCGGTTACCTGCCCTGTCAATCAGACACGGGATCTCTTCTCTGGGGAAAACACTGTCTTCTGCACAACACAGCATATTCAACCATTGTTGCAGATTTAATAAAACACATACTTCATACAGCAAATATGGACACATTGTCTTTCCTCACATGAACTAAAGTACTGGCATGCTACATCAATTCCCTGAAGCCTTCAAATGCTTCCACAAAAACACTAGACAGAAATGGAACACTGCTGAGCCAGAATCAACAGTTATATTTCAACATTTGAAATCAAAAAGCTCCATTTGGGGGCTGACAGAACACTAGAGTGTCACATACCACACAAGGAAGAGCTTACGTAAATCACAGGGAATAGTCATTGTCTACAGATCAAATATATGTTGTTAACCAATGTGCTGACGGATGCATTAGGTGTAAAAATCCTCCAAATAGTTCAGAGAGCATATAGAATTTGGTGGTAAAAGAAAGAATGCTCTTACAAATGTTAAAACTCAATAAAACAAATGCTGACATCAAAATATCTAAATAGATGCATGGATGCTGACATTCAGAGTCCAGCCATGCAACTCAATCACAAGGTCATTGGAAACCTAGTATGGCTTTTATTTCTGCAACCAAGAGGCATTCTTTGTGAGATGAGCTATACACCTATGAGGTATATATCTGGGGATTGAGTAGGCTAAGTGATAGTATCACAAAGATTTAATGAACTCAAACTCACCTACTCATAGCCTTAATGGTAACTGGCTACTGTTACAATAACTAATTTAGCATAACGAGCAAGAATTTGGGTTCTTGATCTAAGACGAGCGTGTGCTTGAGCCCTAAGACTGGCCCTTGCTACCTCCACCCTTTGGACATATTATATAAACCCTCTGCCTCAGTTTCTTTATCAGTCAAATGAGTAATACTTTTTTCTCAGATATCCCTGTGATCATTAAATGCAATAAAGTGTATTAAACCCTTAGCATACTGCCTTGTACAGATCAAGAGTCATTAAATGTTAGTTATTATTAATAAATGTTCATCACTGCTATTAATAGTTTAGTAAATCTTGGGGAAATGACTTATGCACTCAGCCTATTTTCTCATCTGCAGAAAGAGAAATTGGAATAGATTATTATGATAAAATGCTTCCAGCTCTAGCATTCCATAGATTTGTAACTCCAATTTATTGCTGGTAAATATAGATGCCTCCTACAGACATATAATAGGACACTAATGCATTTTTAGAGCATAAAATATTTAAGCTGGCATTTTATTTACTAAAAGGTCCAAGGCAGTACATCATTAAATCCTCACCACAATTCTGGAAACCATTAAGAAATGAGGAAACTGAGGCCCAAAGGAGTTAAGGGCCTGCCTATGGTCACACAACTTCTAGGACTAACAACTGAGGTAGTTGATCAATAGGATGGAGAAAGGAGAGTGGAAGCACAAGTTCCCACAGGCAAACTTGTCAAAGAAACAGAAAGAGCAGGCAACCATTACGATGCTGTGGCCTGGCACCTAGAAGGTGGGATGACTAAAGCTAGGGCTCTGTGGGATGACTAAAGCTAGGGCTCTGCAGACAAGGGGAAGAAGAGAAGTGATGGCGGGCTAATTTATTTAACATAAATAATGTATCCCTTAATTATCTGCCACATGATTAAGTAATTGTAATGTAAATAATTTAAATCAAGGGAAGGGGAAGACATCAAGCATAGGGAGCTCTTTAAAAAAAATGTACTTGTGAGGTGGAGGTCAATTTGGATTTCAAATAAAGACCTCATGAGATAATTTATTCATTGATATTATGGTGTGCTGCTGTGTGCCAGGCATTGTGCAAGGCTCTGGGAACATACCGATGAATAATGGGAGCTGTAAACTTAGAGCGACACATAGTCTAATGAGGAAGACAGCTGTATAACCAAGAAATTGTATTATAACTGT
Organism: Leopardus geoffroyi; assembly: GCF_018350155.1. NCBI lineage: Eukaryota > Metazoa > Chordata > Mammalia > Carnivora > Felidae > Leopardus > Leopardus geoffroyi. The sequence goes on from NC_059326.1 coordinate 182,097,013, forward strand.
CACCAGTCTTATGGAAGAATATAGGAGGGGGCAACCAACTGCCAGCAACTTCACTAAGGATAGACTCCAGGTGGGGCTAAAGATAGAGCAAATAGAAGAACCAGATGCCTGGGAGACAGAGTGGGAAGTGAGCTTGCCTCAGTACCTTCTAAACTGGGTACTATTTTTATTATTATTGTTTTTTAAGGAGAATGTTATCCTACTGTTAAAGGAAAATTTAATGGGGCTTGTTCTTTATTCTTATGAAAGAAAGGAGTGTATTGTTTTTTAAGTTTATTTATTTATTTTGAGAGAGAAAGTGCATCGACACTTGTGCAGGGGAGAGACAGAGAGAGAGGGAGACAGAGAATCCTGAGCAGGCCCCATGCTATCAGTGCATAGCTCAATGCCGAGCTCTGTCTCACAAACCATGATGTCATGACCTAAGCCGAAAGCAAGAGTCAGACGCTTAATGGACTAAGTTACCCAGACACCCCTGTTCTTGGTAACTTTTAACACAACACTTTAAGGAATGACAACTCAAAGATGAAGCTCACCAAGCAAAAATAAAGTTCAAGTTGGGAAGGTAGGACTGTGTTGTGAGGAGGGTCAGGCCTAGGAGAGAAATTTCCTTTGTCTTCATCCTCTCCCCACTTTGCTGTAACTGGGAGACTTTGGGCAGATCACCTCCACTTTGGTAAGCTTGTTTCTTCCTTTATGAAAGGAAGAGAACAATAATAAAAGTAATTGCCACTCTGAAAGGTTGTTGTGAAGATTAGATGAAATAATCCATATACTGAGGTTAATACAGAGACCGAGAAATCACAAGTGATCTGTAACGTGTGACTATTATTAGCAGCATCACTATTAATATTACTACTTCTAAATGCCCTTCTAGAGGGGCATTTAATGCTCAGAACCTCTGGGGCTCTGAGAAAAACTGACAACCTTTCTGAGACTGAAATAATCTTCCAACAATGGAGAGAAATCCCAATATACAATGCCTTCTATACAATATGATACACATAAGCTATAGTGTCATTTATAAAACTTATAGAACATGCAATTTATTTTAAATTATAGAAAGTATATAAATTCTGATGGTCAAGAACAAAAGCTTGATTAGGCTTTCCTACTTACTGGTTTTATAATTTGAGTAAGTCAATTATCAAAGAAACAAAATTTTCTCATCTGAAAAATGGGCTCATTTTCTCTAACCCATTAACAGAAAAAAAGTTCTGAAAAATAATATTAATAAAAAAACAACAAGTATGAGTCTCAGGGTATGCCATCGTATATCCAAATCATAGCAAAAGTCCCTGTGCTAATGTCCTTCACAAAAAAAGGTGATTATTCTTTCTACTAAGATCTTTAAAACTCCTTTTATTTTATTTTATTTTTTTAATTTTCATCCAAATTAGTCAGCATATAGTGCAACAATGATTTCAGGAGTAGATTCCTTAATGCTCCTTACCCATTTAGTCCATTCCCTCTCCCACAACCCCTCCAGTAACCCTCTGTTGGTTCTCCATATTTAAGAATCTCTTATGTTTTGTCCCCCTCCCTGTTTTTATATTATCTTTGCTTCTTTTGCCTTATGTTCAGCTATTCTGTGTCTTGAAGTCCTAATATGAGTGAACTTATATATTTGTCTTTCTCTAATTTCACTTAGTATAATACCCTCTAGTTCCATCCATGTAGTGTAAATGGCAAGATTTTATTCTTTTTGATTGCTGAGTAATAGTCCGTTGTATATATATACCACATCTTCTTTATCCATTCATTCATTGATAGACATTTGGGCTCTTTCCATACTTTGGCTATTGTCAATAGTGCTGCTATGAACATTGGGGTGCATGTGCCCCTTTGAAACAGCATATCTGTATCCCTTGGATAAATACCTAGTAGTGCAATTGCTGGATTATAGGATAGTTCTATTTTTAATTTTTTGAGGAACCTCCATACTGTTTTCCAGTGTGGCTGCACCAGTTTGCATTCCCACCAGCAGTGCAAAAGAGATGCTCTTTCTCCGCACCCTCGCCCACATCGTTTGTTGCCTGAGTTGTTAATGTTAGCCATTCTGACAGTTGTGAGGTGGTATCTCGTTGTGGTTTTGAATTGTATTTCTCTGATGATGAGTGAAATTGAGAATTTTTTCATGTGTCTGTTGGCCATCTGGATGTCTTCTTTGGAGAAGTGTCTATGCATGTCTAAAACTACTCTTATGAATCATCCCATTTATATAAAATATGTGGACATCTGAGAGATATTCTTTCTCATCTGGCTTCTTTACACCCTGGAGTCCAGTCCATGGCTAAAATCTACTGTTATCTTTGGCACACAAAGTCCTACTGAAGAGTGTATTAGCATCTGGAATATTGGTGTGTTTTCCCTTTTTCTTTTTTGCTGCTTCACTGGAATAGCTAAACTGGACTACTGGCTCATAAAATTTACCATGCTTTTACTTCCTCCCATGTATCCGGAATGTCAAATTTAATCAGTTAAATAGGATAACAGCAGTTGCCTTGATGATGAAGATCCTGGTGAAAAGTACAAAATCACCCTAGGGGCACCTGAGTGGCTCAGTCAGTAAAGCGGCGACTCTTTGATTTTGGCTCAGGTCATGATCTCATGGTTTGTGGGTTTGAATCCTCATGCTGGGCTCTGTGCTGACAGCATGGAACCTGCCTGGGATCCTGCTCAATCACTCGTTCTCAAAATAAGCTAACATTAAAAAATAAAAAAAAAATTAAAAAAAAGACAAAAAACAAAATCCAACCCTAGTATGTGGGTCATTGCGCTTCCCAAATCATACTTAATTGAAAAATGAAAACTGAAAAATACATGATCTAGCAATATATAGTGTTGCATGCCCCATTTAGCATGAATATCAGTTAAGGTTTGGTTATAAGTCAGAATCGAAATCTGGCTAACGGAAGCTAATTTTTCAATATCTGAGTACAAGGAAAATCTGAGCAATCGGGCATCTGAAAAGATGGAAACTGGGCAGCTCTGAGTATGCAAATTACAAGAAGCAAAGGAGTATCTCTTCATGGTGCTACAGTTGAGATGGATTGCTGCCAGCTATTTCCTACCCATATATCATTCATGAAAGATTCAGACATCCATGGGAGAGTCTGGCTGGCCTACTGGGGTCAGAGGCCTACCCTTTGGCCAGAGGAGAGCAAGACACCTTGAATGAATATTACACAAAGATTACACATGGTGGGCAAAGTGTACTTTTTCAAAGAAAATTAAAATGCTGTTACCAAAAGAGGGGGAATGGATGCTGGGCAGGCACAAACAACAGATGTCCACTGCAGCAGGCCTATTTGGTATATCTTTGATGAGCCAAAAGACCAGAAACCATGCAAAGACACATGCAGCACACACACACACACACACACACACACACACACACACACACACAATTTTGTGTTAATTCCCAGAGAACGTCCACCTTACATTTAACTGACTTGGTTCCCCTTTTGATTCTTTTCTTGAATTTCAAAAAATGCTTCCCTCTTTCCAATCTCATTCCCTTTTTCCAGTTTTCCACATAGCATTTTTTTTTTGCTACAGCTAGGGTATTTTCAATAAATAAAGTCAGCTAAGTATGCAATCCTCCCTTATTGCTGTTATTGAATAAATATCAAACAGTGCCAAAGACAGAAGTATGATATTTTTTTATAAAAGTCATTCTAAATTACCTTGCATTATTTTTAGTTGGGAAAAAAAAAGAAAGCATTCCTGTGAAGTGATGATCTACTTTTATTGTCATATTCCACCCTAAAGATGTATCATATATCTTTCCTCTAATGAAGTGTTTTCTAGAAAGTAGAATATAGTCCTCTGTTTCCAATCTTTAGATGACACACATTGCTATGGTAACCTTGGGTTTCTTGATTTATAAATTTCTTCCTTTGTGAAAGAAGTAATTTCAGTTTAATTTACTAATGGAGTTTTCCTCAATCTAGAATAGCAAAAAAAGTCTAACCACACCCCTTTTTATTAACAATCTGTAATCAGAATTTTACAAATGAAAAGGTGTCTCTCGGAGACCCTGAAATGTAATATACAGTAAGAAAAATAAGAAAATATGAGTAAAGCAACGTATGAAAGCCAAAATATAGTAGCAACCTCAATGACGATTTCTTTTTTAAAAAATACCATTTATCTTAGATCAAAAGATAAGCTTGGTATTGATAGTAATCAGGATACCAAAAAATTACAATAATGAAACTCCCAAATTCATAAAGCATTGTGACCAAGAATACATGTATTTATTTCTTCTTTGTTGTGAAAAAGTCTGGAAGGTAGATTCAAATAGACAAATGGAATGGTATTTTGACGCATAAGAACAAGGCTAACTGTGCCCTAGTTTTACTTCAGTTACTGTTATATTGGATTCAGTGTAGAATCCAAAAAAATATAGAAAACTTTAACTTGATACAAAGTGAAAACATCCAAATAAATCCAGTTGTTTATCATCTGGCTCTAAGTTTAACCCCTTTGAAAACTGACAGGAAGTTTTAATGGGAAGAGAATCGGGCCAAGAATCTCAAGACTTCAATTTCTATTGTAAGTTCTACCATCTGTGTGCTTTGTGTCCTTAGGCAAGTCATGTAACCATTCTGAGTTATGTTTTAAGAGACCCTGCCCAGCCTACATCAAATGATGTTGTTAGAATTAAATGTGATAAAGTGCCCAAGGCTTTGAAATTTTTAAAGTTGGACTCAGATATAGGATATCAAAATGAAAAGAGCCAAATCATGACATCAGTTTGCTAAGGACGATGGTAGAGATATTCTGAGATTCTGGTCCCTCACAGAGCCTTATACATCTCATGACTTTTCCATATGGTCCCAGGAAAGGAAAAAGAGATGAAAGGGTGGAAGTTCTACAATTTGAGCACAATGTAAGAACTTTGTGGGAGTAAATATTAACAAAACAAAGCATGGACTCTCTGGTAAGACGATGAGGATTCATCCTCATGATTTACTTTCTAAGGTTTATTTCATAAATTTCTATGTCCTTTTATCTGCCTCAGATAGAACAAAAATATATGGCATTTGTGTTCTCCAAAGAAAGAATAATTAAGCCTTTGTATTGTATAGTTGCCTAGTTTTTAGACAAAAACTCTTCCTCCTTCCCAAACTATAAACATCTTTAAATTTCAACTTGTGAAGCACACCTCTTTGGATAGATCTGTTAAAATCAAAGTGCTCCTTGCATACGTCTTAATTTATACCAGTGTCTAAACCAAGGCTTAGTAAATTTACAATTCTCTCTAGGATGGTTCTACCTAGAGACCTGAGTGGATAGTGGGCTGTCGAGCACAGCTCCAGGTTTGCTCAGAGGGAAGCAGCGAAGAGGAGAAGGAACATGGGGCTTGGAGCTAGAAGGCCTCAGTTGGAGTTTACGTCCTGCCACTTGTCAGCTGTTGGACCTTAACTGGAAGTTTCCAACCTCATAGACCAAAAAGCTACTACTATCACTTTTCAAGGTCATAGGCCTGTGTTCAAGGAGCATTTGCTAAATAAATTAATAAATTACATTTACTTGACTGAGAGTAAATAATAACTGACGGTGTTAGCATTTCAATCTTTTTAATGTTTATTTTTGAGGGAGAGCAAGTGCAAGCAGGAGAGGGGCAGAGAGAGAGGGAGACAGAGGGTCAGCGGGCTCCACACTGGGAGCAGAGAGCCTCATGCAGTGCTCAAACACATGAACCATGAGATCACGACCTGAGCCGAAACCAAGAGTCAGATACTTATCCCATTAAACCACCCGGATGCCCTATGGCATGTAAATGTTTAATTTGTTTCTTCACCTTGCATAAAAAGTATCTCATTTTTCTAATTTTAAAATAGCGTATGTCAACCATGGAAAATTTAGAAAATATGGAAAGTACAAAGAAAAAGTAAAAATCTTTCTTATTTCATTCCCCATATATGATTGGCAACATTTTCTATTGCTTCTTGTGTGTGTGTGTGTGTGTGTGTGTGTGTGTGTGTGTGTGTGTGTCTGTGTATGATACAATATGTTCTGTATTTTATACATTTTTATATATATTTTATATACATATTTTATATATTCTGAATTTTTATTAACATGATTAACATAATTAACATTTTTAATATGTTACTATTCTTCTATTAATATATCAGACATATTTTTATATGTGTTCCTATTCTTAAAAATCATGAATTTAATAGCTTCTTAAAATTCCATCCTATGACTCTGCCAAGTTTGTTTTTCCCTGCCCTGAATTTTGTATTCTTAAATAAATTAATTTAGACATAAAATCTAAGTTTTAAAAAATCAAGCAAAACACAAGTTTAAAGAAAATGAAGGAAAGTTCTATTTACTCCTCTCTGACTGCTGTTCTACTCAGAGATATGTTCTGTAGCACTTGTCTCTGTATCCTTCCACAACTTTTTCAGTGTTCACAAAGATAGTTTCTATAATTTTGCTACTGCAAATACATAACAGCAGTGTTCCCTGGGAGCATGTTGGAAGGACAAAATCTCAGGTCTCATCCCAGAACTTCTAAATGGAATCTGCATTTTTATAGAATCTCAGATAATTTCTACACATACTAAAGTTTGAGAAATTGGCCGAGATAGGGATCTTTGGGGCCAAATCCAGTCTGCTGCTTGTTTTGAATGGCATGCCAAATATGAATTGTTATCACATTAAAAAAAAATACTTATTTTGAGAGAGAGAGAGAGAGACAGAGAGCACAAGTGGGGGAGGGGCAGAGAGAAAGGGAGAGAGAGAAAATGACAAGCAGGTTCCATGCTGTCAGTGTGGACACTGACACAGGACTGACATGTGAGATCATGACCCGAGCCAAAATCAAGCATCAAACACTTAACCAACTGAGCCACCTGGGCACCTCAAATTGTTATCACATTTTTAAATGGTTGAAAACAAGTCAAAAGAAGATTAATATTTAGTGACACATGAAAATTATTTGAAATTCAAAGTTCAGTGTCCATAAGTAAAGTTTTAATTGAACACAGCCATGCTTATTTGTTGATGTATCATTTATGGCTGCTTTTGCCCTGCAATGGCAGAATTGAGCAGACAGAACAGAGACTTTATGGCCTGCAGTGCCTAAAATACATATTATCTGTCCCTTTACAGAAAAAGTTTACCAGGACTGGTTTATCTGGTAGAGTACCTAGGAGAGTAAACATAATTCAATTTATTAAAAAAAAAAAATATGTATGATTAAGTTAACTAAAAAACAAGCCAAATATTTTTGAAATTGTAAATTCATTATATTTCGTAATGAGTCATCTATTTGTTGATATTTACCCCGTTTAACATTTGCCTACTTGCTTATTATCTGTCCCCCCACACTAGACTATAATTTCTAAGAGACCATCTTGTTTACTGAAGCACACATTACACTCAAAAATATTTGTTGAATTTTTAATGTCCATGATAATATCATCAGGTAGGTATAATTATTATTCATACATATATGAATATATATGAATATAAACAGGAAATTATCTCACAAGACCACAAGCTAATTAAATGACACAGACCTCAAATATTTCTGCTAGAAATGGGTTTGCTGCTCAGCTTTTTCTCTGAAGAACTTCTTTATCTTTTATTTTAGACAGAGAGTGCATGCAAGCAAGCCGGGGGGAGGGGCAGATATATATATATATATATATATATATGTGTATATATATATATATATATATATATAGAGAGAGAGAGAGAGAGAGAGAGAATATCCCAAACAGGCTACATGCTCAGCATGGAGTGGAGTTCAATGCGGGGCTCAGTCCCACAGCCCTGGGATCATGACCTGAGCCAAAATCAAGAGTTGGACACTCAACCAACTGAGCTATCCAGGTACCCCTGAAGAACTTTAACGGGAAAGTTAGAAAAGAAATAGCAACACACATTTCTTTCTTTGCATTAATAAATAAAGATTGTATTTGGTTAGTACATTAGAAAATGCAGCTTAGGGGCGCCTGGGTGGCTCAGTTAAGCGTCTGATTTCAGCTCAGGTCATGATCTCATGGTCTGTGAGTTTGAGCACCGTCAGGCTCTGTGCTGACAGCTCAGAGTCTGGAGCCTGCTTCAGATTCTGTGTCTCCCTCTCTCTCTGCTCTTTCCCCTCTTACACTCTGTCTTTCAAAAATGAATAAACGTTTAAAAAAAGAAAAAAGAAAAGAAAATGCAGCTTAGAGAAGTTGAGACTTGCCATATATACATAGCCATTGCCCACCAGAATTTGGATTTCAAAGCACTCGGTATAATAACTTCAGATCCCACACGATAGCTACTAGTCTGTAGGTGACAGATACAAGCCAAATCACAGAAGTCTATTTATTATGAAATTATGAAATTGGGTTAAAGATCTTTGTTCTCAGAAATTAACTGATACTTTATGTCAGCTGCTTAGTTGAGAACTTGAGTGATAAATTCATGAACACAAACTGGAGAAATAGAGTTATAGGAAACTGACTTGGCCAGAGGTGGGAATACAGGTAAACCATGAGGAACCAGTGCAACTGCATCCTAAACAGAAAGAGAACAGTGAGGCAACTTTGGCTGATCTGCATTTGGAAAGCAACCAGATAGAAAGTGAAGAAAAGTTAGTATGATAAAGAAAAACCGAAAGAAAACATGTTCCCTGTGCATGATCATGAGGGATTTAGAGGGACTGGGTTTTTAGGTCTATGGATTTTTCCCTCATTTCTATCCGATGCCAACAACTCAAATTGTTGCAAATGAGAGGAGAATTTCCACACCAGATACTGTTTTAATTAAGAAAAGAAGAATCCAGCGAGGAATTCTGCAATTTGCTCACCTGGATATCCCCACGAGTGAACTCACTTGTTTGAATTCGGCTGCTTGTAAGAGCTTGTTAATCCAACATTTTGATTTGCACATTGTTTCCAATTTGCATGGTACAAAATATCAGTGTTTTGATTGCTATGGTGGGCCTCAGGAAACTATTTATGTTTGTCTCAGGACCAATAAGATAGTAAGGATGGCTTTGCTGCTAAAATACTTAGGCTTATGATAGGTTTGGGGTTTCAGGATACAAGAGTCTTATTTATCTTGGCTAAGGGTATTTTCTTTAAGTGGCAACTGCACTGCTCAAGTAATTATTTTGTATACGGTTTTACCTGTGTGTGTTAAAATCTGGTGTGGCATTTCAAAATACGTTTTTATCATGTAATAACCCTGAGCTTACCATTTTAATGCACTGAACACTCATTAAACATTTTTATTAACTAATGATGAAAATTTTGAAAAGTGTGGAAATAGGTATTTTGCCTAGCTAAAAATAGTTATTCTGAAAGCCAAGCATTTTTTTTTTTTAATTTATCAGGGAATCTCACAAGTCAGTTCTACACTGTGATTGCCACATCTCTTGTATAATAAAACTTCTATAAATCATGAAAGAAGATTCCTTTTTTCTCCATGAGTTATTGTGCTTTCATTTTCTTCTTTTTTCTTTTTAGAACCAGCTAGTTAATTATGTTCAGAGCATGGCACTTCATCTTCATCAATCTATACATGCCCTCTTTTGTTTTTATTCGTTTTGGTTGTCCATTTTATTCTACTTTATCTGTATTTTCCCAAACCTATTCCTCTTCCCTACCCTCAAAAGGCAACCATTCTCATGTGTTTATATCTTTTGTTTGGTGTCGGGTGGGTAGATACAGTACAGAGTTCCCAGTGATATTTGAATTCCATACACACTACAAAAAGCTTTTGGTACATCTCAAGTATCATCTGGGATATACTCATACTAAACTTATAGCACATACACTAAAAAAAAAAAATATTCAAAGTTTACCTGAAATTCAAGTTTAACTCTATTTATTTATTTATTTATTTACCGACTCTGGCGATCACAGTTTGGTGTAATATGTACGGTATGTGTTTGTTACTTTGCTGCATGTATCTTAGCGTATTTTAACTCATGTCATGGCGTACCCGAAATTCTGTGTGAAATATGTAATAAGAAGGGCTGAAGGGCCGGTACGGTATACGTCCAGGTGAGCAGAAGGAGATGGAAGGGGAAAAGCTCCTAAGCACAGAACTCCAGAACCAACAGGAAGATGGCTAAACATTCCCATTTATTTCCAATTCATTCGGCAACTCTTTTGATCATTGTTTCACCTTTAAACACTTAGGAAGCAGCGGTGCTAAGATGAGCCAGGGCCCTTGAGTTCTAATATTTTATTAGTGGGGGGAGGAATGGGGAGGTGAATGCCTGAGCATGTCTCGCCATCCTGCACATTTTATCCGGTCACGTGAATATGACTCTGACATACTTCTGATCTGATCCCTGCTCTTAGTGTACCCCGGAGACCTGGAGTACTATGTCCAACTTCTTCAGTAAAAGAGCAGGAACAACACTTCATAGAACTGTACAAGTTGTGTCCTTTTGGCCTCTGCTTCATACTTGAAACATCACCTACCCCAAACACCCAGAGAGCCAAGGCAGACCTGACTCCTCAGAGGTCCTCTGGTTTTTGTTTCTCATTACTCAAATCCATGCTTTCCTCTAGCTTTTAGTTTTCTTAGGGGTGACTTTGGGGGAGGAATCAACATTCGAGGCCAGTTTCCCGCCCCCACAAGAACCCATTATTCAGTGTTCTAAGCTGCATTTTGCCTGCAACTCAAGTCTGTATCATTAACTAACTGCAGAGTCTTCTTCTAATCTGTGGAGTAAATATTTCCCAGGTCTCCGATTGATTAAATGTTTTAAATTCATTCTCTCATTTATTCTTCCAACAAATATTATTGAGCATTAAGACATGCTGGCATTCTGATAGGTTCCAGGGACACAAAATGAATTAAAGCATGATATAGACCTTGAAGCATTTAGCCTACCAGTGTAAAAGAACTTTTTACGAACACACAATAAAATTCCTTTGAAACTACCATATTAGTTATCTGAATTACAGTGGCGATTAGAATGTATTTTCTCCCATCCCACATAACTCAAAAAGATTATTTTTAATGAGCTATTATTTCATTTTCCAGGCTTTATTTCTCATTGTTTAATTCTTTCAAAATAGCATTTCACATTACTGAGGGGAGGGTTAGTTCATCTGCTGATTGCTATACCTTCTGGGAGCCCTTCTGTTCCCTAAGGCTGAGGCAAAACCCAAATTTACTAATGAACTGCCAAAAATTTCATTTCACAAATTCCTACTCATGTGCCATTACTATAAAGGCTTTGTAGTTATTACAGTGATGAGTTTATAGCCTGGAAACTAGGACATTGCTGTTTCAACTAATTCATTACCTATACTTCACACATTTTAAAGAGAAAAGGAGAGAAAACATGTGAAAGAGACAGAAACACAGAGAGTTGTGTGTGCTTTCTCATTTGACTTTGGACTCCATTGTGCAGCACAATAAAGGACTGATTAAACATTTATTTCATCCTTGCTCTTTGCACTCATGTCAGCCTTTGGTAAGCCCTCCCCCTTCCTTAGGTCATTTATTTATTTATTTTCTCTGTAAATGTTAGTTTAGTGCCTACTCTGTGCTAGGCATTCTGAAGGTGCTGAAGGTATAGCTACTGTGGTGGCTTCGTAAGGTAGCAACTTAGCTAAGCAGAACAGCATTTCCCAGAATTCCCTTTTCTGTTATTTCTGCTTAGAGTGGGCCACAGGAAACATTTACTTGGGGAAGATTTGTAAGATGCAACTGAAACCAGAACCATTTTGAATTTCACATTGTCAATGATCTGCTGGCTCACTTTATTGATGTGATTTACCAGTTGGGCTTATAATACTTCACCTTCCCTGGAACTTCCTTAAACTTGAGTCTTGGGCCAGGAATATGTGTTTATTTCCATCAAAATGGAGGGTTGCTACAGGACATCCATATCACCATTGTCAGAGGACACAAAAAAACAAAAACTCACACGGGTTTCAGTCCATGAGGGTTCCAGCCTACTCTTTTTTTTTTTTTTTTTTGTCTATTTATTTTGAGAGGGGTGGAGAGTAGAGGGGCAGAGAGAAAGGAATGAGAGAATCCCAAGCAGGCTCTGTGTTGTCAGTGCTGAGCTCGATCCCACGAACCAAACCCTGAGATCATGACTTGAGCCCACGTCAAGAGCTAGACTCTTAACTGAATGAGCCACCCAGGTTCTAACCTATTCTTAATCTCCTCAATTTACACCCACCTTATCCTCTTATCTGTATGCTTGTGGACTTTAATCATCAGCATGTGACATGAAGACAGCAGCCTTACAGAGACTGCATCATCAACTCCCGCACTGTGTAAGGTCAAATGTCTATAGCAAAATCCTTGATATTACATGCATGTATCTGCTAGTGGTTCTGCTTCTCTGATTAAACTCTGAACCCTGACAGCTATAAATAGGATAATTATAGTTTTTACCTTCATGGAGATTACAATTTATATGCAGAGGAATGTATTTTCAAAATATGACTTCACCATTAATTCATAACATCTATGGAAAGTCCTGTGAACAAACTTTGGAGAGGTAGGAGGCCTTCTAATCAGGGGTCTTCTGGAGAGATTCTCAGAAGGCCTACAGCAGAGAATGTGTTCTATTCCACCCAGATGCCCTTATATTCCATTTTATCTCTTTCATAAATGTCCCAGCTTCAGGGTACTTTTGTCTTCAGAAACAGCAAATCTTATTTGGAGGACTGGTCTTAGGCTACTGAAATCTGTTTTGTCTCCATGAGGAGAAACTGATGTTTAATCCACAAGACATGTTGGTTTCTAAACTTATTTGCTTCTATGGTCCAAAAAACGATCTCCCCTAACTGTCCCTTATCTATTAGCTTTCCTTGTTCAGTGACTCTTGGGGACAGAATTAAAGCAGATGATGATAAGCCATTTTTTTCACTTAGAATTGAGCATTCAGAAGCTATTAATTAAGTATATGTTTAATGCTTTAATAAAGGCCTAATCAATTTTAGAAGTGCTTATTCCATTCAACATTCTCACAAGCAATCTTATTATCTTATCCTTTTCCAAAGCTATACTGCCAACCAAAAAGAAAGGGCTTCTCCTCTTTATCTGAGCAAATGGCACTTTAATTGACACAGTTGCCAACCTAAGCATTCCCTTAGCCTTTTTATTTCTCACCCCTCACATCACATTAGTTGCCCAGTCATTTACAATATGCTTCCTTTTCTTTCTCTCCGGTTTATTCCCTCCGTCATCCCTTTGTTTCATTCCTTTTACTACTAACCTAGTTGAGAGCCATATCATCTCTTATCTAGACTATTCCAGTTTTTTTTTCCTCCCTTCAGTTTGCCGCCTTCAATTCATCTTCTACTTCCCCTCAGAAGGAACTTGTGTGCCAATATGACCAAGTAAGCATGCAGCTCAAAATTCTTTAAGTTTTTCTAATCATCAAGCATAAATATATTTCAACTTTAATATAATTCAATTGAAAAACATGTTAAAATGCAGATTAATGTTCCTCTACAAGTCCTCTGTATAAAATATCCCAATTTCTGAGCATAACGTTTAGGATTTTGTTTGGTTAGTGCTCAGCTGCCCAGCCCTCCCTCATACTCTCTTCTACTTGTACAAGACATTAGCCACTTACTGAGCATTTTGTTTATTTGCCTCCTGTCTTCCGAAAACACTGTAAATCCTTAGGAATAAGAAACTGTCTTTTTAATTTTTTAATTCACCAACATATCAGAGATGATTAAAATATATTTGATGAATGAACAAAAATAGGTAATGGGTACAAATCCCTGAAGAAGTCAGTGTGTTCCAGAAATGACTTCTGCTCTACTGTAAGTTGTGGACCAAATAGGAAATTCTCTCTCTGTTGTGCCAAGAGACTTAGCTCTGCCCTTCTCCATTCCCCTATACTCTCATCACCCACTCAACAAAACAAAGTCCCATCAGTTAACCAGATTCTCCTTTTTGGAAAAGAACTGACATTTCTAAAGCATTTACTCAGGGGATATTATCGGATCCAACCCTCAAACCCCAAACAGTGAATCATGTTCATCTTTTCAATCAAAGAAAAGTTCTGGAAAAATACAGCTTCTTCTCTCTATCTCATTATACTTGCAGCAATACCCCTGGACCCTTTAGTATCCCTTACAGAGAGGTGCTCTGGAGGACTAAGTAGTTTGCCTCTGAAGCTGACCCTGAATCTGATGTCTTCAAATTTTAAAAATAGATTTCCATCAAAAATACTCTTCAATGTGTTCAAGAAGTTTGAGCAACAGGGCAAAACCTACCTGAGCAAACCCTTCAATCACATCTGATCCAGAAGCAATAATATCAATGAGATTGTGGTTAACTGTAACATGGGTGGCATTATGATGGAGATCATGAATTTTCTTTGACCCTAAGCCAGTGTTTCTCAAACTGTGGATTTCAGACCACCTGCGTCTGAATCACAAAGATGTTTGCTAAAATACACATTCCTTAATCCCACCTATTAGATGTTTTATTAGAATCTCTAGAAACAGGACTCAGAAATCCCAACCGGTTTGTTATTTTGTAGTTTTCATCCTGTTGTTTGCAAATTTATGAACAAAGCTAGTGCTCAAGGCAAAATACAAACTGAACACAAGTTTTATTTGGAGTCCTTTTACCTTTCTAGATACCTACCCACTGCCCTGGTCTTCTTACTGCACAATCTTTTTGAAGAATTCTGATATTGTAATCAAAATTATTTTGCAACAAGAATTTCAGATGTCAGCTAGAAAAAAATCTTTTCAACTTTCTTTTGAGTCTAATAAGAGACTCACTATATTAAAAATAGTCAATTGACCTTATTAGGTGAATAAAAATGATACCAAGTACCTGAAATCATCCTAGCATAGAGGTAAAATTATTATCATTATTTTTTTAAAAGGAGCCAAGGCAATGTTGTGTGTCTTAAGTGTCAAGTATCATGGAGCAAGGCACTGTTACTTAGAGAATTTGAATACTACAGAGTGAAAAAAATCTGATTAATTAATATTATAGTTTCTCTTTTCCTCCAAAAAAGAATCACATTGAATAACCCATGTAATTTCATTATCCATTCCTTTACTTCTTTTCCTTTATAGACAAAAAAAAAAAAAAAAAAAAGAAAGAAACAAAGAAAGAAAGAAAGAAAGAAAGAAAGAAAAAGAAAAAAAATCCTTGAGGCTAAAACCAATTTCCATATTTCTTTTGTACAATTTGCATATCCTAGCTGGGGACTTTGCATCTTTAGATGTACCAGCTGACAAACACACCAAGTCTTATATTATTAAGCAAAAGCTGAATAGGCAGTATTCTAAGAAATCAAAATGTTTCCAAATGTCCACTATTTATCTGAATATCTCCAATTTAATGGTTTTAGTTTCACTAATTCTCCAGAATATAGTAGTAAATTTATGAATTAGGGTCTTAGCTACAGGTCTGAAATGAACAATGTTCACTTACCTCCGTAAGTGGTTATGTTTTCATTGCAACTACCATTATGTAGAAATTTTGAGTAAAAGTGGCCCTTCTAATCAAAATGGTTAAATAGCAAGCACATTGGTTGTATATGTGTGTTCCCTTTAAAGAAAGAGTGACTAAAAAGGAACCAAGGAGTCTTCAGAACAAAGAAGCTAATGCTAATAAACATTAAAAAAAAAAAAAAAAAAGGTACCATGACCTCATTCTAATTAATGACTTGGACAATCATTACTTGCTGTCAAAGGGCATTAGTCAAGGTTCAGCCTTTAGCCCAGGCATTTACCACTCAATATAATACAGTGAAAGTGAAGAACTCCTCTATGCCAATTATCTATTATGAACAAACTATCAAGTCACTTTGAAAGAGTTAAACAAATCCATACGTTGATATTTGCTGGTATCTTTTTGATGCTACATTGAACTGACTTGAGGTTTATGCAGTATAAACTTCTGTGCAGTTATTTCTGAGATCTTAAAATTGGGGAACTCTCAAAGGAGATAAAGATTCTGATGTACTGCAGAAATGTTGGGTATTCCTATCAAAACAGTGAAAAACAGAGAAGCGTATTTCCAGTCCCCAAATTAAGGATGCTTTTTAAACCTTCCATTTCATTAAATTGCATGGCTGGATAGGAGAGTCTTGCTAAAATATTGTGATTAACACAAAGGAAGCTTAACAGACAATGCTATTATAGGTGAAAGACTGCTAATTGCCATCTTCCCAATAACTTATTGATTTTAATCAAATCTTCCTAGAGCAGCATGCCAGCAGCAAATGGATAACTAGATAGAGGGAAAACACAACAATGGAAGGAGTAATATGGAAAAAATTATTCATGTTTGATCTGTATAAAATTGAACAAATATTCTTGATCAGCATTTATACAAATATAGATTCGTTGGGAAGGTGCTATCTAAATTGCTTCTCTCACAGTGTATTGAAAATTACCATAACTGTTAGCATTTTTAATTATTTTGATCTGCTGAAAATAGATTAAACTGAATAGGAAATTGGCTTATTAAGGCTTATATATTTGAGTTAATATGAAATGTTCTCAGCCACTGTGCCTTTAGAATCTTTTAGTCTAAAAGACATTCACTGTCTCTGGTTGACAAAGGAAGGGTGGGGGTGGATTTAATCCTCAGAAAGTAAAGTTTTGTTTGGGGGTGGTATAAGCAAAACCTTCTCATTCCCATCACTTCATTAGGGAAAACTTAGCCACATCTGGTAATGGAAAAATTTCATAAATAAAGAACCGGTCTGCTTAGGAGATAGCACTGAGTTTTCACAGGGAAAAAAAAAAATCTTGCTAGACTAAACTTAACACTTAAAAAAAAATGGAGAACCCTTGAAATCCATCTTGTATTACAAGAGCAGTTTCTCAGTGTGAGATTCAACACAGTGAGAAACATTGAAGAATTCACATTTTGCTCATTCACTGATGATGAAAAAGAACTACAATGCTGAGTTTCTTTTTTATTTAAATTTTTTTTTCAACGTTTATTTATTTTTGGGACAGAGAGAGACAGAGCATGAACGGGGGAGGGGCAGAGAGAGAGGGAGACACAGAATCGGAAACAGGCTCCAGGCTCTGAGCCATCAGCCCAGAGCCCGACGCGGGGCTCGAACTCACGGACCGCGAGATCGTGACCTGGCTGAAGTCGGATGCTCAATTGACTGTGCCACCCAGGCGCCCCTACAATGCTGAGTTTCAATTGTATTCTGTAGACAGGACCCACGGCATCCTACTGAACGTTTGTCTTTGGGGAATGTCTTATTCATCAAATTGGTAACACCAGACCAAAGGTAGATTGCAAATATGAGGATAACAACACTTTTCTTTAAAAAAGAGTGTTCACTCATATATGGAATTTAAGACACAAAACAAATGAACAAAGGAAAAAAGAGAGAGAGAGAGAGAGAGAGAGAGACAGACAGACAGACAGACAAAAAAAGAGACTCTAAAATATAGAGAACTGATGGGTGCCAGAGGAGAGCTGGGTGGGGGGATGGGGGAAATAGATAAAGGGGATTAAGAGTAGACTTATCTTGGTGAGCACTAAGAAATGTGTAGAATTGTTGAGTCATTACATTTTATAGGTGAAACTAATAGAACACTGCATGTTAATTATACTCAAATAAAAATCAATCAATCAAATCAGGAAGTATGGGGTCTCCTAGTTATCTGGTATCTCCTCCTCTCTTCTGTTATTTTCACCTATACAAAAAATAAATTAAAATAGAGTGTTTAATAGTAAAGAGTATATAATAGTTTTTAGTATAAATCAAATTAACAGCTTAAAGATTTCAGTTACAAAATTATTCCCTTCAACATCGATGCTAAAACTCAGTGTTTTAATAGCTTAGTGCAGGATTTGTCAACTTCAACACTATTGGCATTTGGTTCTAGATAACTGTTGTAGGATGCTGTCTTGTATATTGTAGGATGTTTAGGCCCACCAACTAGACGCTAGTGGTACTTCCTCCCCACATGGAACAACCAAAAATGTCTCCAGACATTGCCAAATGTCCCTTAGTAGGTAAAACTGCTCCTGATTGAGAACCAGTAGATTAGTAGAAATGAAGGCTTTAGCTTTCTTGGTAATGATGCATTTCAAATAATTTTTTGAAAATTTCTGTTTCATTACAAAAATGCGAATGTATTGCATCCACAAAACACTTGCATCTAGGTCAGTATTTTAAAGGCATGAGATTAATCGACCGTCTGAAACAGGTAATAGAAATTAATCACAGTGATAGTTTGAAAGGCAAGAAAATGTTATGATTATAAGATGCTACCTCTGTTTAAGGATTTAGGAAAACAGTCTAGTTTAACAATGACAGTAGTTTGGAAATAGTTACCAATGGATTGGCAGTGACTGGTGGGAGCCCTGTATTGAGAAGGAATCTGCATCCAGGCTCAGAAGAAAAGAGAGCTGTGATGGATTAGTGGTGTCTGCCTTGGTCACAGCAAGGGGAGTAATGGGACATATTTCACACATTGGCCCATTCCTTCCAAGTCATCTTAACTGACTTGCTCTCCAGATTATTTTAAGCACCTAATAAGACTGTGCTGTGCTACTTTCTGTGTTGCACAAAGAAATACAAAAAGAAAAAAAAAATGAATGAAATAAAGGTCACTTCTAAGTATTGCTGAAGCATCTCCTCTTCCCAAGGCATCATTTTAGGCTCCATAGACATGCTACTGAATTAAAACAAAACACATAATATTTTGCATCAAAATAAATGACCTTCGTGGTCTAGTTTCCAGTGAAATGAAAACAAGCCATTCCCCTATTTTAAAAAATAGTGAACAAGTACTGACTTCCTAGGACCATAAAATTTCTGAAATCTATATAATTCTTTTCTAGTGTTTTTCTAGTACTTCTTTTACTTTCTCAGTTGCCAAGAACAAAGATTGGGCCAATTCCCTTGGCATTTAGAAGGTTGTACAGATCTAGTCTTTAGAAATATTTTGAAAAGATTGAAGACAAGGCAGGTGGAGTCCTTCTTTAGGGCTAAGGATGGCTGTATAGATAATGTTTATAGAATGTAATTAGAAGTAGCCAATCATATACAAGACATACCAATGATGGTTTAGAAAGTTCCCCTTCAGATGGCATTGTATTTATTATCTCTCCCACAAAATTAAGTTATAACCAAGTAATTACAAATAACTCCTTTAGATAAATCCTGAATATTAATAACTATTATACTAATTTACAAAATAATTTTGTACTTATGAACCATCCCTTCTCCCAATCCTCCGCATTTCCATGCTTAGGACTAGTTGTTGTTAGGCTAGTAGCCAGTGTTCATTAAAAAAAAAAAAAAATTAAAGCTGTCCTCATTTTTCCTTAGCTGCTGCACAAATAATGAGAATCAAATTAATGAGCTCTTCTGAAATGAGGGTTCCAGGTTCCCTGCTGAATGGAATGACTCTAAGGTAACTAAGCTTTGAAGGGTATGATCAAATTTGTATCTTGGCACAAAAATTACAAATGATATGTGAATAACTGAAACTACACATATTAAACCATAACTAGTGAAAGTCTGCTCTAGATACGGCTGGCATAAAACTTTGTGGACTTGGTTTATTTGTCCAGCATTAATTAAATTTCCCTGGTAAAAGTAAAATAATAACGGAAATATACTGAATGTGAACCTGAGGAGTTTACTGTCCCCAAGGCTAGGAAAACCTATGCCAAAACAGAGATTAGTTTTTATGGGTTGGGGATTTCAGACTGTCAAAGTGATATTAATTCAGAGAAAAATAAGGACTTGCATATGGATGTCAAAGGGCAGGAATAACCCGTTGGGATGGTGGCCTCCCAAATCAAAGGGAGGAAAGGACTTCTAAAAACAATGGCCACAAAAGTTCACTAGGAAACATGATTGGCCCATTTCAACAAGTCATTGGCTTAAAGACAATTGACTTGGCTCTAGAGTTCATCAGCTGTGGAGGAGCTCAACACAGACCAACTACTGACCTCAAGTCTATTGGCTGAGTAGTCCACCATTCACAATCAAACTGCTACCCACTCTGACCAGTTTTCTAAGAAGTGTCTGTTCTGCTTCCTCCTTGTCGTGTCCTGATCATGTTCTATATTACACCTTCAAGGCTCAAGGTCATGGAAAGATCAAATTCTCCTGCACAAGTTCAAGAAGGTTTGGAATTATCCTTTACCATCCTCATATACATTTGACATCTGCAGCAGCTTCAAAAGAAAGAATATGCTTTACAGAGAAATTTTTAAAAAATGCACTTTACACTTAGTGGAAAAAACATTGGAAATAATAAATAATTTCCTTCATTCGAAGCATGCTGAGAAGTTGCTTAAGTATCTAGAAAAGAGAGTCAGGTTTAAACCCACAGAAACAACCAAGCTCACTCAAGACAACCACATGGGTTCTTGGTCAAACATTTTATGGTACATAATGGGGTCCTCTGAAACGCAGAGTTGAAAATTAATCAGGAAATAAAATCAAGGACAGAGCCATCAAGGGGATTTTAAATTTTTTTTTTTTTTTTTCAACGTTTATTTATTTTTGGGACAGAGTGAGACAGAGCATGAACGGGGGAGGGGCAGAGAGAGAGGGAGACACAGAATCGGAAACAGGCTCCAGGCTCTGAGCCATCAGCCCAGAGCCCGACGCGGGGCTCGAACTCACGGACCGCGAGATCGTGACCTGGCTGAAGTCGGACGCTTAACCGACTGCGCCACCCAGGCGCCCCTCAAGGGGATTTTAAAAGTATATTTAAGATGCACACTGTAACTGAACTACTAGTTGGGTAAATGAGGGAGTAAAATAAATTACACGATTCGTTATCAGCTCAGAAGATTTGGAGAGAAAAGCTCCCGTTTGAAAGAACACTTTGGGGCTTTTCCTTCCACAAGAAACATGTTTCATGTCATCCAGACACTAAGTAGATTTCTTTCACAAAAACTGTTACATTATCTGGGTAAACATGTCAATCAAAGACTACAACTAGCAATTTACAGCAATGATGCTAGATTTAACATCTACAGAACAAGATTCCAGTGGGAAATAGTGTTTTTATTTACCTCTTTGTTACTTTAAAAACGTTTTTATATAAGGAGCTTTGAAAAGCAAGTATTTATGTTATAACCAAAACAAATCTTTAAAACTTTGAGGTTTTATTATTGGATTGCTTTCTCTTTCAAGTTAAGAAAGGATTTCTCCAAAACATTATTTACAAAATTTTTGAGGGTATCTTGGAACACTTTTTCTTATAATAAAGCTTTAGGAGAGCGGTGGCATGGTATCTTATTCAGCATGCATGTTAGAAGTTTAATCATTACTTATTAATTTTCCTATTTTCATGAGATTTTCTCAAAATTAATATTCTATTAAGGTAGCATCTGTTAGAGGAATTATCTTGGTTTTTTAAAGCAAATTTTAGCTGATTACCATGAATCTACATAATTAGAATTAGGTCTAATTATGTAGTGTAAATACATGTAATATATTTATAACATATAATGACATAATTATGATTCACAATAATGTTGAAAAACTCCTCCTTAAAATTAGTAAGAAAAATATGCTGCACAACCCTTCTACAATTTATTAGTAATTTTACAATGTATGTTTTTCTGTAGCTTCTAAAATGGAGCATGGTAAGAAAATATGATTAAAAATAAATATATTTTAAAGCTATTATCCCAAAATAACCAAACTTTCATTAGATTTCTAAACTATAAATGTTTTGCAACCTATTTAAGAAGAGTACAAGTTAGAATGTTAATCCTAATAGGCAAACATTTCCAATGCAGCCTGAGCCAAATTCTAATGTTTAGAATGTTTAGTTAAGAGTGAATGCAAGTTAGTTCTAACTTTGGCTTATAAATCATTCATCAAAATAACAAAAAAAATACAAAAAAGTATGATGAATTGTACCTATACACTAACTGGAAATATAATAAGAAAAGTTGGAATTATATTTATGTAATTTATGCACTGTATTAACACATTTTAAAATTATAGGACACAGCTATTCCTTTAATCCATAAAGTTGAATGGTATATTTGATATACAATAGGAGGATTGACAGTTTCTTTTTTTCTGTGAAGGATCAGATAGTAAATATTTTAAGCTAAGAGGGACATATTATTTCTGTCACAAGTATTCAACTCTGCTGTTTTAGCTCTCAAGCAGCCATACTTAAAGGAATATTTAAAGAAATAGACAATACTTAAAGGAATAGACAAGGAATAGACCATGGCTCTGTTTCAATAAAACTTTATTTACAAAAACAGGCAGTTGCTGGATTTGGCCTGAAAGGGGCACATATTTTGTTGACCCCAGGGTTGTACCTTAGTGGCTGAAAGAATAGCTTCTGGAATTTGTCCCTCTAGCCTCTTTTCACCCCTCAATAACTTTGTGACCTCAGTTAACTCACTTTAGGTTTCCCATTTGTAAAATAGCAGTTAAAAATCATTTCCTATCTCATAAGGTTTTTGTGAGGATAAAAATGAAGTAATTTATGTAAAGCACTTGCTATAATAGGGTATGTATTCTTCATAGGAGGAATAAATCGGTGTTTATAGATGTATAGTGTATATATGCAAAATATTTGGTATTCAATATTAGTTTTAAAATTTTGATAGCATAATTTTACACACTGAAGTTTAAGAAGCATTGGTTAAGTTGTTGAAACAAAAATATCTATACTGATAAATTTTTTTCCAAAATAGAAAAGAACACAATGGCCTAATGAATCTGATCTTATAGATAAGTAATACACTATATAAATGAAATGAATAAATTATGTCTATTTAGATAATACATATTTTTTATATACAGCAAATATATACATATGTAAAAAAAACATTGTTCAATGACTAATATGCATAGTCATTGTCTTAGGCAATAGTTAACCTTTGCTTCCTTGCTTTTTTTTTTCTTAATATGATGAGTGATACAAATAGACAATTAAAACTCACTGTAATGAACTATTCTCATAGGGTGCACATGTTATATTTTTTCATAATATTTTATTAGAAATCCTATATAATTGTTCTGGGCAAATCATTGAGTATTTCTTAAAAGATTTTCATGAATATGTTTCATCACTAAAAATGCAAGCCTTTTAAGGACAGGGTCTGTGTTAACATATATAGCATTTCTTAGGATACTTCTTGTGTTACTATGCACACCCATTTGTCAAATAAACATTTTGAATAAATTGATCTTGCTATTAAGTGGGTAAGGCAGTAACAATTAATTCATCAAGCTTTACATGAGATCATATTATCAATAGTGCAGGCAATGTTATGAGGATAAGTAAGCACTTTTCCAAAATGTCGTGATAACTAACTACATAATATTTAAAAAGACGACCTTATAAATAATTGGCAAATGGCCCATACAATGCCATTGAGTTTCTAAAAAAATGCTTTCATGAACTGAAGAGTAGAGATTGGAGTAGAGTGATAGGAGCCTTAGGGTCAGGAGGTCTCATTTTGAAGACCAACTATGGAAAAATGATTCAGCTAAGTTTTGGCAAGTCAGTTGTCCCTATACCTTGGGTTTCCCATGTGTACAATAAGTAAGCTTTATGAATCCCCAAAACAATGGGATGTATCAGACATCAGACTCCTCAGCTTCCTCCCTGAGATTCTGTTATGCTAGCCTGGGGGTTGGTTACCGGAAGGAGGCAGAAGGCATAATGTGGTGCCCACAGTTTCAAAGTAACTCTGGTAAGTATGCCTTAGGGACACGGGATCAGAAAGGTGAGAAACAAAAAGCAGATCATCCCTCATATCCTTTCAGTGTCAAGTGGAGGAAATTCTAGTGTCTTACCCACTTCCTCTGGACTTTTTTCTCTGCATCTTGCTCTTTCAGCCCTGGAATCCCTTTGTGTATCCACTGCTATTCCAGCAGTTTCAATCCAGCCTTTAGCTGCCTTAGGCAGCTTCTATAACCTAAACATTTGTGATCCTTTATCTACTTAACAAATTCCCCCTCTTCTTTATCCTATTCTTTCATGTTTACTTATGAAGCTATTCCAACCCGGAGTGTAATATTAATGTTTAGCATAAAGTGTTAACCAACTCAGATAATCTACTTGTATTTTCATAGTAGCTTTCACACTATAAAAATGCATAACAGACAAATGGGGGAATTTATTTATACCTTACTCTTGGGGAAGAAAGTTGGCAAGATTTGTTAAGGAAGTAAGATCATTTATCTATTCAAAATTTACACTTTGAAATTCCTCTAGAAGAAATATTTTCGTCTAGAATGTTGGGCTTCTCATTCAACGTGGATGCTGTTCGTAGACCTGTGAAAGTATCGTCAGACCTTGCCACTCAAGAATTTGTACTGGTAACAGGCACCGGTGACCATGTTGGAACTGCAAACTGCACTCTCACCCAGTATACCACTCCTACTAAACCAGAATCTGCATTGTAACAAGAGTGCTTGGTGATGATTCTTCGGAAAGTTGAAATTTGAGAACAGGTGATACATCAGATAGGAGAAAGCATTAGTATTAGTGTCTTTCCAAAGAAGATGATGAGGTAGATAATGACTAATCACAATGAGTTCAATTTCATGAATGGATACATTATCACTTCAGTCAACTGTAGATCTCTTGGCCTTTGGGAGAATTCTTTACCATCCATTAACCATTAGGACGATGGAATATACGAAGAATACATACAGTTTTTACTTGTACCTCGCTGTTTATACACTAAATATAATTCTGCTCCTTGACATGGTCTATTTACTTTCATGTTTATGTTTCCTAGATATATTTTAAGCCACTTTGGGGTGATGAAACTTGATGTTATCCATTTTCCTTTCTTCCCATTCCCAAACTACCCCCCCCGCCAAGCCCCTGACACCTAGTACTAATACAGTGTAGTCCACATACTTTGTGCTAAAGAAATGTTTGTTAAACTGTTAATAAGGAATCATGAAAGGTCTATTATAAAAGATGCTTCTTTTAACTCACATGAAACAGCAAGAAAAAGACATACATTCCACTGATACAGAGGAGGATGTGGCAAACTAAGCCCTCCACCTGCTTCTGTAGATCAAGTTTTATTGGCACATAGTGATATTCATTTGTTTACATATTGTCTATAGTTGCTTTTGCGCTACCGTGGTGCACTTGAGTACTTGTGACAGAGAGCAGATGGCCCCAGTGAGTAAAATGTGTACTATCTGATCATTTACAGAAAGTTTGCCAACCCCTGTGATAAAATTTGGGCTTGGGTCCCTAAAGTCATCCTATACTCATTTCTGTATGGTATCACCGCTAACCTCCCTGGGCTAGTTAGCTCAGCAAGAATGGCCTAAATTCAACAAGACCAGGATTGACTTGAGGAATGAAAAGGCCTTTCAGGAGAAGCAAAAGTAACCAGCAGTGAGTCTCCTTCCTGGTTTTTCAAGCCAGATTCCTTTTCATAGAACATGTAATACAATTTTGACTAGGACCAAAGTTTAACTTGTACTTTGATGATCAAAATGCATTCTCCTCCCCCTTCTCATTTAAACTGTATATAATTGAGTAAATTTTTGGAAAGCATTCATGCATGTTGCTCTGTGAACCTTAAAATTCCCTGATCTCCTCACTCCTCTGTCTTTCCATGTGTGCCACATATCTTCTCTGGGAAGTATTCTCTGTGGGGCCTCTTGCTCAAGCTCTGCTTAAATTAGACTTCCGTATTCTCAACAGTCATTTAAAGTACCTTGTACCATCTCACAAGGCAAAACCTCCTAATGTTTTACTGAAATACGAGAACTTTGTTCCCTAACACATAATGAAAACGCATTTCACATTTTCTTACCTTTGTACATATTATTCCATATATCACCCCATTTATCACTAAAGGTTTGGTCAGAAAAATGTATATCCAATACCTAATTTTTACTAAAATGTTAGTAATGTTTCACCTTATATTTTTGTAGTTAGGTTACCATCATCATCATTATCATTACTATTATTGATTTACTTAGAATACTATAGCCTTCCCAATATATACTTCCCCAGATAAAAGTTTTCATTAAAGGAGAAATTCACTATTTTTCAATTGAATGGAGATGGTAGGACAAGTTGGTGCCAAGCTCACTCCTTTCTCCTCTGGGAGCTTGAATGAGGATCATGGTTGCTGGTTCGACAGCATACCTTCAACCCTAGGGGGACACATAACTAGTATAATCAGGCCAGAGCCAGCTCTTGGCCCTTTCTGCTTCTCCCTGTTTGTATTTGAAATGTCCTGGGAAGAGACATCCTCAATGTAAACTTTTAGTCTGTTGCATATCATTTACTTTTCTGTGTCAAGGGCTTGTAAAGAGAGCAGAAGCATTACATGGATATAGATTCCAATCAATATGGCTGGTGTTGGTTATGTAATTCTTTGTGAGTCACTTTAACTATTTTAGTTATTGTGGACAGATCAAATATAAAGATGGCAGTGAATCTGAACCCAGGTGTTTCCTGTTGCCTGCAGATCTGAGATAATTTTCTTATTCACCATGGTTAGAGTTAGATGTGAGTTATAGACCTACTTCTTACACACTCAAACAGGTTACAATGAAAACAAGTGTCAGGGAAATTTAGTCCCAAATACAAGCATTTATTAGCATGCAGGAACAGGACAATCATATATCCAAATGCCGGGCCTCCACCCCTTTTTATGCTCTGAGACTACCTTACATAAAATGTATCACTAAGGCAGGTGATTTCTGTAGGATTTGGCAAACCATGGAGTTAGAAGACCTAACTGATCAGTAGCCTAGTAATCTGGGAATAGAGTCTACTGTTTTCTCTCACTTCTTTCCTGCAAAAGTAGAGCCAACCTCTACGATATTCCATCACTGCATATGTCTTGAACATCATAGATTTCCCAATCACATATTTTTACTAACATTTCTTTTGTTACTTAACAAAACCCCACTGTTGTCCATAAACAATAGCTATCTTTATAGCTGTTCCTGCAATAGCTGCCTCCGCCTTTTGTGTGGTATATGTACACCTGACTAGGACAACTAACCATCCCAAGGTCCTATATATTAAAAGGAACACAAACATAAATATCACACTATTAGTTATAGACTAGGTAATATTTCCAGCATTCTTACCTCCACTGATTTGATATCCATGTGTTTGTTCAGTCAAAGAAACATCCATTAGGCTTACTCACACATGGGGGTTACAAAATGAATGACAGAGACTTGTCCTTCAAGTGTCCCACAGTAAGACTTCACTACTCGAACTGGGGTCCACAGACCAGCAGCATCAACACATCTGAGACCTTGAAATGCAGAACTTCGGGGCCCAGCTCAGATCTCAGTTACATCTTAACTAGTTGCCAGGTGCCTCTATGCATGTGAATGCTTCCAATGCATGGTCTAGTGTAATAGAGGTCCTCAAATATTGGAGTGCATCTAAATTACCTGGGGGGTACTCATTTAAAATTGCATATTTCAAGAACCTTCTCTTTAGGGCAGGATAGGGCCCAGGAGCCTGCAACTTAACAAGTAGGCAATTGTTCTGCATGTGGTCCTAAGAAATCTTTGAGAAATCTCAAAGAAACACTTTGAGAAATCTTTGAGATGGTTGGAGGGTAACAAGAGCAATTTTGGGGTAAGGGGTGGTAAGGGAGACTATATAAGTCAATACTGAAATGAGAGTATCTTGAGTTTGAAACTACTGTGCTTTGGGCTGCTGGCATTGAATACTTTCTTTTTTGGGTCTGAATGGAAGAGATAGCTCGTGTAATTGCTGCTGCAGCTCAGAAGGGTCACAGACTTAAATATCTAGTGCTGCAAGAGGTCTTTTTCATAGCTAATGCGTATCAAATAATTTAGGCCATTTCCGTGTCTGATGAAATGGATTTTTGACAGAAACAGGGAGGTCTAAACATTCGTCATTACAGAGTGCTAATCACAGAGTATTAAGATACTTGTTTATTATTATTAAGTATCTCATTCACTTAGCATTTTTCTAAAGTAAACTGCTTTCATTTGTGTGAAGGGAGGGCGACAGACTGGGTCTGCCCTAACAAGGCCTGTGAGCCCATCCGCTAAAGCCTAACATATGAATTGTACCGCTATTTTTTTTTAACAGATAAACCAAAGAGGAAAAGTTAATGATATACCCAAGAGCACCTTTATATAACCAGGGCTGAGCTACTGCCTTCCGATTCTATCTCTAGTCCTAGGTTTTGGAGCCAAGCTAACAAGGGAAAGGTTTTCAGGTAACCTCGATTGCTGCTTTTATAAGCTCTTGTTACAGCTGTAGTGATATAAAAGGAAGTGCCGGGTGGGAGGAACACATTATCACCCATAAAAATGAGCAAAAAAGGAATCATTTTATGCTTGCATGCTGGATCAGAAGTGAAAAGCCCCAACAGAAGTGCAGTTCTAGAAATTTGCTAATTTGGGGGCCATTACATAGAGAGGGAGTTCTCACTAGAAGACAAGATGTGATTTGAGGTGGTTGCCTAGGTGACCCTGCATCTTAAGTAGTGCTGAAAAGGATCTTGGGCCCTTGCCTCAACGATTCCTTTTCAAAGAATTTATCCTGTAAAATTACACAGTCAAGAGTATAAAAATATGTCTAGAAGGGTGTTTACTACTGTTTTATTTTCACTGGTGAATAATTGGAAGCCACACAAATATAGACTGGTAAAAGTTTGGGTAAGTAGGTTATGAAATAGCCATACAATGGAATACTATACAGCCATTAAAAATAAAAAGAAATCTAGCTTATTGACAGGAAAGTACATCCAATTACTATGCGAAAGAAAAAACAGTATATATGAGTCATGTAAAAATGTCAATATGTGAAGAGAAAATAAAATCTCAAAGAACATACAATAAAATATTGGTAAGAGTTATTTTTGAGTAAGCCATAACTATGGGTATGGTAATTTTTACATTTGAATTTATATTTTTATGTTAACTTATTTAATAATCATGTATTATTTTTAACACGAGAAAAATCATTTTGTAAAAGTTCCTGAGAGATTATCAGTCCTATAGTATTTATTCCAATCTTGCATTTTCTCTTTTTACAGATGATCAATCCAGGGTCTGGAATTGACTGAATTCTATAAGTGAGTTAACTATTCAGAAAGCCACATACATAGCCAAGACCCACTGGAAACTTCAAAAGAGCAAAAGCCTGCCTGGCTGTTTTCTGCTTTCTGACTCTCTCCTGGCAAGGACTTTCAGAGACTCCAGTGTTATGATAGGAGCAAAAGGAAGCAGGGAGAGCAGCAGCAACAGATTGGAAAGCTCAGCCAGGGATCTAGAGGGGCTAAACTACACCGTGCGCATTCCTTTCAAATTAATAATCTGGCAGCTAATTTTTGAACTAACTATAATTTGTATGTGGCACCTTCTGTCAAAGCTGTCAACATGAAGTTGCTTTTATTTCACACTGGCTTGCTAGCTGGAAGGGCTGGCGTTGTTCCAGGTGTTCACCCTGCTAGCATAGGCTGCCATAAACTTGTGCTCTTTGGCTGAAACCATTGGGTAATTTCATGAGCAAATGCAGGTGACTATTTATAAATGCCATTTCAATTTAAAGAGACCACAACCCCCCCCACACCCAACACTCCACCCCTACCCTTATACCCCTCATCCAAAAGATATAACTAAAGTTTAAAGTCTCAGAAAAGAATACACTGGGAACATGGGAAAGGGGATGGTTCTAGAAGTTAGGCCATCTAGATTTTGTAATTCTGTACTATCAGCTTGTTACGAGATTTTGAGCAAAGCAATCGACGTGTTGCCTCAGCTTCCTCACCTCTCAAATGTCAGTAAAACTATTTACTTGAGTTGCCTTGTAAACATGACATGAAATATTAGGTTGTCACATAGGGCTTCCACGTTTGAGTATTGAGATTTTGTGTGAACTAAATTGAAAATTCCAACACTCCATCCCCAATTCCCTTCCCTCAGACACAACTCATACAAAGAACAGCCCAAGCAATAGCCTTTGTTCTTCCTTGGTAATAGAACCCTGTTATTTTGCCTTATCCTCATGGTGGCCATATCTTCAAGGGAGGCAGGCCTAACTCCAGAGGATAGTAGTGATTAGTCTGATCTAATTGGCCCCTCCTTGCTAATAATTCCTTTAAATATAAGTACCATTTCTTCTAGCCTGATGAGACCTGATGGGAATTCTTGTCAAGGATTCTAGGAAAAGTTTTCTTTGTCTTTCTGTAACCAGCTGTTGTCAAATGGAAACGCTGTGTGTTTGCCTGGAATCATTACAAGTATGAGGAAAGAACTGAGAGAAAGCGATGAGGAGCTATGACAATGGTACCACTGGCCTGGGACATGATATCTTAAAAGCTTGACAAAATTCTTTAATTTTCTTCTAAGACCATGTACTCGACCAAGTCACTAGCCATGGTTTTTATTTATTTATTTATTTATTTTTATTTATTTATTTTTTTTTTTTTTAATTTTTTTTTCAACGTTTATTTATTTTTGGGACAGAGAGAGACAGAGCATGAACGGGGGAGGGGCAGAGAGAGAGGGAGACACAGAATCAGAAACAGGCTCCAGACTCTGAGCCATCAGCCCAGAGGCTGACGCGGGGCTCGAACTCACAGACTGCGAGATCGTGACCTGGCTGAAGTCGGACGCTTAACCGACTGCGCCACCCAGGCGCCCCTATTTTTTTAAGTTTATTCATTTATTTTGAGAGAGAGAGAGAGCAGGGGAAGGTCAGGGAGAGAGGGAGAGAGAGAATCCCAAGCAGACTCTGCACTATTAGCACAGAGACCCAATGTGGGGCTTGAACTCACAAACCATGAGATCATGGCCTGAGCCAAAACCAAGAATCTGCCGCTTAACCAACCAAGCCACCCAGGCACCCCAGTCACTAGCCATGGTTTTGATGAAAGCCGTTCTTACCGTCTTTTTGCCTTTTTTTCATTACTCACACATAATAAATAAATAAAGTGGAAGAATTCAGTGAAAAATATTTCCTGGATTGAGAACTCATAGGAAGTTCATATTTTTAGGGGTGCCTGGGTGGCTCCATTGGTTAAGTATCCAACCTTTGATTTCAGTTCAGGTCATGATCTCGTGGCTCATGACATGGAGATCCACATCAGGCTCTGCACTGATAGCGAGGAACCTGCTTGGGATTCTCTCTCCCTATTTGTCTTTCTCTTTCTCTCTCCCTGAAAATACATAAATATTTTTTTAATTTCATATTTTAGCACCAAGAATGATAGGTGAAACTAGAAATCCAATCAGTGAATACTTTGCCCTATTCCAAGAACCTAAAGGGTAGTTCTATTTCTCAAAATACAGTCCATTGTACACATATCTTATGAGATGTTAGCAAGTTTCAAACAGATTAAAATAGGTACATTTGGAAAAGGTAGGTTAAAAAAATTTAAACAGGTCATTTTTTTTTTCATTTTTCTGTTACTATTGATTTTACTGATTATGCATCAATTGTTAGAACATTGAAAATGGCAATGTAATCTCCAATTAGGGGGAGTGAAATATTTAATGTTTTCTAATTACTCTGATTATATGATTAT
This sequence comes from Leopardus geoffroyi, assembly GCF_018350155.1. Lineage (NCBI taxonomy): Eukaryota > Metazoa > Chordata > Mammalia > Carnivora > Felidae > Leopardus > Leopardus geoffroyi. Next base: position 182,128,489 of record NC_059326.1, read on the forward strand.
ACATAGTGGGCAATTCTCACTAGAATATAAATAAATAAATAAATCCACAAATCAGTAAAACAAAAAAAGGACAAAAAACCCCCAAAAAACAAAAAAACAAAACTTTGCAAATTTGGGAATCACTATTTCCTTGAAGTAGGGATAACATAATTTATCCTGTTCAGACATATTTTTGAGCAAACATGACTAGTAGACTTCTGCATTATTCTGTCTGTGGTTTCTCAAGAATGTTTTTGCCTTAAGTCTCAAAAAGACTAATTTCCTTGTGAACATTGAGACAGGGCAAAAACCATGACCACCATCATCAGCACAATCTTTAAAATCAATCATATTCATTCAACAAGTATTTATTGAGTACCTACTGCATGCACAACATTACTGTAGGTATATGAAATAGAACAACATTCCTATTCTCCTTAGGCTTACAGTGTACTTAGAGCAGTTAGACTGTAATATTTCCCAACAACCTGAATACCATTGGGACATACTTTCTCTATGAGTGTGTAGCATTCCCATATGCTCAGTAATTCTTATATGCACACATCTTCTTAGGAATGTTTGTACAAGCAGGTAGCCCTGGAAAGAAAGCGAGAAAGATTGCCTAAGGAACATGTGTATTTAGATTTTCTCAAAGATTTAGAGACACAAGATGTCTCCCCTTGAAGATATTTGCTTACAATCCCTGATAATAAAAATAATATCTTTCTTTGGAGGGAAAATGGGTAGATTTGCAAGCAACCCTTCTATAAGAATCTGGTCTCCTAATTAGATCAGAGTCTCTTTCAAGGTACCCTACTACATGTATAGGTTCCATCTGGCTCTCAGTGCATTACCCTGAGGGATTGGGTCTCAGGGACCTGGTGCTATAATGGTACCCTGAATACTGCTTTTGTTGTGAATAATAAAGTTTGTCTCTGATCCAAGGGTCTTCTAGTTTCTTAGACTCTTCACACTTCTGACTTAATACACATGAGAAATAAGTTGGTACATTTTGGACTGAGTGGACAGAAAAGATATGGCCAAGTTGTAAAGCATCATGGTTTCAGTTTTTTTAAGCTTATGTATGACAGAGACTCTGTAAGGTTCTTTCTTTAACCATCATGTGGTGATAATGTAGTGATGTAATGTCACTAGACTAAAGCTTCATGGGGGTGGGGATTTTTATCTGTTTCATATTCACTGCTGTATCCCCAATGCCTAGAGCTGTGCCTGGTACATAATAAGTACTCAATACATTTTCAATGAGCCAATGAATGATGGGTACAGGTACTCTTTCTCTGCCCTGCCTCAATTCACAGACCACCACCTGGAAACCAAGAAATATATATATTCCTGATGGGTGATGGTGACAAATTTGAGAAGAAAAACTGCCTTACTGCCTATGGGTGAAAAAAAAAAAAGAGAAAAGATAAAAGAAAAGAAAAGAAAAGAAAAGAAAAGGGAGATTCTTAATACCTGGGTTACGAGTCTGTATTAAAAATAATTTTCTTTAGATATTTGGTTTCATTTAGAGCCATCATACAAAATACAGTAAATGAATTAAGCTAAAAAAAATAAGTTCCAAACCACATAAGTGTATATATACCTACAGGCATTCCAACTGGATTTTTTTAAAACTCAAAAACTAATGCCATTATTTATTACCAGAAATAGCGAGCTGTGAAGAGACCGTGGAATTCATGTGCACTATTAATGAGTCATTTTTTCTTGCTAAAAACTAATATATCAGAGAAGTAGCCAAGAATAAAAGAAAAACATTAGAAATGTTGAGATTAATAACTATTATGGTCATGTAAAAGCAGGGAAACAGATTCATTGATAAGTAAAAATCTGCATCAAGTGTCACTTTGTGCTCAGATTCTAAAAATTATCCAAAATTATATTAATATATTTATGTATTGCATTTTTGCTTGAACATATTAAACATGTGCTGGCTACTAGCAGGATTTATGAAACATGAGATTTAAAAGGAATGGTAACTTTTTACCAGACCCAAAGGTGCTAATGCTATGATTGTTTTTTAAGGTTTATGATCATGATGAAACACATAAAAAAATGTATTAATTTTCCAGGAATAAAACAATTCCATTCATTTCATTTTCCATATTTCTGTAAGAGTCTACCTTTTGGGATTTTTAAGGGCAGGAATGAGATTCATGAATTCTTTTAAGCAGTTCGGGTGACAACAAAAACAAAGTAACATTTAACATTTACTGAGCACCTACCCTATCCCAAGAGATATGCTAAGAGCTTGATTAATTCTCACACAACCCTATAGGATAATAACTGGGGCATATGCCCATTTTCCAAAAGAAAGATCTGAGGTTTAAAGAGATCAAATAGCTTGCACATGGTGATGAAACTTTTATCAGAGAAACTAGGATCCAAATCTAAGCAATCAAACCCCAGTATCTGTAGCTGTAATCACTACACCACTCAGTTTCAGGAAAAGCTTGTCAAGCAATGAGTGAGCATGTTGGAGGATGTCTGCTGAGTGACCTGGGCCCACTGGAATCATAGGCAGTCCATCCTGAACCAGACTCCAGCATGGTTGAAATCAGCATTGGTGGCATAAAAGTTGAAGATGATTAATGTCAAAGAAGATCTAAGATCTCCTTTATGAATCAATCTGCACTCAAAATCTTGTATGATCTGCTGTGTGTCTTCCTTTTTGTCCTATATTCAGGTCTTTTGATTCCTGTTCAGAAGACCCACAACTGAGTGATATTTAGGGAAACGAAAATTGAGCTTCGTTTCACATCACTTTTTGGAGGTCTGATTGGTTTTCTCTTTCAATAACAGCAGTGAAAACTGGGAGTCGGTTATGCACGGGCACTAAAAACATAGTGAGATGTCTGGATACTTTTCAATGCCATACTTAGCATTCACATATTTAGAAATATTATGACATTAAGACTTCACCTATTTAACTCCAATCTGGCTTCCTACCTTTCTTTGTCTTTGAATCCCAAATGAACACTTGAATCATATCAGAAAAGGGTTTCTCCTTACCTAGACGTCTCTGATGCTTGATTCAGTGCCTTTACTCAAAATTCATCCCCTCCAAGGTCTTCTCCTCCTCCTTCTCACTACTAATCCCAAACTAAGTAACTTTTAGCCTGAGCTCACATCTGAATTCCTCTAAAATGAACTCCTCTGATTATCCACATACAGAGAGATCCTACTTTTCCTCTCAACCCTGCAATACATATTGGCAGACCACATATGGATGGTGTATATTATATGAAATGTGACTGTTAAAATCTCCCCAACTGCAAGGAAAATAGAGTGGTATGGCCATTAAGGAACTTCAATAAAGTTTATCCTAAGGGGCGCCTGGGTGCTCAGTCGGTTAAGCGTCTAGCTTCAGCTCATGATCTCACAGTTTGTGAGTTCAAGTGCCACGTTGGGCTCTGTGCTGACAGCTCAGAGCCTGGAGCCTGCTTCAGATTCCATGTCTCCATCTTTCTCTGCCCCTCCCCTACTCTCACTTTGTGTCTCTCTCTCAAAAATAAACATCAAAAATAAATTAAGTTTATACTGAACTATATTTTGAGCAATGAAAAACCTTCCTTGTTTGTTTATTTTGTGAGAGGGAGAGAGAGTGTACGTGCCAGCAGGGGAGAGGGGCATAGAGACAGAGAGAAAAGGTGAGGGAGAGAGAGGGAGAGGGAGAGAATCTTAGGTAGGCTTTGTGCTGGGTGTAGGTGTTGGGCTTGATCCTACAACTCTGGAATCATGACCTAAACAGAAATCAAGAGTTGGAAGCTCAACCAACTGGGCCACCCAGGCACCCCCTCAAAACCATCCTTATGAGATATATCAATATGTGCTATAAGGGTTCTGACAAAGAAAAGGAGTACCTTGTTACCTGAAAGATTTAATTTCATGATTCATGTACCTTCTAGTAAACACCAGTGAAACCCAAAATAAAAGACATGCAGTTAGATTAGATTTTTCCCAAATTACATCATCTTTTTGGAATGTCACAATGCATAGCATAGGAAAGGTCTGAGAAGAAGTTCTTCAGTAAATAATAATAATAATAATAATAATAATAATAATAATAAGCCTAGTTAACTTTTTTTACTCCCCATTTCCACACCAGATTTTACCATAGAAACCTCCTTCACAGAAAACTGATTAAAAGCACATGGAATAAAGTTTTAGCATCATATGCACTACTAAGCCATAGTCCCTGGGAAAAGATGCTGAGAAAAAACAGAACCTTAAAAAAAATCTCTGTTCTATTTATGAACTTTCTGCATAAATGTGAAAGTTAAGGGGTGAGGCCACTGCTCTCAACAACCTGTGGGTAGGTGAGGACTCTAATGGTCTAAAATAATGACTGTGCTGCCCCAAACATAACTTATTTGAAGTCTTCATCTGGCTTTGAAGTTGGAATAAAACTAGAAAGGGTACTATTTTCAATAAGTATTTGGTCACCAAAAACACTGATCAACGGTCATCTTTCCTACAACATCCACTCACCTCTTAAATAACATGTTCAGTTGAATACACCACCTACTTTAAAACAACTGTAATGTGGTTTGAATCCTTTCTGGGTGAAGTAATCATGTGTTTAGGGAGTTTGCAGAGCTGAGGGCCAGAATTGAGTATACAGTTCTCAAAGAACTTCCCACAGAAGGGATTCTTAGGAAGAAGTTAAGGGTTCATGCTCTTTGTTTGGTTATACTACTGAGAACTACAGATTTGTTTTGGAGGATGTTAGAGTCCCAAACTAATGATTAAAATGATCTGCACTAGAAGATATAACCTTCCACATTCGCCCAGGGTAGTACAAAGGTTAAATATGGCTTACAAGTCAGATAAACTTGGCTCAAAATCCCAGCCCTGTTGTTACTGCTTTGTCACTTGGCTAATTTTTTCACTTCTAAGCAATACTTTTTAAAGAAAGGTGGTTGTAAGGTTTAAATGAGATAGTGTCTGTAACACTTAATAAATATTAGTATGATTTTTATGGTTATATCTGCTACTTTTAGTACTGCTATTTATTTTATTTTTAATTTTTTTTACATTTATTTATTTTTTTAGAGACATAGACAGAGCACAAGTAGGGGAGGGGCAGAGAGAGAAGGAGACACAGAATCCGAAGCAGGCTCCAGGCTCTGAGCTGTCAGCACAGAGCCTGACGCGGGGCTCGAACCCACAAACCGTGAGATCATGACGTGAGCCGAAGTCGGATGCTTAACCGACTGAGCCACCCAGGAACCCCAGTGCTGCTATTTCTTTAAATTTCCAGACTAAAGGGAATCATTTGTTAAACGCAATGATAACTGCTAATCTGTTAGGTGCCAGGGCTATGCTAAATTTGCAAGATACAGCAATGAACAAGATATAGTTGCTACATGTAAGAGTGCACGGTCTTGTCAGGAAGGCAAATAAGGAAACCCAAAATTAAAACACACTCTGGTAAGTACTCTAAATGAGCTGTTCCCAGGATATCATGGGAACAGAGAAGAAACCAGCTCAGCCAAGCTGGAATCAGGATAGTACTCTACAAGGTAGAGGCCGTTGAGGTAAAAATAAAGGTAAGGAGGAATTAGCCATCTGGGCAAAGCTAGAGATTGGTGGGTGGAGTAGAGGAAAAACAAAGCATTTCAGGCTGGCTGAGGGAGCTTGGAGCATTTGAGAAATTTGCAAGTCATTTTTTTAAAACACAGCTGCCCCATAGGTATCATCTGTAAAGTAAATCAGGAGAAATATGTGTGTTCACAAATAATTGGGCTCATTTATCCTAAGAAGGTGTCTATACTTTATCATGCAGGCAGAGAGGAATACTTTATTGTATAGTTTTAATCCAAAGAATGACAATTTGATTTGGACAGATGAAGAGAACAGTGATGGGGAAGGAGACCTAGTAGCCAACTTCTGGAATCATTAAGGTTAGTGATATTCACCATGTTATCTGCAGTTCACTCATCCTGGGTAAAGTGATCAAGTAATCAAAATTCGATATAAAATGGACGGCAATTAGTCGTAAAGCAAGAATTCAAATGGAGAAAGTAATGATGTCCATTTTTTCCCCTTGGTTACAGGTGCACTACAAGGGAATAAAATCTCTCCACTCTCCCAGAGCAGCCTTGAAAGTCTAGGCTCTCTCATTCCTAGAGGAGAAAATACAATCTTTTTTCTTTTACTTTCCTTTTGTTTTATAAGCCCAGACTTTCGAATGGAAGGGTGGATTTGGATTATTTTCAAGAGAGAGGACTCTTGGTTTATGGAGAACAGCCAGACTCCAGAGAACTTCTGAATTATTTCTATACAGGCCAGACCTGTGTCCATGTGAGGTAAATGCCTAGGCACCAAAAAATAATCCCTGAAACCTTGGGTTACCAACAAAAATCATGGAGCCAAATGTGGCATGGGTAAATAGCTAAGTTTCCCACTTTCTACCAGACTCATGTGATTTAGGACTGAAAATCTCAGAGGTTACCATTTAAAACTAAAGAACAGAAGCCCCTCCCAATCTGAGTTCTTAAAGAGGAGCTCTCACCCCCTGAGGAGAATTTATATTTTTTACCAATCACAGGTGGAGACGGAGAGGTTGGAAAGGGTGGGGAAGTCAGTTTTAACTTGTGTAATAAATGAACTTAAGGCTTAACAAAATCTGCTATTTGTTAGCTAAAATTAGCAGGTTAATAGATTCTATGGAAAACTCTGGTGTTTAGTTGGGCTCCCACAGAGGCCTTGCCAGTGTTGCAAAAACACACCACATTTGTCGAAAGACTTACTTATGGTTGGAATTTTCAGGTAGGGCATCTTATTTGCCATGAATTATCAGAGCTGATTTGATTTGATTGTGCTTTTCATTTGCTCTTGTTCTTTTTAAAAATTGTAAATTACTGTTAGTTTCATCATTGTTGATTTAGTTTGTTGTGTGTTGATCTGTTAACCCTAAAGTCTATAGGTTACATTACCAGTGGTTTTCATCTGTTAAGTCTTTAATAACCAGACTTGGTTCAAAGTACACATTCAAAGATGAACCACTCATATTCCTATTGCTAAAGCATTTGTGTTACAGTAGTGATGTATTTGTAACATTTTTGTGACACTTAAGTAGCTTGTGAAATATTGTTAAGAGTGAGTGCATATTTTGAATTTATAGAACATTGGTTTATACTTGCTGTATAAGCTTAAACTCCTAAGACACTGCCTTTGTAAATAACCTTGCACTTTTTTTTTAATCAAATAAATGATACCCAATTCTCTATCACCGTCAAACCGTGTTGCCACTGTTTATTTTGTCTCTTTGAACTAATTGTTCATCAACAAATTTATTTTCCATTCAGAAGTACCCTTGGGTAGGAGTGGAGAGAGTTGGCTCACGAGGTTCTTTGCCTTGTCTAAAAATGGACTGTGATCTAAAAAGTTTGAGAATTGCTAGTGTGAATATGAAGCGAGAACAGCTTAAAGAGAAGCAGAAACTCCTCTTAGGAAGAGGTGGTAAATTTTATCATCACCCGGGGCCCACAAGCTGTCAGCAATTATATTAACCTTTCAGGTTAACCTGCAGCCTAGGCAGAAATGAAGAATGTAGAAAAGAACTGCATAAGCTACTCACAAACACACATTTAGCTTCCCAACCTTTTCTGTGTCTGGATTTAATGGATAAAATCCTTGCCAATTTGCACCCTGCTTCCCAATATGCAACTACTTGGATTGCAATCAATATTCTAAGTAAAGCCCCTTTTATTTTCCCTTAAAAATCTAAACATGATTCAAATGCCAATAATAATAATAATTTATAGATCAGAAATGTCAAAAACCAAAAAATCATGCCTAGATATAATAGATATTAAGTATGTTATTATGTGCCTAGAAAATTTGATCTGGAGAGATATAAAGCAAATTATTAACAGTGGGTAATTCTTGCAGGGGAATTATTGGAAACTTTAATTTTCTGTAGTATATATTTTAACTCTATGTTTTATATTTCATATTTGATTTTTGAAATAGAGACCATTGCTTTATAATAAAGATATACATGAAGTATGTTTCTTTTGGTTTTAAGATAGATATAGCCCTCATTAATGAGAAATACAAGGAGAAAGATTGAACTAGAATCTGTGTTTTGTAGGCTAGACTCACTCACAAACCACCTTAATGTCCCCTAACGTATTACTAGCATTTGCACAATTGTTTACTTAATACTTTAGCTTCATTCCAAGCCATATAATCTGGAAATCATGTGTTTGATATGCTGCTTATATTAAAAGAGTTCTTTTTATATTAAACCTGTTCTTCCAGGTACCTGCTGCAATTATGTTGCACAATCTCATATGGGGCTACATTTTGGAAATCTCTGATGGGAGGACCCCCGAGATTCCTTTCGATCCCAAGATTCTACAAGTTCTAGAAAGAAAATGCTGGCTGCCCTGGTCCTTTGTATTGCACTATTTTTTTTTTTAACTTCCTTAGTTTTCCAGGTAGCACTTAATAATTCAGGACTGTGCGATTTTCCAGACTCCTTTCTTGATTACTGAATATTGCACAGTGCAGGGGCAACACGTTTTTTTTTTTTTTTTCTGTCAAGGGCCAGACAGTAAATATTTTAAGCCTTGGGGATCATATACTGTTTCTATCACTCCCCTCTCCCCTTCCTTCCTTTATCTTCAACAGCTTCTACAATGCTTTTTAAAGGTAAAAGCCATTCTTAGCTCCTAAGCAGTGTAAAAAAAAGGCTATAATCTAGATTTGACCCACAGGCCATAGTTGCTGACCCCTGGGATGCTGCAATGGTTTGTCCTGCAGAGTTTGGTAAAAATATAGTACTTTGGGCATGGTGGCTATGCAGTGGATATTTGCTGGTTTGATTTCGGAAGGTACTGGTATTCATAAGTCTATTTTCTTCTCCTTGTCACTGGTTTTAGTAAGAGTTTGGGTAGTGAGGAATGTCTAATATGAAATGGCAGTTTTCTGTGGATTTTAATTATCCAGGTCATTTCTGTACCCCCACCCCACCCCTACCAGTATGACAGGTACCTCAAAACTCTTTGTGGTTCATTCCTTCTGCTGGTACCCAGAAGTTCAGAATCCCTTCCTGAGTTCCAGTGGGGAAATGGAGGAGACGCACTTTACAGAGGCCAGAGCTGGCTTTTAAAATACATTTGAGTTTTAACAATTTCACATTCATTTCTGCTAATGATTGGGGAAGTGAAGCTTTCCTTTGAGTCACCTTTCCTCTTCTAAAAGAGTGTCTGCATTTCACCTTTATAGGAAGCTCTGGGCTCAGTGCTTCATCCCACATCAAAACTCACCCCTGGGATTTCCACCTTCAAACAAGTGAAACAAATGCGTTCCTGCAGGGGGGCATGCTGCCAAAGAGGAGAGAAGTTATCCAGATATCAGAACTATTCAGATAGGATTGCCCACTTAGAGGAAATCAGGGACTAATAGAGAACACTTCCAGTGGGGGACCACTTAGCACTCAGTCCCACAGGCGTCCAATCTCTTTAGAGCTGGCCAGGAAAAAAAGCCCCTCCACGTTTACGTGAGCCAAGAAAGTGTGTAATAGACTATACAACACAGCATGCGCTAAGCAATAGTTTTTGATTACCTTTATCTTAACTTTCCCAATTAATGAACACTTTCCCACAACTAAGTCACATTTCCTAGAGATATTTGCTTGAACAAAGCCTTCCTTCTCTCTAAATCTTTTGCATTTTACCATTTACCTAAAAGAAAAGATGGATAAGGATAGATGTTTCATGTTGAAAGAAAGAAAGAAAGAGAAGAAAAGAAAAAAGAAAAAAGAAAGAAAAAAGAAAAAGAAAAAAATAGTTCCATTAGCAACTTTGGTAAGAAATTGCTCCACATTGTTCCTCTGACAAGTAATTTTTCCCAGCATGTGTGCATCTTAAAAGTATTGCAAAACAATATCTTAAAATGAACTGATTAGTATGCATGCTCTGTGGTCACATTTAAGTTCTATTTATAAAATCTATTCTGTTCCAGGATCAGACAAACAAAACTGAAATGCAGCTGTGTAACACATTGATAATTTTCATTAGTTCTAAAAGCCTCAATAGAATTTGCAATTTTATTCATTACATCTAAATAATCCTGGAAAACCCGTTGTGAAGGTGACCTTTCACTTTTTCCCCCTTTCACTTTTTCTTTGTGATTTGCCGGAGTATGTATTTGTGTGTGTGTGTGCTCATGCCTGTGTGCATGCGTGCGCTCCCGTGTGCGTGAGAGAGAATCAGGAAGGGCTGGGCAGGGGAAAGAGATTTTTACAGGAGTGAAGCACAAAACAGAACAAGAAATCAAGTCAGACAAAGATGAAAAATGAGGCACAGGGAATCAAAATCCCCCACGTATATTCTGAAAGCCCTTCTAACGAGGGGCATTCTGCCATCATTACCCAGATGTGAACAAGCCCAGATTTCTGAAGTCTCTCTGTGTTACTGTGGGCAAATGTGGATTATATTCTAATTCCTTGGGAGTCAGTGCTCTTTTTTGATCTGAAGAGATGAGGATTTTCCCAGAAAGTGAGCCAAAGGACAGACCCACGAGAAATAACAGTGCTACTTCATCCAACTCAAATTTGCTCTTGCAAAATAAAACAATGCCAACTTTGAAGACTTTGGATCTTTGAAAAATACTTTTAAAACATACGTTTACCAGAACGCTGGAAGCCAGCCATGAAACCCCAAGGAAGTCTTTAGAAAATTAAGAGCACACACACACACACACACACACACACACACACACACACACACACAATAGAGTAAGAACGTATTATGACAGGTGAGAAATAAAGACAAACACTCGCAAGTTAGTGGCTCCTGAGAGGATGTTCCAACAATGACCAGGTAATTAAAGGGATAAAACCTTGCATGTAAAGAATGTGAGGCACGTGACAGATAAATATATAGGTGTGGATACAAATACACTCAAGGGTTTATCTGATAATCGCTAATTTGAGACTAAAGATAATGATAGTTACATCTTCCTAACCAAAGCCTCAGCAAGGATTATTTTATTTCAGTGTCTCCAAAAGTATGATATTAAAAACAACAAGAACCAAAAGTGGTGGGTATGGATAGTGGCAAGTTGAAATTCTGGGAATTATTTAGCTTAAGCTAAGTTGGACAGCTTCCACTGTGCTCAGAACTTTTAACACGAGAATGTCAAATTTTAATCTCCACAAGAGAAGATGCAGTATAAGACATTTCCATACTGATGGAACCACAAAACGCCTTTTTTTTCTGCAGACTATCCTGCAGAATTAGGGTTCTGGGGACAAGTTTTGCGCAATGCCTGTTTATGTGAACAATTGCTTTAGTCAACTAATAGAAATCATGGTTCAGATGAAAGAACACTGTAGCATGACTCATGCTGAGTGAAGAGGGAGAGAATCAAAGCATGGAGTTTTCTGCAAGCCTATTAGTTTCCCATGAGAGCGAGCGAGCAAGCTGGGCTTTTAGAAGACTCAGGGAAACATGAAATAGGAGAAAGAAAGACAAAAGTGGGAAAAATGCCCTTCACCAAAATTTACAATTTGCCCAATTTTAAGCCTTTGACACTCTAATTGAAGACACAAATTTGAAACCAACAATCTTGAAAGGTTCTGGAGGTTTCCTTGTCAACTGTTAGATAAATAAGCATCTTTTCACGATACATTACAAGTTCACTAAAAATGTGGCTATAAAATTACATGAAATTCCACCTCATTTCAAAATTACTATACCCAAGGACTCTCAGAAGACAGGCAGTCTACACTGTTTGGAGAGTTTTAGGCAAGAGATGGTACCAAAGGAGTCTCTGGTCAATATTTGAGGAGTATGGAAAGAACACTAGAAAGGAATGCATCCAGAGCTATAGAACTTGAGTGTGAAGAGCCATAGAACGCAGTCACTACAAGGAAGGTTCAGAGAGTCACCTGCATATCACTGCAGAAGTTGAGAGATTTTTCGACTGCTTTACCTCCTGAAGATTCATAGGATAGGAAACTTCATGCAGTGAGGCCCGTGTTCTGAACATAGCTAGGGCAACAGACACATTTATGAACGTTATAAAAGAATTGAGCCCTAGCAATTGCTGGCACATTAACATTATGGTAAGGATTTACTAGTTCGGAGCCTTTATGAGAGTCAATTACAGACAACAAGACCATGTGGGCCTACAATTATGTAACAGTTTTCGGTAGTCATGGTACTAACTGGGCTTGTTGGAGCTATTAGAGTTTGATCACTTTTTCTAAATATTGAACAAAATACCTATTTTAAATACATTATATACATAAATTTTGAAATAAATTAATATTCTATCCCCCATTTTCTTTTTTTTTATAAATTGTCAATCATCACATTGCTTTAAAATTTTAGGTCAAGTGTATTATAAATTATGTTAATGCAATTGACTTGAGTTGCCTCCACTTTGGCTGATAAAGGGAAATACCCACTATTCTTTTTCAACATCAGGTGAACCAAGCTGTTACAATGGAACTTCTGAGTGACCTAGCAACTTATCGCATTATTATTTTAGCATGCATTCTTATTGTAACTTTAAATCTGCTTTAATAATGTCAGGAAGTATTCATTTACTGGGAATAATAGTGTTCCAGCTGAAAAGTAGGAACTTGGGAAAGAATTTAGGTGTGCTGAAAACTATGAAGGCCAGACAACTACCACGACAAATGCTGTGAATTTAGGACAGGATACCATGCGCATTATTGGAGACAATGTTGACCAAATAGAAAGCAACTCTAATCTAGCTACACTTTGAGTTTGCAAAAATCGTCTTATGTAACAAGGTAAATAAAGTGGAAAAAATGCCAGTGACATGGCCACAGAATCGATCCTCAGCTATAATGATTACAGTTGTAAGCACCTTGAGAATTCACTCCAGTTACTTTCTATTTGTCACTAGGGCAAAATTAATGTTGAATTATGCCAGTTTTTAATTATGAGACCTTTTCAAGAATACACCTTTGGCATAAAATGAGACTATCTTGCACCAACATGTCATTTCTTCTGAAAGTCATTCATTACCAAGCCAACCCAACAAAGATATACTTGAGTGCTACTCTATCAAAAAGAACACAATTAAGAATACCTGACACCTACTGCTTATTATGTACTTAGCATATGGCCAAGACTTCGTATTTACTGTTTCATATAATTCGTAACAGCCATACACTGATTTGTCTACTGGTCCTGTGAATATTTTACAGTGAGTTTTCTGAAGTTTAGAGAGTTGATATACCGGCCCAAGATCACACAGTTTCAAACACACTCTGCAAGTCCAGAGCCTCCACTCTTAACCACACACTATATTAAGGCAAAGTTAAAATGCAAGAACCTGAAAATTCACCTATGTTGCCTCCTTCTTGGACTTGCCTTGATTCAACAAAGCTTGTTTTTGATGTGTTTATAAAGCCAAGAAAAATGGTCAATTACTGTGCACAGTGTTATTTCTTTAATTCCATAAGAGGAAGATAATAAGGATAATGAGGACAGTTCCTTTGTAATTCCAGTGTGATATTTTTGTGGGTGGTTTTCAAAGCACATGGTATGCAATTAGAGATAATGTGGATGGCTCCTTATTTTCCAGGCATGTGCCATCCACTGGGCATTTGCTGAGAGTGCTTGATGTGTACGCCTCAGGAATTGATGTGAACATTTCATTTGCCTCTCAAGTTTGAGAGCTCTCAGGATTCTGGCAGTGGCACATGCCCTCACATGACTTGTAATGGAGAGCAACAAGGAGGAGTCTCTATTATATTTTAAATATAGAGTTTTACTTCTGACAGTATTTCCTCCTTTAAAAAAAACAACAAAAAACTTCTTCTCTGTACTTAAAATTGCCACAGTAATCAGGAAAGTGACTTGAAACTGTGGCCTACTAGCTTTCCTTATTTATTCTCTTGCTATGACTTTCATCATAACTTTTCGGAAGGCACACACCAAAAGAGAACTATTCTCCCTGCCAAGGCATTTAAGCTCAGCAGAAGCAGATGTCCAGCAGTGTAATTTCTGCCCAAGTGTCACTGATATATTATTGAGGAAACATCAAATCAGATGAGTACTGGAAAAATTAAAGCTTATTCCCACAGTCTCTCTGCTTGACCTATACTCCTGAAGTTAGATTTACATTAACCTTCCAGCCTCATATTCCCTAACCTTTACCTTACCCATGCATTATAGAAAAAAAAAAAAAAAAAAAAAAAACTTCTTTTTCGGTGAGTGCTTTTCAACAGTGCTTTTGCTTTCAGGCATCTTTTTTAACTGTTTTATTTGTCTGCTTTTCTTGTTTTTCCCAGATGATGTCCTAGCCACTGTCCTTGCCAAAGTAACCTGACACACATCTTTCCATATTTTTCTATATAGGTAAAGTCAGTCATTGTTTACCCACCCCTCCAAAAAAAGAAAATATATTCTACAGCCTGCTCTGCATCTTGCCTTTCTCACAAGCTTTTACTACTTATTATTAAGTAATTCTCATCTCAATTGTTCTTTGGCTCTTTTTCATAGATGTTCATTGCTTTGATAGGTAATGAACTCTGATGGCAACATTCCATATAACAGGGTTTATTCATGACATGTCACTAGCTATCCTGGTCCATTTTCAACTAATGCTGAGTGGGAAGGAATAGATGCACAGGTAATATATCTGCTCTTAAAGCACATATAATTTAATAGTTAACTTATTTAACCATCCATTCATTCAATGTCTACATGTTCCTAGTACTTTTCTGCAGTTACAAATTAGAAAAAGAATCTGCTTTTATGGGACTCACTTTCTGGTAATGTTGCCAGAAAGCTGATCATAAACAAGTAAACAAATAAATAAGAGTGTCAGAGAGTACTACATACTCTTAAAAACATAATAATAGGATAAAGAGCAAATGGCATAGTCAGAGGAGATAACGATTTGAACTAAGATCTGAGTGATGAAAAGAATCAGCTATGCTGAAGTCTACACTGGTGGAGGAGCATTAGAGGCACAGAGGCCCTGGGTCAGAAATGAGCTGAGAGCATATGAGAAGCCAAAAGAGGCCAGAATGTAAAAGCATAATAGGAAAGGGAGAGTTGAAGGTATAAAACTGTTGAGATGGACAAGACCCATCTCATGACAATTTACCAAAGAAATAGCTCAAACAACTAGTGGCTGTTAAATACTGTGAGGATAATTCAAAATGCTATGGAGAGAAGAGTGTGTGTGTGTTTGTGTGTGTGCTTGTGTATGCACATGTGTGCACATGTGTATATGAATAATATCCATGTGCATGGAGGAGGTCATAATTGAGATGTGATTTAAACGAGAGTAGGATTTAGATAAATGAAAAATAGGAGGGGGGTGGATGAAATGGTACAACAGCTAGTGGGAACAGCCTGTGCAAAGGAAAACAGGTGGGGTTGTATAAGGGAGTTCTATAACTAACAAGTGGTCCTTTACAAATAGGTGAGCAAGAGTTGGGGGATACAAAGGTTGTGAAGATTAAGAAGAGGACTGAATGTCAGAATAAGAAAACTATTGAATAATTAATCTGGAAGGTTAAACCATTGAAGGTTTGAGCATGGAAATAATCAGAGCTGAGATTTCAAAGGGTATCTCTGACACTTGACAGTTGAATTGGATGAAGTTGGTAAGGCTGGTGGTGAAGAGGCTAGTTAAGAGGTGTTTTATACAGTTATTCAGAGTGGGCATAATTAACACAGAGACAACTGTAGAGAATGTAAAACTGAATATAGTTGAGAAAAATAGTAGTCATAGACTCCGCCCTAGATCCAATGCAGAATTTGCTCTTCCATCATGCTTATCAGTCTCTCTCATCTAGTTCTAGTCTGGGAAAACATCACCCCATGGGAAAACCAGTTGTGTGTTGTATGACTCTGTTTAAGTACTTTCTCAGGCTAAATTGGAATCTGCCTCGCTGTGTGTAAAACCCACAGAGGCTAGTTTTACCTTATGTAGCAAAGCAGACTATAGAGCCTCCTTCTATAACATGTCAAGGATTCATATATTTGAAAGCAACTATCATTTTTTATCTTTTGTCATATCCAGGTTAGCCCTCCCCCAGTTTCTTTGACCATGTATTTTACATGGTTGGATAAAATGTGTATTGTAACTAATTAACATGTAATGATTCTTTACATACTATTAACAATGAGAACATATTTTTCCTGAAGGCTTTTTTTCTTGTTTGGAAAAATTTATTTCGTTTAACCTTCTCCTGTACAAATGCTAGGCATTTATTATACAAGTGTGGGATAAGAAAATGGAAGTTCCCTACCCTATACAACATTATTCTAGGCCAGGGGTTAGCAAACTATGCCTGCGAGCTAAGAATGGTTTTCACATTTTTAAATGGTTGGAAGAAACCAAAAGAAGAAGAATATTTTGAGATACATAATAATTTTATGAAAGTCTAATTTTAGTGCCCATAATAAAGTTTTACGAGAATGTGCCCATCCATTTATGTATTGTCTATGTCTCCTTTCATGTTTCGACAGAGACTGAATGGCTGGCAAAGTCTAAAATATTTACTATCTGGTCCTTTACAGAAAAAGTTGGCTAATATCAATTCTCAGGCCTGGTGTGTAGTCTGTTGACTGACAGATTCTGCTTCATCTGGGAACTTGTTAGAAATGTAGACTCTCAGACTTCACCCAAGACCCACGGAATGAGAATCTACATTTTAACTGACCCCAAGGTGGTGTGGTTGTTCCTTCAAGGGTAAGAAACAGTACTAGTGCTGGAGTGGTACTTTTCAACTCTGGCATGCTTAAGCACCACCCGATTTGTGGGTTTCACACCAGGAAGTAGATTGGGGTGGAGCATGAGAGTCTGCATTGCTAATAAGCTCCCCAGAGATGCTGACACTGCTTTTTCCTGATCATGCTTGGAAAAGCACCAGGGGACTCTCTTCTACCCATGTTTAAATCCTTTTCTCCTTTGCAAGATTTTCAATGACCATTCCAGCCACAACAAACTGTCTTCTTTGAGCTCTTATACATCGAACGGTATCAGTTTACATTTATATAATAGCATTTGGCATTAATGCATAGCTCAAGTGGGAAGAACTTTGTGTTTCACTAACTCAATGGCCTCTTGCTGTTTCCCAAGACTTCCAAGCACATTCCCACCTCAGAGCTCTCGCATTCTGTTTCTGCTGCCTGGCCTGGCCAGCAGTTAGGTCACTCCACGCTCTCCTTAAACATCCCTCTTCAGTAATGCATCCTCTGACCTCACTGTCTAAAACTACTTCCTATACCCACTCAATCACTCTCATCTCATCTTGCTTTATTTTTCCTCATTGAACTTAACAGCACTTTGCATTATGTATTTATTCAATGCATCTTTCCTCCAACTAGATTCTAGGTTCTGTGATATCAGGGAATTGTTTTCATTCACTCAACATTGACTGATTGACCATCTACTACGCACTGGGTACTATTCTTAGAGGACACATGAGTTTACTTAGGAAAATGGCTATCATTTACTAGGTATTCAATGAATATAGGTTGAATAAATAAATGAATTAATTCCCTTTTAAGCCTCTTGGAGCAGAATTATGGTTGCTAATTTATAAAGTGTCCATAGTCCTTATTGTTCAGCATAGTAAGTTACAACAACATCTAATAAAAGCTAATATTCATTGGGTAATTACCATGTGGCAGGCACTTGAAGTACTTACAACTTTTATTCTCATGTTTTAAACTTAGAAAATGTGAGAACTAAGGAAGTTATATAACTTTCAACAGGTTAAACACGTGCCTAAATACAAGTTGTCTGACTCCACCCCTGAAAGGGTAACCACAACATATTCTCCTTCCTCATAATGAAACACACTGATAGGTTGGCAGGTTTGTGTGGCAAATGAATGACACCATGAGATTTATCTGTAAAAATGTAAAACCTCACTCACTACTTGCAGCATTCCACACAAACACACACACACACACACACACACACACACACCCCTACCTGAAGGTAGTTCTAACAAAGATACACACACAAAATATATTTAACAGAAATGGAAGTAAATAATTGGGTCTATGTAAAATATAACTAAGAACTAGTAATAAGAATGAAGAAAAAAACACAGCTATGGAAATCATAGCTGTTATCACTGACCTTGTTATTGAGGTCTCAACTTCATGGTATCTGATATGGTTTGAATTGTATCTCCCCTGCAAACAAGGTTGAAATCCTAACTTCCTGTACCTCAAAATGTGACCTTCTTTGGGCCACCCAGGTGAGTCAGTTGGTGAGCATCCGACTTCAGCTCAGGTAATGATCTCACGGTTCTGTTCATGAGTTCAAACCCCGCCTCAGGCTCTCCCTGCTGTTAGAGCAGAGCCTGCTCAGGATCCTCTGTCCCTGTCTCTCTCTGCCTCTCCCCCATTTGTGCTCTCTCTTTCAAAAATAAATAAAAATTAAAAAAATATGACTTTCTTTGGAAATACTGTCTTTGCAGGTATAATTAATTGAGACAAAGTCATACTTGAGTAGAGTGAACTCTAATCTGACTAGTATTCTTATAAGCAGACAGCTATGTGAAGACAGGAGACACACAGAGAGTACCTTGCAAAGACAGTGACAGAGTGGACTGATACATCTGCAGGCCAAGGAATACCAAGAACTGAGGACTGACACCGGAGGCTCGGAAAATGCAAGGACATTCTATTTTTCTGCAAATTTCAGAAAGACCATGGCTCCACTGACATCTTGATTTTAAATTTCTAGCCTCCAGAACTGTGAGACAATTTGTTATTTTAAGCCACTTAGTCTGTGGTACATTGTTTGTTTTATTTTGTTTTGTTCTGTTCTTGAGAGAGAGAGAGAGAGAGAGAGAGAGAGAGAGAGAGAGAATGAGCATGTGAGCCGGCAAGAGGGGCAGAGGGAGAGAGAGAGAGAATCCCAACCCAAGCAGGCTCCATGCTCAGCATGTGGCTCTATCCCACAACCTGGGTATCATGATCTGAGCTGAAATCAGGAGTCAGATGCTCAATAGACTGAGCCACACAGGAGCCCCAGTTTGTGGTAAATTGTTGAGGCAGCCCTTGGGAAAGAAAAGAAAATGATGTCTGGAAGAGCACAATATAAGAGGTATACGTATTTTAAGAATGAAATCTTTTGTATTTAGCAGATTCCTACAGAAAGAAAATTAACTGGCAGTTGATTTGGAAGAAGAGAGACACTCTGATAGCACAAATACCTAACAGACACAAGAAGCCATATTCAGTTCTAGTGAAGGCTGGTATTATGGGCATGTGATCTGTTCTTGGAAGGACCCTGTGTTTGGCCTAAGGCTCTGCTATCAGCGTTGTGAAATTCTTAATAGTGTTTGAATAAGGTCTCCACGTGTTCATTTCACTCTGGGCCTTCAAATTAGGTAGGCAGTATGGGCTCTAGTAATAAAACAGTTTTGGTATTAGTACAGGGATTACTGAATACACTAATAAAACAGTATATAGAACCTAAAAATATGACAGAGATAGTATTTCAGATTAGTGGGGAAAGAATGGACATTTCCATAAATGTTGCTGAGACAGTTGGTTATCCATATGGAAAAGAGAAATAATTTGGAACCCAAATTCATACCACAGTTAAAAAATCAATTCCAAGGACTTTAAAAGACATAAATGTGAAGGCAGGAAAATATAACATTTAGAAGACAATATGTGAGAATATCCTAGTGTTCTTGGGTATAAGAGATTTCTTGAATGAGTTGTAAAAAAAACAGAAACCATAAAAAATAGTTTGATAAATTCATCTACATTAAAATTAAGTGCTTCTTCTCCATATACTCTTTCTCCTTTGTGAGGATGTGAAATTTCAAATAGTACCTGTGAATGTCAAGGATATGGCCTTGGGTTAGCTTCCCAAATGGGGAGGGCTCATGTCCAGAGCTGAGTTTTCTGACTTGTTTTCCCTTCTTTTTTTTTAAAGTTTATTTATTTATTTTGAGAGAGAGGAGAGAGAGAGAGGGAGCACACGTGCCAGCAGAGGAAGGGCAAAGAGAGGAGAGGAGACAGATTATCCCAAGCAGGCTCTGCTCTGACAGCTTCATCTCAGAAACCGTGAGATCATGACCTGACCCAAAATCCAGAGTTTGACACTTAAAGACTGAGCCACCCAGACACCCTGTGTTTTCCCTTATTATTGCTTTCCCTTCTTTTGTGTAACTTTTGGTTGGCATGCCTCAAAGGAGCGGGGACCAGTGGAGGAGAATGGTCAGTGTGCTACAATTCCCCTTTGGGCTGACTCATCTACAAATTTGGCTATATACAGTGGTGATTGATCTAATCAGTAAATAGACTAAGGGTAACGGGAGCCAGATTTCTCACTGCTGGAGAAAGGAGTTAGGAATGTGGAACTGGGAAGACTAAACTCTGTGATGTTCAATTAGCATCTGAAAATATCAGTGTAAACTCTTGATTTTTAACTTGTCTACCTACATACATAGGTGGTGTATGTGTATGTGTGTGTGTGTGTGTGTGTGCATGTATGTACAACACATACAGACTTATATTTCCTTATGTGTTTACTAAGAACCTAGAGGCAATGATACCTCAGTAGCAGTGAACCTACTACTGAATACTCAGATCTTGGTTTCTCAATATCATTTTTCACTAAAAGAACTTGGACTCCATAGAGAAATGGCTGACTTGACAGAGATAATGTAAGATGAAGCTACAACAAGTAGTTGAGCCAGAAATTAACGAAGTGCTCAAAGAATGACAAGGACATGTCAAAGGTCACAGAAGCCAGTTTGAAGGAGTTTCCATCAGTCACATCTTGAGTAATTTTACCATGAAATTTAATAGTGGTAGTAAGGGATTGGAAACCTTTAACTAAAATAAGAATGCAAAGTCTATACTGATATAAGTAGATAAATACATTAATTAATTAAGTGGAAGTGAGGGAAAAAATGTATCTTGCAGTAACATGCTAACTAGTAAATTTATATTGAATCAGAAAATCACTATTTGGCAAGCACCAGTATCATAATTAAGTCAGGAAAGAATCATTAATGGACCCTAAATCTCATAGGTGAATGAGGAGCAGGGTTTGTATGTAATTTCAAATAATGCCCTCTTAATATACTCATAAATGACTTATCAATTTAAGTACAGCATCCTAAATAATTAATTTTAGGGGGGGGGGTAGGTTTCTGCCATTCAACATCCTAACCAAATGATAAAAGTTAAGATTATCAGTCATGGGACAAATCAATGTAGTGTGCCTCTCGGCAAGATGCATTGAGAATAACACAAAATGAATTCTGTGGAATTTGAAGCAAAAAACATGAACAACAAGAAAATATCACATTCCAAATTAAGGAACAGTCTACAAAGTAACTTGTCTGTATTCCTTAGAAACGTCAAGATAGGAAGAGAAACAAAGACACTTGACCTGTTCTGGATTGTGGAAGACTAAAGAGACATAGAACCAAATGTGCTCCTCGACTGGATCCTGTGTCTATAAAGAACACTATTAATGACATAAAAACTTGAATGGTATCTTTGGACTACAGGAATTATTAGATCAATGTTAACTTCTTTTTTTTTTTTTTTTTTTTTTTAAATTTTTTTTTTCAACATTTATTTATTTTTGGGACAGAGAGAGACAGAGCATGAACGGGGGAGGGGCAGAGAAAGAGGGAGACACAGAATCGGAAACAGGCTCCAGGCTCTGAGCCATCAGCCCAGAGCCCGACGCGGGGCTCGAACTCACGGAGCGCGAGATCGTGACCTGGCTGAAGTCAGACGCTTAACCGACTGCGCCACCCAGGCGCCCCTCAATGTTAACTTCTTAATGTTGATGAATGTACTATGATTGTTCTTTTACATAAGAAATACACACTGAAGGATTAAAAGGTAATGGGGCATCACGTCCCAACTTCCTATCAAACATCTTAGAAAAATGAATTCTAAATGAAGAGTATATTGGATCTCTGTATATAGGTCTTCAACTTTTAAGCATAAATCTAAACCTATTTCAAAATAATTGAAAAACTTCAACTTCTCTTAAGACATTCTGAAGCTACAATTTGGGAGAAGACATTTGCAGCACAAAACTAAAAAAGGATTAACAAGCAGAGAAGAAATGCCTAGGAGTTAGTAAGAAAACGAATGATCCAATCCAACAGAAAAATAGGCAAAATGATCATTAACTTCACAGAATTTATGAATGGCCTATAATATTTGAAAAGATGCTCAACCTCATTAATAATCAGAGAAATGCAAATTAAAACAACAATGGGACATCACTTATCCCCATTAAGACTGACAAAGATTTAAAAGTCAGATAATATGGAGCAGTGGTGAAGATACAAACAACAGAATTCTGATTCTTTTGGTAGAAGTGAAATTGCATGCAACTACTCTGAATACAGCTTGACATCACTAGTAAAATATAAGTTAAATACAGACTGGTTTGGTAGACTGTATATTATTATCACCAATGTACCAGCACATTTCTCTGCAGTGCCCCTCCATACATTTTACATCTGACCCTGTTGAATTTAGACTTGCCACATGACGTACTTTAATATATAAAATATGAACGGAAGTGTTGTATATAGTGTTGTCTAAAAGTAGAAGCTTTTACTTGCAAGTTGTTGTATGCTGCTTTCTTTTCCCTCTGGCACAATCATGGCAATGTTATCATTTGAGGCTTCTCTTTCAGACTGGTCCTGGGCTGTAGAAAACGTGGAACAGATCCCAGCCCACAAATAATGCACATGTAACAGGAAACAGCAATAAACCTCCATTACTATAAATGACTGAAAATTGGTGGTGTTGATATTTAATTACATATCCAGCATATTGTGACTTACAAATATGTAGATTCTACAACCCTACAATGCCATTAACAAACATGAATACTAGAGAAACTTGTAAGTGTATACCAGGATATGTTTTTTTTTTTTCAAAATATTGATAGCCTCACTATTCCTAAAAGGAAAAAAGAAACAACTTTGATCTTCATCAAGAGTGAAATGAATAAATAAGTTGTGGTATAGTCACACAATGAGAAAAATGACCCACAGTTATATACCTCAACAATGACAGGTCTCAGAGATATCACATTGGGAGAAAGAATTAAGACAGAAGAAAATATACTGTATGGTTTCATATTTTTAAAAAGGAGGTAAAACTAAACAACATATTGTTTATTGAAGTATATATGGGGTAAACATTACAAATAAAAGCAAATAATAAGCACAAAACTCGGGATAGCCATTACCAAAAGAGACAGAGGAGAAGAAAGAGGTGAATTTAATAAGCACAAAACAACTCTTAAAAATGATAATGTCCTGGGGCCACTGCATGGCTCAGTCAGTTGAGCATCTGACTCAGGTCATGATCTCATGGTTTGTGAGTTCTAGCCACCAACTGGAATTGCTGCTGTCAGTGCAGACCTGGCTTCACATTCTCTGCTCCTCCCCCATGCTCACTTGCTCTCTTTCTCTCTTAAAAATAAAAATAAACATTAAAAAAAATGATGATGTCCTATTTCTTAGCCTTGTGTAGACACATGCGATCATTTTATTTTTCTCTTTGATTAATATACATATATTTTTATGCAACAATTCATGTATAGCATATCTCACGATAAAAAAGGAGGGGACAATAAAGGTTGCTGGATGAGGGGAGTGTAAATTTTCCTAGGTATCTAAACATCAATGTTTTCCTTCATCTTATCTCATTGATCAAATATCAAATTTGATCCTTCATCAAATATCATTGACAATATTTATCGTCAATGCAATGAATTTATGTTTCCTCAATCTAGACATAGGATCCCTTGAAGGAGAGTTTCCCCCAGCATTTTTACTTAGTAGCAAAAACTTAAAGCTACTTGCATCATTCCTGATGATTTATTTAATTCCAGGGAAAGTAGATGTGTGTGTGTGTGTGTGTGCATAAACATTTTATTTTAATTTAAAGTTTAAATATAAAAATAAATAATGATATTTTTTTTGTTGTTTTACATAGTAGAACCAACCTAAAAGGAAGGGTAGCAACTCACATATTGTATAGTGTCATAGTGTTCACTGACCAGAGCCAGTTCATAATGTAGTGAAGATGTGCACAGATGGAAACCACTTCAGAAGCCTGTCAGAGAAATCACATGCGACTCACATACTATTTTACTTAAAATCCGTAGGGCACTTGCTGTAGCAAATACAGAAATAATACAACTGGAAAAAAATGGTATAAAGACTTCACAAAATGTGGATAGCTTTTGTTTGAGGGACCTTCTCAGACTAAGTGGAGAAATATTCTCTAATCTCTAGAAATGCTTGATTATTTAAAAAAAAATCACAAACAAAAACACAAGACAGATGACTTAAAGATAAATCAGTGAGACTGACCAAAAGAAAATGCATTTATTTTCTCCTTCAGAGATCATGACCATGTGCTACTGCCTAGGAAAAATCCAGAAAGGAGACTCTCTGGAGGATTTTTTTAAGTGAGAGTCACATCAGACTCTTCAACAGCCTCGAAAATTAATGCAGTTATAAGAAGTATTACAACAGTAATATAGATCATCAAATAGGGGAAACACATGATCAGCACAAAGAGAGAGCATACAAATGACCCAGTTACCAAACAATCAGAAAAGGGCTAGTGATATTTGCTGAGAATGAATGTCTCAAGATCTGTGGTCAAGTACATGCTCAAAATAAGAGCTGATCAGGTCAACATCTTGGTTGGTGGCTTGATTACTCAATAATTCAGATAATAAATAGCAATTCTGACTTGGAAAGGAAATGCTGCCAAGAATTTAAAGGGCTGGAAAATGGTCCCAGTTTGATAGATTGATTCATCCATCTGCCTGCCCATACATCTATCCATCCATCCATCCATCCGTCTATCCACCAACCAGTAATTTATTCATTAAATTGTTCATTTATCAAACATTATCTGAACATAGATAGGATAAACCTTAGGTTGAACTATGGTAATTCAAAAAATTGTCAGTGAATAGAGACATTCTCTGCCTTCAAAGAGTTCAGAGTCTAGTGTAGAGTTTTTCAAACCCCTCCCCAATTGTAACAATCAAAAATGTCCCCAGACATTGTCAAAGGTCCCTGGGGGTGGGAAGCAATCCTGGTTGAGAATCACTGGTTTAACAGAGGAAGCGAATACACTCACAAATATTGCAATTTGGTCTAAAAATTCTGATAACTAAGAAATATTAAACAAATGATGATAAGACAATGGAGACACACAGGGTGAGAGTGATGGAACGAGGGAACAGTGTGGAAAGAGAGAGGGGAGAGAGAGGAAAGATGGGGCGGGGGGGGAGAGAGAAAACAAAAACAAAAACAAAAACAAAAACAAAAACAAAAACAAAAACAAAAACAACTCAAGCTCCTGAACACTTCTGCCTCCAGGAATTTAATAAGGGTACACAGAGGGCACCCTTGTGCTGGGGTTTAGTGAAAGAGCAGACTTTATCATTTTCAGAAGAAAGAGCTCTGCAAATAGGTGAAAATGTAAAGAATGCATTATGTACTCCAAGTTAACACATTCCTAGTTTTCTTTAACCTCTGATTGTAAGGAGCCTAATGCATTTGAATATTTTCCAGCAGGTAGTAATGTGTCACTGAAATGTTTTCAGCTAGAAAGTGACAACCATCACTCATTCATTCATTCATTGAGCAAACAGTTACCAAGTACTGTTTCAGATATGGAACTAGGTTTCTGAGGACATGAGATGAAAAAGATACAACGACTGCACTTGAGGATATAAAAAGTCTAATGGAGAACAATTTAGTCAAAAAATATTTTCCAATTCTTTATAAACTAGCTTTCTTTCTAAGTAACATACAACTTTAGAAAGTGCTTTGGTGGTGGTATAAAAAACCTGTTGGGACTCTGAGAAAAAGTCAATCATCTTTGGGGATCTGGAAGGCTTTTGTGAAGTCCTAACATTTAAACTGCCCTTAAAAGATAAGAAGAAGAGGTTCATTATTTGGAAAAGGAGTAACCAGTAGATGGAAGAACAAAATAAAAAGATACATAAAGAGTTAAAATGCTTAGGAAACAGTAAGCATTCACTATTGACCTATGACCAGAGTGATACAATTATTAAGATGACTCATATTCTAATGTTCTGTTAATACCTGGGAGCAGGTAGCTCAGTGCAATAGATAAGCAACAACACTGGTGAAGTGCAAAGACCTCCCTCCCCAGCACACACACATGCACACATACCCATGGACAAAGAAATGCCACTAAGAATACACTTTTCTCAAATATTCTGGACGACCACAATAACTATGTCAGGTCTTTCTACATAAACTAGGAACCTCATTTAGTCAGAGTTCCTAATGCCACTATAACCACCAATTCTGACACTGATTTTGAAAGTCTCTTTGCCAACTCAGACTGGCAAAAAATCAGGTGGATAGATGGAACTTCTAATTCAATTCTCTTCTACTACATTTTATTATTTTAAAATAAAAAAATGTTTATTTTTGAAAGAGAGAGAGAGGGAGAGAGAGATGAGTGGGGGAGGGACAGAGAGAGAAGGAGACAGGATCTGAAGTGGGCTCTGTGCCAACTGGAGACAGCCTGATGCGGGGCTCAAACCCACAACCATGAGATCATAACCTGAGTCAAAGTCCAATGACTGAGCCACCCAGATGTCCCTCTTCTACTACATTTTACTCTGGACCACAGAACACACACAACAAAAACAGTAGTACTGAGATCAAAGATGGTGTGTGGCTCGCTTTAACACAGCAAACATCTTGGGCTGGGGGATATGGGAAGATTTGCTGATACTCCCCATGCAGAGGGCTTCAAGGAAATGAATGACATTGGTATGGCCACACAGCATCCTCTGTGACTCATTGGTCTCTACCGCAGTTGTCTGCTTCTTGTTGCACTGTCACCAGAACAATAAAATCCCACAACTTATGTACTGAAGGGACTAATTAACAAGCATTCAGCATACCACAGTGTGCATCACAGGAGCAAAGAAAGACTCCCAGCACAGTTGTGCACATTCACAATCAGAAGCCCGAGTGGCTAAGTGTTGCTGCTGGTCTCACCCCTCACCTTCATGCTCCCCTCCACCCAAGAACTTGTGGATGCTCTCAGCTCCCAGAGGTTTCCAGAGCCAACATCTTTAGAATCCCCCAAGTATTTGCCTGTTAACAAAACTGATGGACAAGAAAGCAACCAGAGCTAGTCTTTTAAAATGCATAACTCTGAGCAGGCTGAGGGAGGGAAAAAAGAGAGGAGCTGCTGCTAAAGGCCAAGGATTCAAGGTTAGAGTCATCCTTGACTATGCTGACTTTATTAAAGAAAAGAACATAGTTCTCCGATGTGAAGAAACATCTATGAGTTATGGATTGGACTAGCCCTTGTTCACCAGCCTAAGAATTGCAGGAGGAGCCCAGTCTTATGTTTATTCATCACTGGCAGATGCTAATACATTTCTGGATCGACATTTGGCAGAAATATGAATAAACACAGAGAATTCACAATCAGATATCAGAGCTAGAAAGCTGAATACTACTGATGGATTGATTATGTTTTTGAGCTATTTAGATAATTGGACATACTAAGTACAGAGCTTTCTGCAATGATAATGGACCTGCCCCGTTGTGGTCTATTTAACAAACACTTGGACTATTTTTTTTTAAAGCTTGTTTACATTCCTGTACATCCTGGCTTTATTGATATTCTGTTCTTTGAATTACAGTGTCACCCTAGCAACGCTCCAGAGAAAGTTGAGGAGGGCATTATCATTGTTAACCCACATTTTCAAAGCAAAAGAAAGCAAACCCCTTCCGGGCTGAATCAGGAGCTGGTCTTTCTTATCACATTACCCCTAAATATGTACCCACATTTGCTTGTTGGTCAAAGATGAGAGTAGCAAGGAGAGGGATGTCTGTATCTCCAGTTTTTAAACAAAAGTAGCTTTCTCTGTAAATATTTTACTGCAGATCACTGCCTGACAAGCTCTTCCTCAGGTCTTTCCCTGCCTCACATCCTGTCATCCAGGTCTCAGCCCAAATGCCCCCTCTCAGAAAGTTATCACTCTACATCAAGTAGATTCCCAGTGAATATGCTTTATTTGGTTCTCCTCGTAACACTTACTATCTAAATTATTATGTCTTTGTTGTCCCCCATGGCTATCTTCCACAACATTCTGTCCTTCCAGTCTAATACTGTGCCTGGGAAGTGGTTGGTATATAATAATTAACCCACATTTCATGCACTTTTAGGAATGCAGACTCTTAAACAGAACCAGTCCTTTGCTGCAGAACATGCATGGCCAAGTGGCATATAGGTACTCAATTTAGTGGGTGATTTTGATTCTCTTTGCAACATGAAATCTAGTGCTTTAAGCAGCATGATTGTGTTGGGCCACGTTATTTGGACAGTCCATTTCTTTTTAGAAATGTATGCCTGGCTCTGAGTAGATTTTTATGGTCCTGTTAAAAAATTCTATAGCTCTTCTAACTTTCTAAGATCTCCCTGTTGACCACTTCAGTACATCTTGTCTGAGAAAGGAACGTTGGCATTGGCAACCAAAGTTCTTATAGTGCAGTGCAACCTACAGATGATGTTTTTTATACTCACTTTTAACATTCCCATAGATTCATGTGTGTCAGTTCTTAACTTAGTAAAACATTCTCCTTGAAATATATCTCAGGTAAAACACTTTTGGCCCTGAAATGGTATCCATGTACCCTATGCACTGTGGAGATACGTATATGGGTTTTGTATGAAGAACAGTTAAAATGCTGGATTGGGGATATATAAATAGTATTATTTACTTCACAGGTATAGAGCTTGATATTCCCAATCTTTATGGAAGTGAAGGATCCCTTTGATTATCAGATAGCCCCAGGCAATTTTGTCCCCTGGGTATAAGCATAAGAGTCAAATTCAAATTCTACTTTCATACCATTTCCCTGCAATTCATAAGCCACTTTATGGACTTGTTAATAACTTACAGTTTATATTTCTGAAATTATAAACAATAGAATGGTGAGATTATTCAGTCTTGATTTCTTGATTTATTTAGAACATATCTTTGGTCTTTCATGTCATGAAACTTTTAGGTAGCTCTTTCTCCCAAGTAGCAGCACCATTAGCAACTTCCTTAAACAGCAGAGATGGAGGGGGTGGCCTCTCTGAATCAGTTGCATTTTCAATCTTTGGCCCTTAGGCATTTTTGGAATTCAGTTTATTTTTCAATTTCACATACAAAAATAAAATAGTGGGAGAAGGCAGGAAGCTACGAATATTGTTTGAAGTAATCTGACAGATTCCCTGAACATTTGTTTTGTTTTTACATAATCAATTTATAAAAAAATTGTCAGTGGTTTGGAGTTGTGGGGTAGCACTCTCTTAATCCCTGTGCTCCTTAGAACTCTAACGGAATGCCACAGTTCAGGTCAATCTTTATTATGGTGTTAGAGGTGAGTTTCAGAATTTTGATTTCTCTTTTGTTCTCAGAAGAAAGAAAAAAAAAACCTAAAATTCTTACTGGTTATTAAAAAAAAAAAAAAAGACACATAGAAGTTGACCCTGTGGAAGATATGAACTTGTAGGTTGCCTTGGTAATGAGAAACCATTAGACCAATTCTTTTTCAGTGTTAGCTCCACACTTTGAATATGGGAATGGAGGAAAAGGAAGTCAATTGTAAATTGGAGGAGTGGGTAGATGGGAGCCACAAGTAGTGTCTGAGTTTGAAAATAATGCATGCAGAGAGAACATGGCTGCTTTCACTTAGATTATATTTGTTTGAGATGGTTTGTTATAAGCTTCTTTGGGGACTGAACTGATGGAGTCTAATGGGAAGAAGTCTGTACTAAAATGTAGATCACAGTCCCAGTGCAAACCTTAATTTCTTTACATATAAAATGAAGATGATATATATATTTGTCTCCTAATATTGATGTGAGGATGAAATGACTTAATATATGGAAAGTCCTTAGTGCCTGGCACAGTTAAGAACTATTACCTGTTATAATCACCATATTATAAAGCCCCATCGGCAACCCACACCCTAACATTTAAGATTACTCCTGCTCATATGCTCAATTAGGTTACCACTTCTTTATGATGAAATTTATTTATTTTTTGTATTGAATATGGGTAAATTATCCCATATTAAATGAAAATGGAATTCCTCAAAGAATTTACAGATTTAATAATTGTGCCATTTTCCTTGAAAAGATGTATTACCCAAAGAAACAACAACAAAAACTCTAAGCCATATACCAAAGACTCTTAAATGACAGTATCGGAATTGAACTTTGAGGAATCATCCTGACTTATTTTATTCAATCACCTTTTTTTTTTTTGTCTCTTTTCCCTAAACATCTGAACTTTACATTGGGTTTAAATATGAATCAATAGAAGATGAATGAAATATTAGTTTCATCTTTTCACCAAACTTTCTCATTTAACAGTATTTTCAAAGAATCATTTTTAAAATTACATTAAGGCAATTTTCCCACTTGTATTATGTTTTTGAAGTTCATTGTTCTTGGGAGGTGAAAGATTCCAAATGCTATAAAGCAAAATGTCACACTGCAAGTTGTAGCAAGGGTAATAAACTTGACTTTTTCTTGTAGTGCATTTCAATTAGGTACTTCGCTACCTGGGGCATAAGGATTACTGCATTTCCTTTTGCCAGTGAATGGTACAACTGTTGAATCATGTGCATATAAGTATCAACTAATGACACAAATAAACAAAGGCAAAAGTGTGGTCTTCAAGAAAACAAATTATATGAATGAATAAATTTTTAACTTAGATTCTGGAAGTCTTATGAAAAATCCAAAATATTTAATTTTCCCCAGATAAGTTTCCTCCATCTTCATTGTGGAAATTAAATCTGCTTTATTCTGCTCTTAAAATACAAGTGAGAAACAAGGCCTCTATTGTGGAACACTTGTGTTAGCAAAGTTATTGGCTGCCACAAAACATTTTTATGTAAGTTAATGGGGGCTTATAAGTAATATTTACTTATTTAGTGACAAATTTGCTTTCAGACCAAAATATATCTAATTGCCAAAAGTCAGAATAATCCATTAGCATGTAATCAGGTCAGGAGAGAAAGGATTGACAGAACCTGCAAGACTTCCCAGTGGAATGATGGCTCAATGTATCCTGGACAAAGAATGTGAATTCCCTAACTGACAAAAATAAATTGTATAGAAACTAACTTGTAAAGCACAAAAGTCAACGAGCAAAGCAGCTTTAGTGGAAAATGAAAAAAAAAAAAAGATTATTTTATGATTTGCATGACGGATTAATAATAAAAAAAACTCTTTCCAAAAGATGAGGCATCTGATGTAATTTTGTATCTCAGGATTAAAAGATAAAATACACAACGAAAATTCATCTAAAAATTTGCTTACATAAGGTGATTCACAATCATGTAATCCTTTTCAACCCATATAATTGCAACATTGGAAATATTAAGCTTACAAATCTCAAATATTAAAATTATGGAAGATTCAGGCACCTACTATATATCTAATAAATTATAGAAGAAAAACTAAAACTACCAAAACATTAGAAAATACACATTACTGTGTGCAAATGAAAATATTAACTTATTTCTCTGACTGAGCCAAATAACAAATAGTCTACTCTATGTATACAGAGAGGCCAAAATTTTCCGTCACTTGCTCTTGCCTTTAAGTGTATAAACATAAATGTTTATCAGTTTCCAAACCTCTGTCCTCCGATCAGAGAAGTAGACTCATGATAATTTAGGTGAGTTAGATTTACATAGCACTTTCTCAGTTTGTAAAACAGGTTTAATATTCAATACAATTTGATTTCATATTTAAAACAACCTTATAAAATAGCTGGCATCAGTATTAGCAGCACCATTTAAATGACAGAGGGAAATGAACTTGGGTGATGCACAGTGATTTGTCCAAAGTTCTGAAACTAGGAAGAGTCAGGATTTCTCACGCCGGATTTTCATGTGATTTTATTGTGCTAGACACATAAATATAGACATATACACACAGGTAATTAAATAAGATGTATGAAATTCTGATTTGAGCTGCTTCTTCCTTTTTCTGAGCTTCCATTTGGAATGGTGTTGCATTGATATACATGGGCATTTTAAAATGCTTGATTTTTATACTAAATTAATTTCTTTTTTTTGTAAAGCTTTCAATGAATATTGTATGAACCTGAGGCGAAGATACAGAATCAGTTTTAAGATTATTTTGCATAACACATTTGCACAATGTAAGTAATACTACCCAGAAGGGAAAGAGCATTTGATAACATGGTGTGCTACCTTTCAAGATTTCAGCTTTGGTCTGCTCTTGGTGTCATGTATAACCAGCAAGGCCATTTTCTAAAACTGAAATGTCTTACACACATTAGCTGAGGGAATGATGAATTCCATTTTGAAAAAGGTACAGTGGGTTTCAAATGCCACTTCTGAACCATTCCTTAATTGCCTATCTAAGAAAAGATTCAATTGGAGAAAAAAAAGGATAAATTTAAAATTGAATAGCTGGAGAATACTTAGATATGTAGGTGATACTGAACATCTTTTAAAAATCTTTAAAAAAAATATAAATGTGCCTAATTGTGTTAACCATGAATTTATATGAGAAAAGAAGAAAAAAAAGCTTATCAATTTTTGGCATCAAGAGAAAAAATTCTGCCTTGGGGCAGAGTCTGCCTTTCTTATGCAAAATAGGAGGGCTAGAGGGAGTACGTAGGAGGTAGGTTTTTCCTGTCTGAGCCAGTTCATCAGTCATTCTTTTCCTCTGCCTAAAGAACTATGCTCTTTATTTGGATGCGTCTATTGTCCTTACTAACAGGAGGGGTAAGCAGTTGAATACTGTATGACAAGCACCCCTACTTTTCCCTCCTGTCTTGGAAATTTCTAAACACAATTTCCATGACATAATTAATTGTTAATCCATCTGTTTCCAGATGGGATGTATGTCACACCACTGTAGCCTGAGTTAAAGAAGGCACTCAAATATCTATCTGTTCAATGAATGTGAATCATCATAATAGATACTTACACAACATCTGCTTTCTACTTTTTAAAAATTTTATTATTTTTTTTTATCGAAACTTCTGTTTAACTTTTAACTCCCTTCTCCCTATCACCATCATCACTAGCTGACTGCATTCTCCCTATCTTACTCATTTTATCCTGGCCCATGGTAAATCATCGTAAACATGGCATGAATGACCATTCTTCCCATTGTGTAGATGGGCTCTAAATGTTCCTTATGGGTCCTTAAAAGTGTGTTTAAAAGTTTCAAACTATCCTCCTCAAGAGTAGGGTTGATATTTTTTAATCCTCAATTGTGTCAAATACTGGTCTGAATTTAGCACCTTAGCTCCCTCAATATAGACCTGGTCTTAAAATATTCTCAGGTGTCATCAGCATAGCCAAAAATACTGTTTAAAATCAGTTCACACCCCCTATAACATGGTCTAGGGGGAATCTTAGCTCCTAATTCCCATTCAGCACATTCTACATCACATAGTCAAAACTAGGCCTGGAGTAAATTGTGCACAAAGGAAACCTAAAGAGGTGATTATTTCATTTTATGCACTTTTCCAATTACTGTCTTCCCCACACAGTCAGGGGTACAGTTCTCTGAAGTGAAAATGGCAATGTCTGTACTTCTATGATTTAGAAACCTGTTTGACCTTCATGCTGGTTTGCATCAACTCTCTGATTCCAGAGGAAACTCATTCTTTACCAGCTGGTTTAGCCTCACAGTAAGTGAGATTGTCGAAAGTGAGCATTATCTTTCTACCTTTACCTTACACTTTACTCTCCCGTAGCACTTACTCTATGAAAAGGGACCTCAAAGCTGTTTGCAATTAGAAAGTTACTTGGAACAGTATCCTGGAAGTTCAGAAATTTGGTTAAACACATGACCATTATTATTCAATGTTATTAATAACCTATATATTGAGCTCCTACTGTGACCACTGACACTATATATGTAAAAGCTCCTTTAACTTAACTTTATTTTTTAAATTGTTTTTAAATTGTTTTTAAATTGTTTTTAAATGTTTATTTTTGAGAGAGAGAGCACGTGCACTCATACACACAAGTTGGGAATGGGCAGAGAGAGACACAGAATGCAAAGCAGGCTCCAGGCTCTGAGCTGTTGGCACAGAGCCCAACGAGGGGCTTGCATGAGATTATGACCTGAGTTCAAAGTCAGATGCTCAACTCAGGTGCCCCTTAGTTTAACCCTTTAAAACAAGTTTAAGAGGGAACATTATAAGACTGCGGAAGTTAAGTACATTTCCAGAGCCCACACAAATAGAAAATGTCAGTGGCAAGAGAGCAAGGATTAGAACCTACATCTGAGTTCCTCCAAAGCTTTTATCTATTCCTACTTCACACCAGTGCTTCACCCCCAGTAGCAGTTATTTGCATAGATATACTCCCTACAACCACATGCCTGATTTAATAAGCATGAGTGACTGTAACTGCTACTTAATTCCCACAAACCAGGACTCTGTAAACTAGGTTTCACTTTGTGAATCCTTAGAGTCAAGGAGAGGATTTTGTCAGGAGGATGAGAAGTGCCCACAGGTGGGAGCTAGGTAGGTTGTACAATACTGATGGTTCATGATAATAACAATCACTAGCATTTCTTGAGCACGTGCTGTGTATCCAACACCAATATAAATGCTTTCTGCACACTATTTCAATTAATTTGTAATATACATTTATGAGATGTCAATTCCTTCATTCACTTATTCCTTAACTGAACAAATATTTATTAAGCAAGACCCTAGTATGTTCCAGGTACTCCTCTAAGTATCCAGGAAACAGGACTGAACAAGGCAGGGAAGGTTTTTGCTTACCTTCCATTTGGGAGAGACAGAAAATAAACAAACGAATGAGCCAGATAATTTAAATCAGTGATCTATGCTCTGGGAAAAACTAAACAAGGTCACGTGCCAGACAGTAAATGGGAGGGAACTCTTTAGATGGGTGGTCTGAGAAAGCCGTGGTGGCATCTGAGCTCAAGTATGAAAGTTTTAAGGAGCCAGCCACAGGAAGAAGAGAAAAGAGGGATTTGGGCACAAACACATGTGGGGAAAATAAGTGACACATGTTAGAAAACAGAAAGAAATCCAGTACAGTTGGATCAGGGTCACAGAGGGGACAGAGCCAAATCATCCATACTCTTACAGACTTGGATGGGGATTTAGTTTATTCTGAGTAAATGGGAAATCATTAGAAAGTCCTGTGTAAAGGAGTAACGTTATTTACCATTTCAAAAGATCATCTGGCTATTCAGTAGGGACCAGTGCTAGAAGGGGTAAGGAGGGCTGCAAAAAATGAAAACAGGGTATATAGCACAGGGCACAAAAAACATGGATTTCCATGAGATGGTGATAACTTGTTTTGGGGCAACACTTTGAAAATAGATATTGTTATTCTCTTGCTTTATAAGAGAGAAAATTGAGACTTCAAGTGATACCAGGATTTGCTCAAATTTCTACATCAAGTGTGGAGGTTGAGATCACAGCCTCAGTAGTCTGACTCCAGAACCCCCATTCTTACATACTATACTGCCTCCCATAGTGGAACAGGAGAGAGCCATTTCTGCTTCCTGGCTTCCCTTGTGTGCTGAGTATTCCATCAAACCGCAGAAAGAGTGTGGCCATTGTGATAGTGTTTGCATATATTGGGTGAAAGAAGTTAACAGTACTATTAGAACATTATCTCCATTTATTGGTTAATAAGTCAACCTAAAACAATTTCCATTGCACAGAATTTGCTTTTCTTATCTATTCTCCTCTCACAGAAGTTTTTCTTAATCAGAGACAAAGAGTATCCTGATCTTTTACCTCAGCAGACATATTTGTTCTTCAGATACATTGTCCATTATGACAACTAGAATGCAGGGTGCTGCACATGTACCTCCAGCACAACAACAGAGAAAGTTCAATAAAGCTGACTCTGAAAAGTCTTATGTGTATAGAGAAAGAAATGAATTGAGTCTGAAAAAAAGCACCTCTTACCATATGACCCAACTTTCATCATTTACACTGATGAAGGCTTATAACCTCTAGATTCATATTCTTCATTTCCTGTGCAGTGGTCCTTCAATTTCCTAGCCTGTAGGTCTTCTGGGTCACACCCTTTTAAACCTCAGTACCCAGAGCTGGCTGCACAAGCCATTGACCTCTACAGTTCTCTTAACCAATCTCTCTATAATTCTCCTAAGTGAATAATTCTTTCCTGCAAGTGCAGTGCTTTCTTTAAGCCTCCAAGAAACAGTTAATGCTGGTGATTAATTCCCCTTTCCTATATACTCACTTCAAAGACACTCGCCCTTAGTGGGTTCCATAGTTTATTATCTCTTCTTTGAAGCCAGCAAAGTTTAGTTTGCTTTAAGATAATAGTTCTCTCTCTTGAATATTAATGAAGAAGCTCAAGTTTGAAACACATTAGGGTAAGTATCATAAAAAGCAATTGAGGCTGCATAATATGCCAACTTTATTCCAACACATTGTTTGAACCAGGAAGTATTTATTGAGTGCCTACTGTATGCTACTTGCTATGAAGTATGTTTTTAAGACTTCATTTAGAGTTAAGAATTAGGATACATATTTTAATTGGTAGTTAAATTCATAGCACAGTAAGTGCCAAATGAAGGATATAAACTATTACTGAAATTATCAAGGAGAACTCTTAATGGAGTTAAGACCAGATTAGGATCGTCAAGGTGGATAGTGGACATGCAGGCACTATTAACTGCTCCCTGGATCCAATCTCTCTCTGTTCTGTTCAGAAATAAAACTCCCAGTTAGAGACAGTCCCAGTTAGAGACCTTATCTCCATTTATTGGTTAATAAGTCAACCTAAAAATGTGACTATATTTTGGTCACTGAGATGTGTATGACTTTTAAAGGATGTTGTTTGTCTTCTACATCCTCTCTTTCTCAGTCCGAAAGGCTGGACTGTGGTCATAGAGCTGATTAGCTAGTTTGACCAAGCATAAGGACAACACCTCTAGAAGGTTGTATAACAGTCAGATGGGAGGATACCAGGAGGATACCTGAATGAATGATCTTACAGAATCACAACTTACTGAATTATCCACCTACCTCCAGATTGCTATAGGAGTGATAAATGTAACTTCTATATTGTTAGAGCCATTGCATTTGCACTCCTCTGGTTTATATTGACCCAGATTCTACCATAACAGATAAAGGGATGAGGAGATGAAGCATTCAGCTAATGCTTACTGGATTGTATTTAGATAAGAGGAAGGAGGAGTTAGCAGAGTGAACTCATGTCAGGAATTAGGAATATTCAAGCTAAGATACAAACCCAACAGCCTAAGAAGCTATTTTTTTTATAATTTTTTTAACGTTTATTTATTGTTGAGACAGAGCATGAACGGGGGAGGGGCAAAGACAGAGGGAGACACAGAATCAGAAGCAGGCTCCAGGCTCTGAGCCATCAGCCCAGAGCCCGACGCGGGGCTCGAACTCAGGACTGAGAGATCGTGACCTGAGCTGGAGTCGGACGCTTAACCGACAGAGCCACCCAGGCGCCCCAGTAAGAAGCTATTAAATAAGACAGATTAACTGGCCAGAGGATCTATGGACTTGTATCTTCGAAGAAGAAAAAGCAAGAGGGAGAATACAAAAGAAGAGAATATGAAGGAGAAGAGAAGGAAGAAGAACAAAAGGAAGAGAGGTGTCAGAGAATTATTTATAAGATCACTGTGTACAATCTACCGTGTTTATAGGATGAGCTTGCAGTGGGGGAATTACTAAATTCTGGACCAAACAATAGACCATAAAATCACTCTTACCAGGTAGTTCTCTAAGGAACTTCTACAATCAGATTCTACAATGCAGTGTGTTCAAATCCTGAGTAGAAAGGATTTCTTGCAAACAGAAGCATCTCATTCCTGTTTGGTTTGGGCAGTGAAATAATGGTTAAAGAACTCAGGGGAAATGATAGGAGATGAGTTTGCAAAGAGATTTGGATGTCAGAATTGGCCTCTGCAAGAAATGAAAAGCTCTGGAATAGTTTCTTGGTTTAGAACTGGCAGAATCAGAGCAATTTCTTAGAGTGGTTTATTAATCTAACAAATCTTTATTGGAGTTTTACTACATGGCAAGCATGTTGAGATTAATTTGATTGTGGTCACACAGAATAGATACAGACTTCTCCAATAAAAGCATCCTCATGTCAGAAGGCAGTGAATGGGCATTCTGGGTAATTAAAAATTTTGTAGCCCTAGTCATTAAAAATTAAAATTAAGTACTTAAAAAGTAGTCATTTTTAGGGCGCCTGGGTGACTCAGTCAGTTGAGCATCTGACTTCGGCTCAGGTCATGATCTCGCAATTCGTGAGTTTGAGCCCTGCGTCGGGCTCTTGTGCTGACAGCTCAGAGCCTGAAGCCTGCTTCAGACTCTGTGTCACCCTCTCTCTCTGCCCCTTCCCCACTCATGCTCTGTCTCTCTCTGTCTCTCAAAAATGAATAAACATTTAAAAAAAATTTTTAAAGTCATTTTTGTTTTAACCTAAAATATTATTTTCGATAACCACTGATGGTACAACATATGTCATATTTTAACAGCAGTTTCCAGTCCCTAGTTGGCATATTTTCTTGTGCCCTGGGTCACAATGAGGCCAATTTCTACATTGGGGTCAAGTATGAAGTCACCTTTTATTTGGGATATATAGGAGCCTCTACAAAGAATGCAGGAAGAAACCACTTTGTCTCTGTGTCTCTTAGTCTTATTTTCACAAGATTTATTCTACACACTTTTGCTATGGTCTCCACAACTATCATGTCATCATATACCTTTAATTGAAAAAATAGACCACTGCTCCTGCTGTTTTCCTCATTAATGCTAGTGATCCCAGCTGGTCACTTGGAGAAAAAAATGGTGGGATGAAATAGTGAGTTGAAGTGCTTTTCTAGAATTCAAATCTACTCAGAACCTCAGAATGTGACCTGATTAGAAAATAATATCTTTGAAGATATAATTAGTTAGTTAAGATTAGGTCATACTGGATTAGGGGAGACCCTGAATCCAATGACTGATGTCTAAGAAGACACACAGGGAAACACAGAGACACAGAAGAGGCAAAGACACAAAGAAGACGTGAAGATGGAGGCAGAGACTGGAGTGATGCATGTACAAACCAAAGAACAACAAGAAATGCTGGGAGGCACCAGAAGAAACACATAGGCAATGAAGGGTTCTTCCTCAGAGCCCTCAGAGGGAATGTGGCCCTGCTGACACTAATTTCAAACTTCCAAACTCCAGAATTATAAGAGAATACATTTCTGTGGTTTTAAGCAACACAGTTGTGATAATCTGTATGGCAGCTCAAGGACGAATACAGAGCAGGAGAAAGAAGGATGGGTATGGATGCTCCCAAGAAAAATGAGTCCTTAGCTAAAGCTGCTTCAGTTGTGAGGCTATAGGGGCTTGGACACTGTAACAGAATGCAAATAAAGGGGTTAAATTCAGGTAGATTCAATGTATTTGTTTTATTTTATTTTTTAACATTTATTCATTTTTGAGAGAGAGAGAGGGAGAGACATAGCATCAGTGGGGGAGGGGCAGGTTGAGAGGGAGACACAGAATCCAAATCAGGATCCAGGCTTCCAGCTGTCAGGACAGATCCCAACACAGGGCCCACAAGGCATGAGGTCATGAACTGAGCTGAAGTCAGATGCCCAACCGACTGAGTCACCCAGGCACCTGGAATCAATGTATTTTTAATTAAAAAAAAAATTTAAAAGATTGCTGACTTATTAACTATTGGGAAAAGGAAAAAGTAAAAACATAATGGATGGGGACTGGAATGTAGAATTCTGAGCTGAGGTTTAAAAAGTCTTTCTAAAGATGTGGACCTCCTTTGAGAGAGATTGTAGATGGAGTACACTGAGTAAGAGAAGAGAGAGATGTACTTATTCAGAGATTTGAGGTTCAAGATCTTTTAAGGCACTCAAGTATATTAAAATTCAAAAAATAAAAAATAATTTTTAAAAGTGTTTGCTTTTTAATATTTTATTTAACAGACTGTGTATTTGTACTGTTGCATTTGAAAATAGCATCATACTTCTCAATACGTTTTAAAGAATGTTAACTCCAGGTTAAACATCTGGCTGTGGGCCTCAGCTCCACCTATCCTCCCCCTACCACAGTCCTGTCAATGACCTTTCTCCTCAAGTCAAGGTCAGAATCAGGGTGTCGTCTCTCTTGGTGCTCACTACTATCCTTCTTTTAATCACGCACCCAAGTGAGAGTGGATAATAAAAAGGGAACATGGCTATTACTTACATGTGTAAAAATGGCTCATTCTTCTAGGTCACCTTTCCAGAACTGGAACCTTAGTTGGCAGTTCGAGGCCAAGCCACAATAACCTTAAATAAGGATTATTCTCTTAATAGCTCAACTTGATCAAACACCAAAAATTGTTATGGTGCCAAAAGTGACAGCAATGTTTTCCCAGGATAAAAATGTGTTGTTAGCCAACAGCTGAATGGGAACTTGCATTAGCAGATAAAGTACTAATCATCTCAACTCCAGGACAGCTGTTCTTGTCAAAGACATATTCCTAAATAAACAGAGTTCAGTGGTATACTCACAAATAGTTCTATTCATATGAGAAAACTAATCACAAGAGATCATTCAGGAAAATTGGCAGTGTCTGGCTAAGCGAGTTCCAGGCCTCTGCCCACCTGCAGAATGAATCATTTGTTATACCCTGAGAAGGTACAATCTCCAGCTCAGGGCAGGGGTCAATAGCAATGCCGTGTGATGGAGGTACACGTTTATGGCCATATGCACTCTCTACCTGGTCTATGAATAAAAAGGCAGAGCTACCTCAGCATTATCATTCCCCTGACCTTCATGAGTGGAGCTGTCCCAGCAGGGAAAAAAAAACAGCAGGGGAAGAAGAGGGAAAATTAAAATGTTAAAAACTATATTATAGCTCATTTGTGACCTTTAAAAAAAATAGACGAGAATATTAGGCTGGAGTGGATACAACAACGTGTGACAGCTGTAAAGTTATAGATTTTTTTTTTCTTTTTCTGAGTGGCTTTCTACCAAAATCTTAAACAATAAGCAGACCCTGCATGTTTCTTGCTGGCTGGCAGCCAGAGAAAATTCAGAATTTTGATCAGTGCTTAACTATTGAAAGAAATTCGCCTTGAATTTCAGAGCATTCCTCTATTCTATAAGCTATTTGCAGGGTTTGTCAAAGAGTCAGTTCCTATTAATAAGGCAACGCAAAATGTTGCAGATTCAAAGTTATGCAACCATATTCTTTTTCCCTAAACTTCCATGTTGGTTTGCTAAGTGAATTCAGCATGACAAGCAAACATTTGAAGCCACCTGTGTTAGTATAAGAATACTTCAAGAATATCTGTGTTAGAAATGATGGCAAGTGTCAATATATTCCAACTACCTAGAACATTCAAATTTAAAAACCAAAATATGATTGCCGTTAGAGTGATGTGCTGAAGCCTGAAGATATACTGTTACTATGTATAGGATGAAAGAATTTTATTGTCCCTAAGAAAAGGAGTCCCGAGGTATCCTAGGTGACTTCATCTTTGAAAACAAGCAAGCAAGCAAACAAACAAGTCCACCCAGGATTAAGAAATTAAGTATTTCTTTTGCTCTAAACAAAACAATCTTCTATTTGGTGGAGGGGGGAAGAATACAATATAGGGTTTTTAATGTTCCCACTTTCTTTGACATCTTTGGGTATTCAACGTTTGGCTCATGCTGCTTACTTTAATTCTCAAACATTTTATTATCTCTCTTTACTCTCTAAAGGGCGTTTTATTGGGTTACTGATATTTTTAAATGGTCATTTAATTTCCACCTTTTTTTACGGGCTGGATAATCACAAACAAATCTATTTAACCTCTAGGCTTCAACTCAGGGTAAAGGTAATTTAAAATACTATTTTTGGGTGATGGACTGACCACACATAAGAAACATCATTATAAGTCAGTCAAAATTAATATGGAGATTATCAGGCATCAAAAGTTATCTTGTAGAAGCTGCAGAATACGTTTGCAATCTGACTTTGTGGAATATCTATTACAAATGAGAAAAAAACCTCAGTGGTTTTTGCAGAATCCCATTTTCTTAATAGGAAATTGATGAATGACAGCATCTGGCAGGAAGAAAAAAGCATATGGTCTAACTAACTCTTTCTATAGAGGTTAAAAACAGCTTTGGAATTTCTCTGGTTGCCATTATGATTGACAGACCATCAAATAAATCATTCACTTTTCTTCCCCCCCTCCATTGGTCCCATGTACTGACAAAGACACAGGGGGGAAATCGGCAGTGTGGTGCATGAGAAATTAGACATGCAATGCCCATTGCCCATTAACATAAATGGATTTTTTTGCACCTAATTCCCTACACACCATGCAAAAATCTACCCGCAGGACATGGAGTATGCATGTTTTCTTGTTCTTTCTATTTATAATTTTTAATTATTAATTTCATATATAATTGGTTTCTTTAGAGAATGAAATGCCTAGTTGGCTATCTAAAACACTGTTTCAGAGTCTTGGGGCTTGATGCTGCAAAAAGATGGGCTAATACTGAAAGATGTTATGGTATGTAATACAAACAATGAA
Organism: Leopardus geoffroyi; assembly: GCF_018350155.1. Lineage (NCBI taxonomy): Eukaryota > Metazoa > Chordata > Mammalia > Carnivora > Felidae > Leopardus > Leopardus geoffroyi. Next base: position 182,171,136 of record NC_059326.1, read on the forward strand.
AATTAGGCTGAGAGGTCTTGAATGGAATTAGGCTAATTAAACAATTCTCAGTGTTTAAGTTCTTGCTTCCTTCTCCAGGGTATACTGCCAATCATGTCATCTTGGGGGATCTCTCTGGTCTGCCCTCACCTCCAGGCTCACTTAATAAATGCAACCCTCAAATAACTTATCAAATATTTTTACTATAAAATGAAAACTGTTTTGGTGTTTTCAACTCAATCTCTTTCTCTCTTCTTTTTTTCCAAGTCACTTTAAATACTCATAGAACAGTGATAGAAAGGAGACGCTTGTCTAATTATCACATGTTCTATAACTTCCTCTTCATTTGCCCAATTCCAGCCCAAGCTTTGTTTGTGTACCTCCAGTGACCAGAAACTTATCATCTCATGAAGCAGCTTATTCTGTCATCAGTCAGTTCTGTATGGTGACTGACCTCCAACGTGGCACCCAATAATGCTCACCTCCTCAGATTTCTCTTCTTGCCTGGTAGTCTCTGCCTCCTGACATCAAAGAGGCCCTACCTCTATGAATGCTGGGACATTGTGGAAGTGATGGTGTGTGACTTCCAAGACTGACTCCTAAGAGATATAACTGTTCCAACTTGCTATCTCATGGATCACTATTTAGAGAAGCCAGCTTCCATAGCCTGAGGACACTCAAAAAGCCGTGCAGGGAGATCCACATGTGGGGGGAAAGGCAGATGTGAACAAACAACTAAGTCTCCTGCCAACAATCACCAGCCACCTGGAAGCCATGTGAAGTGGCCACTTTGGTAGTAGGTCATTCAGCCTTAGTCAAACCCTAAGGAAAACTACAGCCTTGTCAACAACTACAGCCTCTTGAAAGCTCCCAAGCCAGAACCACCCAGCTAAGCCACTCCTGACTGCCTGACTCACAGAAACTGAGATAACAAATGTTTACTGTTTTTTTAGGCTATTTAGTTTGGAATTTTGTTTTTCTTGTTGTTGTTGTTTCAAATTTTTATTTAAATTCTAGTTAGTTAACATATAGTGTAATATTGGTTTCAGGTGTAGAATTTAGTGATTCATCACTTACATACAGTACCCAGTGCTCATCATAACAAGTGCCCTCCTTAATGCCCATCACCCATTTAGCCCATCTCCCCTCCCATCTTCCTTCCATCAATACTCAGTTTGTTTACTATAGTTAGGGGTCACTTATGGTTTGTTTACCTTTCTTTTTTTCCCTTTTCCTATATATCCATCTGTTTTGTTTCTTCTTCAAATAAATGTTTATTCATTTTGAGAGAGAGAGAAAGAGAGAGACCAAGTGAGCAGGGAGGGGCAGAGAGATGGCGAGAGAGAGAATCCCAAGCAGGCTCTGGGCTGCAGTGCAGAGGCCTATGTGGGGCTGCATCTCATGAAGCATGAGATCATGACCTTAGCCAGAATCAATCAGACTCTTAGTCAAGAGTCAGGTGCTTAACAAACGAAGCCACATACCTAGGTGGCCCCATCTGTTTTGTTTCTTAAATTTCACATATGAGTGAAATCATATGGTATTTGTCTTTCTCTGACTGACTTACTTCTCTTAGCATAGTTTGGGATTATTTTTATAGAGAATATGTAAATGAGTAATGTATAGATTGTATCAAAGTCTTTTAATTATTCCTAGCTCACCTATTGAGGACTTAAGAAATCAGTGAAATCTCCTTTTCATACGATAGCAAGTACCAGATGATCATAAATCTTTCTGATTCTTGTCTTCCCTGGGTAAAACATACTCAGTGTCTTCAGTATTTTGATCCTCTGCTCTAATTTCTCACTCTAGGTCTTCTTTCTGAGTCATCTCACTCACCTCTATCACCCTGAGCTCCTTCACACTGTTACACAAGTATTTCTGATTGTCTTTTATTCAGACTTCACTAATGGTTTAAAAGTACCTCAAACTCACAAGATCAGAGTTCAACACCTCATTTAACATTTTCATCCAAATTTGTTCTCTAAAAATGTTTGGTCTATCTTGTCTAACTGCAATGCTAGCCACCCATATTTCCAAATAATAAACCCAATATATTTTATGCTCCTCTTTATAACAGAGAATTCTGAACACATCACTCTCTTGCTTAAGATTCCTTTGGAACTCTCTGCTGCCTTCAGGATAGAATGGATCTAAACTTATAAGCACTACAATCAAAGACTTTATAATCTAGCCAGTGCCAGCCTTTTCTATCACTTTCCATAACTCACCCCAGTCATACTGAACTATCTGCAAGCTGTTTCATATGCTAGGGACTTTGCATATGCCATTCTCTATCCTTTGAGTGGCTTTTTCTCACACTGACTTATTACCCCCTCGGCACTTCTACCAACTAAAAGAAAAGGAATAGTGACTCTTGAAAACTTGCCTTGAAAGTAAATCTTTCCCTGCTTCCCTCTACCCTGCATCATTTCCTCTCTGTAACACTTCAGCTATTATACCATGTTTTATACTGCGTTTGTTCATGAAGGTATACTCTACTAATCACTGATTTTCTAGAGAGTGCATGTCGTATTCATATATAGCATTACTGAATCATGCAGCTATCCAAAAGCATTTACTGAGTAATTTTTCTACTGTATACCAGTGACTTTTACAGATTCTGGTAATACCATAGTTAACAATACAGATAAAATCCCTGTCCTGAAGAATCTTATATCTTAGGGGGCACCTGGGTGGCTCAGTAGGTCAAGCATCTATTGACTCTTGATTTCAGCTCAGGTTATTATCTCATGGTTCATGGGGTCAAGCCCTCCATTGGGCTCCATACTGACAGAACAGAACCTGTTTGGGATTCTTTCTCTATTTCTCTCTCTGCTTCTCCTCTGCTCACTCTCTCTTCCTCTCTCAAATAAATAAACTTAAAATTTTTTTTAAGTTTATATTATAGTGAAAGGTATAAACAGACAACAATAAACATATAGTATGTCAGATGGTAATAAAAGTAATAAAGTGGGATGCGTTTAGAAAGTATGCTTGTCAATGCAGGTGGATGTTGGAATTTTATATATGGTGATCAGGGAAGGCCTTTCTGATAAGGTGACTTTTACACAGATACCTGAAGGAAAGGAGAGGAACAAGCTCTTGATAACTGGGGCAAGAATATCCCAAGCAAAAGGAAGAATGTGATGGTCCTGAGGCTAGAAAATACTGGAGGTGCTTAAGGAATTTCTAGAAGCCCTATGTGGCTGGTAAGGTGAGAAAAAAAGAGTGGGAAAGGCCATGAGGTCAGAGAGAAGTCACGGGAGGGATACTGCAGGCTCTTGTGGCCATGGTATGGGATTTGAATGTTAAAGGTGTATAAAGTGGAAGTCAAAGGGAGGTTGTGCAAAAAGGTGTTAAGACTAGACTGTAGGAACAAAGGTGGTGTCTTATTACCTTCGATATATTTCCTAAATAACTGCCTTATCATAGTTGTCATAAATCAAGGTTGTCATATATCAAGGTTGTCATAAATATCAGATATATGATTACCATTATCAAGGTCCTTGGGCCAATCTAAGCACCATTCTCAGGGCATAGATTAGTTTATGTCCCTTTTTAATTGCCATAATCAAAAACTAGACAAAGACACACAAGTTTAATCTGACAAGAAAAGTGAAGAGACGTGTATTCCATAATATTTCAATCAGTAAATTCCATAGATATTTTCTTTGTGGCAGACAAAAGACACCATTGACTCATCTATATTAGAGTTAATGAGTACTTGTTCTCAACAGTCCTATTCTTGAGCCACTCGTTCTAGGGAGAATCCAAGTAAAGGAGCGTGCATTTACCTTCATCAAATTTATCTTATTTAATAATATCATTAGGAATTGAAGATATATAATGCTGTAGCTCAGTTTAACAAATACTTAATGAACATCTAATATAAGCTGGTTTCTTTCCTATTGGGCACCAGATAAGTTTAGCATAGTATTCCACATCTCTTACAAAGATGGTTTTCTTTTTGTTTCTCATCTTGCGAATTTTTAAAACATTTCTTGAGTTTTTGTAAAACAACTAGTTGACTGGCTTATGTTTTATAGTTTACATGGATGCTCTCACATACTCTGGACTATTGTACTTTGTGTTCAAGGCAGTTAGAATTTTCCTCTCTGGGACACAAAAATGTTGAATTGGTGTCACAGACACTGTCCATCCTCTATGTATATCTCCTCCTCCCTTTACCATATTCCTGCAAAAATATTCAGAGTGTGCTTTTACTCCCAACAGTCTATACCTGTATCTGTTGCAGAAAGTGCCCAGAAATTCACATCCCACCTCCTCCCCCAACTACACTAGCTGGTTTAACCGAGGACCAATGAAACCAGAATAGCTGGCTTAATTAAAATAGAATGGCTCTTTTGCCCAGGTAGGAAAAGTTCTGAGTATGATCTACACAGTCTCCAAAGATCCTCTGTGAAAATAAGCCAAAGTACTCCAAAGTACTTTGCTTGATACTTTATCTGTGGTTGACCTCCTTCCCTTCTTAGCCCCACTTGTTCGTTTCTGAGGAAATCTTCCTGAAGGCTTCCCAAGTTGATGTACGTGTGACAGACAACCATGCATTCTTCCTACCTCTCCCAATGTTTTTTCTCATTGACTTACTGTGGAGATTTACTTTATTAACTCTTTTTCTGATGAAGCCGTATTTTAATCTATCCTATACGTGATCTTTATTCCTCTATCTATTCCTCAGGAATGCCAAAGGGAATTCACATTATCATTCTTGTTATTCTAAAAAAGAAGTTTGTTTTAGTTTGACGTTAAAAATCTCTTAGTGAGACAACGTTGAGCTTAAGTTATTCTCACTACCTTTTCTAAGTGCTCAAAGAATCCTTCCAGAATTTTGGACCTCAAATCCAGTGATATGAAGCTAGTGTACAGAAATCCTTTTCCATCAGTGAAAGCCAAGATTACATTTTTCTCCTACACTGTGCTTTAGAAATTCTTGCTTTCTCAACAATCTCTATTCTCTTGAGATTTAACTCATGATAGAATACTCAAGAGAGAATGAATAGATCTGGACCCTGTCCTCTAACATGCCCACAGTGTGTAATATTAGACAAGAGACATACTCTCTCTGGATCCCAATGCTACATTAAAAAAAAATGAAAAGAAAAAGAATGAAAATAAAAAAGAAAAGAAAACAAAAGAAAAGAAAGAGAAAAGAGAAGAAAAAAAAGGAAAATTGGGCCATATGCCCAAATGTCCAAGAGTAAGTGGATGGGTTAGAGGAATATACTACTTTGTTCACTCAGTGGAGAACTGTTCAAATCTAATTTTGGTTGTTACTATTTACTTCCAGTCTAGTTACAAATATGTTTTAAGCTATGTAAAAATAGTTATTCATAATAAACAATATGGGAGTATTTATAACATAGGCAACATAAATTGGTACATTTAGTTTATTGTAATTATACACTATTGATTAATCACTTTAAACAGATAATTTGGATGGAAGCAAAGTGAGTCATATTTTTACTCTTAATAAATTTCAGTAAACTTTTTATAATGTTTTTGTATCACAAATAATATATTACTTATTTTTATTTTTTTATTTTTATTTATTTTTTTTTTAATTTTTTTTTTCAACGTTTATTTATTTTTGGGACAGAGAGAGACAGAGCATGAACGGGGGAGGGGCAGAGAGAGAGGGAGACACAGAATCGGAAACAGGCTCCAGGCTCTGAGCCATCAGCCCAGAGCCCGACGCGGGGCTCGAACTCACGGACCGCGAGATCGTGACCTGGCTGAAGTCGGACGCTTAACCGACTGTGCCACCCAGGCGCCCCTATTACTTATTTTTATAAAAAAATTAGAAGTCTCCTTTCAACTGTCAAGTCTTACCACTTTGGTTCAAAGGTAAGCCATACCTTCATCTCAGTGTATGTCCTTCTAGACCATTTTCTATACCTTCATATACACGTAGGTGCATATGGAGGTATGCTGGTGTCACTGCTATTACTTTCCATTTTTAAACAAAAATGGGAACACATTTGTATGTACTGCTTTCTGCTATCCCTTGTCAATATGTAGTACCCATTATTTTCAATGTCAGCTGAAGATTCTACACTATGGATATTCTATAAACTATTCAATTATCCTCTAATCCATTAAGACTTTATATGCTTTTAACCTTTTGTATTTCTTTTTCTGTAAATTGCATGTTCACATCCTTTGCCCAATTTTTTTTTATTGGTTTGCCTTTTTCTTACTGGAACTAATTGATGAATTCTGGATATTACTCTTTTGTCTATCATATATTTTCAAATATCTTCAGTGTGTTTCTCACCTTGTAAATTCTTTATATTATATTCCATCATATAGACATTTAAAAAATCTATAAAGCCAGAGTAATGTCAGTGACAATGGCATTGCAGATAGCACCAAGATCCCATTTCTCCATAGATACACCAACAAATGAAGCAAAAATTGTCAGGATCTACTATGTCAGAAGTCTGTAAAGAAGTAAAAAATTTGTAGTAGCCAAATGGAACTTTTATCTGGCCCTGCCCCACATCCTTGTTTGGTTTATTGATAGTACTGAAGATGGCCACAGACATACCCAGTGTGGGAATCTATCTCTGGTTCCAGAAGAAGCAGAGCACTTCTCTTCTCATTCACAAAGGACTGTATTGATTCTGTCAGGAGACTACTTACAGGACTGCTGCAAGGTGCTTGTTTTTGTGTCACCTAAATCATAATTCACTCAAGGTTGCAAATTAGCAGGCATTCTTCCAAAACATGTAGGGCAAATGAAATAACCCATTATTTCCTGATGTAAAGGACTGGTTGAGGTGTATGACAGAGGACTGAAAACCTGGGAGGAAAATCTACAAAGAGAGTTTCTTTGAGAAATTAGGCTATTCAAAAGCTTCCTGTATATACTTCGGAATTTAGAAAGCCATGCCATAAGAGACTCTTAAATACAAGAACAAACTGAGGGTTGATGAGGGTTGGAAGTGGGTGGGTTAGATGGGTGGTGGGCATTAAAGAGGGCACTTTTCAGGATGAGCACTGGGTGTCATATGTAAGAGATCAATCACTGGATTCTACTCCTGAAACCAAGACTACACTGTATGTTAACTAACCTGAGAATGAATGAATGAATGAATGAATGAATGAATGAATAGGAGGAGGAGGAGGAGGAGGAGGAGGAGGAGGAGGAGGAGGAGAAGAAGAAGAAGAAGAAGAAGAAGAAGAAGAAGAAGAAGAGGAGGAGGAGGAAGAGGAGGAGGAGAAGGAGGAGGAGGAGGAGGGGGAGGAGGAGGAGGAACAGAAAAGGAAGCCATATACACGCCCAGGGCAGAAGGCATGCTCAGAAAAGACCTGAGTAGACCCCAAGCTTTCAGCTCTAGTTAACATCTAGGCCCAGCGCAAGCACAAAGTTAAGGCTAAGGCAGAGTTAGAAATGGGATGGTTAAACATTAAAGGAGTAATGTCACAGAGTCAACCTGCAAAGACTGGAAGAGTTTTTCCTTTCTTTTTATTCTCTCTCCCTCTCTCCCTCTCTCTCCCCTCCCCGCTTCTGGCCTCCAAGAAAATCTGTCAAACCTATGTAACAACAAGGTAAAGGAATGTTGTATGGTGACAGATGGTAACTACACTTAGTGTGGTGAGCATAGCATAATGTATAGTATTGTCAAATCACTATATTATATACCTGAAACTAATATAACATTGTACATCAAGCATTCTTCAGTTTAAAAAAGTAACAAATATTTTATATAAAGAATGCAGGCTTTACAAAATATTTTAGAGATTACAGATAACAAATACAGATTTAACAAAATACAAAAGGCATTAAACAAACAGCTACAGCCTACATCTATAAAAACAAAACAAACCCTGAGAAGGGAGAAGAATGTGGTTTCCAGAGTTATTACATTGTAATATTCACAATGCCCAGTTTTCAGGAAAAAAATAAAGAAAGATAAAATGAAAGCTAAGAATCATTAATAAAAACTGTCCCTGAGGAAGTACAGACATTGGACTCACTAGACAAAGATTTTAACTCAAATGTCTCAAATATGTTCAATGAGCTAAGGAAAAAGAAAAAGAATTACAAAACACACACACACACACACACACACACACACACACACACACACACAAAATCAAAACCCCCAAAGAGGAGAATAATGTATGAATAAATAGAGAATATCAATAAAGAGGTAAAAATTATAAAGTGGGGGCACGTGGGTGGCTCAGTTGGTTAAGGGTGCAACTTCAGCTCAGGTCATGATCTCATGGTTCAAGAGTCTGAGCCCCACACTGGGCTCTCTGTTGGCAGTGCAGAGCCTACTTGGGATTCTTGCTCTCTCCTTTCTCTCTCTGCTCCTCCCTCGTTCATGCTTTCTCTCTCTCAAAATAAATAAATAAACTTAAATACATATATATATATATATATATATATATATATATATATATATACATACACACACATATATAAAATGGAGTCAAACAGAAATTCTGGATCTGAAAAGCACAGGAACTAAAGTGAAAAATTCTTGAGATGATTTCAAACACCAGAACTGAGCAGGCAAAAGAAAGGATCTAGAAAACTAATGGTGGGCCAGTTGAAATCATCCAATCTGAATAACAGCAAGAAAACTGAAAGAACAAAATGAACAAGGACTAAGAGACCTGTGCCATTAAAAATACTATAACATACTTTGAATAGGAATCCCAGAAAAGGAGAAGTAAAATGATATAGAGAGACTATTTGAAGAAATAATGGCCCCAAATTTCCCCAATTAAATAAAAGTACAAATCTATGCATCCAAGAAATTCCATGAACTCTGAGAAGGATAAATATGAAGAGACACACATAAAGACACATTACAGTCAATTTACTGAAAGCCAAGGATAAACAATCTTGAAAACAGCAAAAGAGAAGTAACTCAACATATACAAGTTATCCTCAACAAAATTAACAGCAGAATTCTTATCAGAAACCATAAAGGCTGGATGAGAATATCCAGCAAAACTATCTTTCAAAAAATAAAGGAGGAATGAAAACATTCCCGGATAAACAAAAGCTGAAGGGGATTCACTGCTAGTAAACCTTCCCTATAAGAAATGCTAGTTCTTTAGGCTGGAATGAAAAGACCCTAGACAGTAACTCAAAGCTATATGAAGATATAAAGAATTCTGACAAAGGTAAGAGAACCCAAAATTCTTGGAAAAATGTCTAGGTAGATGATCATGAAGATATCCAACATATTAGAGTTCTAATATTTTTTTCTGCCAGTTAACTATAGAAAGTAGAAATTTCTATGTCTCACATCAACAATTAGCTACTTTTCTTTATTACTGTGGATATAATGATATTTGATCAAATAGGATAAATATACAAGTCATCTCTATATAAAGTAGTTAAAAAAATTAGCATAATGAAATCAATGCGATCATTGTAAATACATAGTATTATGCACAGTAATGATATTTTGTTAAAAATAATAAATCTTATCATGGAAATATATAGTCAAATTTATCAGTTTTTCTTTAATAGATGTGATATGCATAGCAGTCTTCTGTATGTCAAATTATAAAAATATGCTAAATTTTCTTTGATTATCTTCATGGTTTTCTACTTTTTATGCTTAGGTTTCTTAATTCACAAAGAGTTTGGCTTTACATCTTGTAAGAAAATGAACATTTTCCCCCAATATAATGGCTATTTAACAAATGCTATTTATTGAAGAATTCACCATTCCCTTTTCCTACTAGTGTAAATGCTTTAAAATGCCACATTATTTGTTAGACTTTCAAAATCATACAGGAATCTCTGAGCTCTCTCTTCCATTACTGTTATCTATTTGTCTGCTATTATGCCAGGTCAGCAATGTTTTAACTACTATAGTTTTTACAGCATGTTTTGCTATCTTGTAAATCAAGTTTCACCATTTCCTTCCTTAATTGTTTTCTATTCTTGTACATCTTTTTTGATAAATTCTAAGGTCATCTTGTTAAGTTCCATTGAAATATTAATATAATTGGTAGATTGGGAATGCATTGAATTCATAGATTTCTATTAATACTGAGTCTTCATAACCAAGAATATAATGTCTTTTCATTTATTTAAAGTATAGTGGTAAAGAATGCAAGTTCTCTTTCTTCCTGTGTGATTCTGAGAAATTTACTTAAGTACTCTATGGAGTAAAGATTCAATAATCTAATCCATATAAAGCTTTTAGGAAAATGCCTAGCACATTGTAAATACCTTATTAAAGTCCCTTTAAATTTTACTTTAGGATAAAATTATGTAGTATTTGTTTACAGAAAATAAAACAGGGAGAAAAATCAAGCTAGTAACCAATTATTTTCTCCATTAAGCCCTTCAGTGTGCATTTGTGGAATGGTGCTGGCAGGTCTCCTGTTTCCTAGGCTTTGTTTGCATGCTATGTTGGAGCAAGAGATGTGCTCAGGCATCAGTTAGGTCTCAATTTGAGTTGCAGCCCTGCTCTATGTCTTAATTAATTCATCGAATCCTCTAATAGTATCTACATTGCAATGTTTCTGTGACAGTTAAAACTATTATCATAGCATAATAATATTTATCAAGAACTTAGCACGTGCCAGACACTTTACACATTATCATTTATTACCCCAACAATCCAAACTGTTAATATTCCCATTCAGAGTTGAGGAAACTGAGGCACAGAGTGGTTATGCAACGTTCTTTAGATAATAAAACAAATAAATACTCTCAATCACTATGCTGTATAACTTTTCATTTCTCCACAGACACCAAGTGACACCAAGTAGGTGACAGATCTTTGTTTTTGACTTTGTTATTATTATTTTTTCTTATTATTGGGGTATGACCTCAAACAACACACACACACACACACACACACACACACACACACACACACATACCAAAGAGCAATATAAATTGCTATAAAAATAAAATGAAGGGAAGAGTCTGCTTTGTCTCTGGTCATGTACATGCATCCCAGATTGCTGTATCTTTTTCAATGATTTTAAGACTAAGACAACATTAACTGGATAAAGTGTCCAAACTGGATAATTCCTAACTCATTAGGCTTATGAACTCTGGTGCTGTGGCCTTGTCTTAAAGATGTATTTATGGTTATTGCCAGTAGACACTAGTATCTTGAATCTATGATCGCATCCATTAATAAGTTTGAAAAACATGAAAAAAAATTCAACTCTACAACATAGGTCTGTTATTTAGTTGGGTATTTTGAGTTCCATGTTCCCATAGTAGCTATACATGAAAGCAAGGACATAAACTGAGACATCGGTGCTACCTACCATCTACCATAAATGTAACATTTGATTATATCTAGCATTATATCAACTTGCATAATTATTAATCTTGTTAGTGGTCTTAGAATTATACTCTCGTTAAAAATAAAACAACATAATTTATCATGTTGACCTCTAACAATACATAATTTATTACTCATGAAAAAGCCCCAGAATGACACCTAGTAATGGTGAAGTCATTTTATTTAATAGCAGAGCAAGGCTGGGGGTGCACAATGTCAAATATGCAAATGAAGTCAGAGAAATTCATTCAATTATCTGAATGTCATCTTGACAAACCCTTCAGATGTACAAAATTTTTACCAGTTTGTCTTGAAACTTGCACACCATTTAGACATGTATCTGAGAGTAGGGACTATTCAAAATGAAATCCAAAACTTTTAAACCTTTAAATGACTCTGGAAATACTAGTGAACTAGATTTTAATTTGAACTAGGGATGAAGAGACACACCCAAATGTGGGAATATAAAATTGAAATAACTCAAAATGGTGACTAAAATAATATAAATCTTTAAAAAAAAATTCTAATGTTTATTTATTTTTGAGAGAGAGAGAGAGAGAGAGAGAGAGCAAGGGAGGGTCAGAGAAAGACAGAGACACAGAATCCAAAGTAGGCTCCAGGCCCTGACTGTCAGCACACACCCCCATGTGGGGCTCGAACTCACGGAATGTGAAATCATGACCCGAGCTGAAGTTGGACGCTTAACCGACTGAGCCACCCAGGTGCCCCACTAATATAAATCTTAAAAGAGAAAAAGAAGAATGCAACCCATAAGACAAAACATGAAATAGTAATAGTGAAAGAAACCTCCAACTAAGATATATAAAATAAGGATAATCATTCTAATAGTATTTCTGGCCTGAGAAGTGAAACACAGGTAAACATTAATGGACCTCTTTTACATGTAAACTTAGAATTTCTGGCTAGAAAAATTAAAGCCTCAAAAGATATAAATCTATGTTTTAATGTAAGCATTCAAGTTATTTTTTTAAATATGATAGAGCAGTCTCTTTCTACAAGCTAAGAGAATTTGACCAATATATTATAATTTGCCAAGGTTACATACCAGAGGCAAATTCTAAAGTTTTTCTTTTGCCTAAAAAATTATGTGGTTATTGGGGCACCTGGGTGGCGCAGTCGGTTAAGCGTCCGACTTCAGCCAGGTCACGATCTCGCGGTCCGTGAGTTTGAGCCCCGCGTCGGGCTCTGGGCTGATGGCTCAGAGCCTGGAGCCTGTTTCCGATTCTGTGTCTCCCTCTCTCTCTGCCCCTCCCCCGTTCATGCTCTGTCTCTCTCTGTCCCAAAAATAAAATAAAAACGTTGAAAAAAAAAATTAAAAAAAAAATTATGTGGTTATAAAAACTATACATCTTAGACAACTATAAGCTGAAGAAACTAAAACGGGATATCCTATTCCAGATACTGCAGTTTGCCAATGTTTAATTAGGTCATTAATTTATAATATTTTAAGTATTTTCTATCTCTTTCTTAATGCACCTAGCATCTTATTTCTGGCTTTAACTGCTGACATGTACTGGGCATAAAGTCCAAAGAGCCCATGATAGACAGGATGACTCCTCAACGTTTTTCCTCAAAGGAGCTTCAAAATCAGAGCCCATCAGGACACAGAAGGGTTTCAAGACTGTTTTTGCCAATATCCATTATTTTGCACATTATTCTAGGTCATATTTCATGTACTATCCAATTCCCTAAAGTGCTTACATCCACTTGGATCTTATCCAGAATTCCAAGTTTCCATCAACCAAAATAATTTAGTAGTATGTGCCAAAATCATCTGCTAGTTCCTCCTGGCCTCTATCAAGAAAGCAATGACTAAGGAAGAGAAAACTCATTCCAGTCTCTTCACTCAGCCCCACTCTTTCCTCCTCCCCCACTTTTCCAGGATTTACTCAGTTCAAATAATTTCATTTTTAAATATTTAGAGAAAATATTAGAAATTTCTTTATGCTTGAGAACTAACCTAAATTAACAATTACTCACCTACACATTTGAAAATTTCATACAGATTATAGGTATGTTCTATTACGCCCTCTGCATAAGCATATTGTGCCAGGTTTATGGTTCATTTTATCCCCTCCCCCAACATGTGGGGTTGATAATCATTCACAGAACCTAGTATATATTATTTTTAAATAAATGTCACCATATTTAGTGTGTAGATTTTAGATCATCAGAAAGCTTCACTTTGAGTCCTGGATCTGCTACTGTTAGGGCAAATTATTTAATTTCCCTAAGCCTCAGTTCTCTTGACTGCAAAATTGGAAAAAAAAATAATAACCTAAAAGGTTATTAGGAAGATTAAGTGACATATCTATGTACAAAACTTAGCATCTGGAACAGAGCTAGAAGTATCAGCTAATTATTTTTATCATTTACAAAAATTTCAGGAAAATATCACATTTATGTCAACATATTAAAAACTGGATGAATGCCTACACTAGATCTATAGTTTAGACTCAATATCAAACGTAGTCTGGGTTACATGAATAATATGAGAATATGGTTTCCTTGAAAGGAGGATAACAGCTTATTCATGTCTAGCACCCTTACAGCCTACAACAAACAGGCTAAATCCAGTCCTAGATAAAATGCTCACATGAAATGATAGTTTCTCTTTACAATAAAATGAATTCTAAATTTTTAATATGGCATTCGAGGCCCTTGCTGCCAAGACTTTGGAGAGCACACGATTCTTGCTATAGAAGCATTTTAGCTTATCTTCCCAACTGTAGAGCACCCTGGCCATTTAGCAGGCTGACTCCACCCAGAAAGGCCTTGGACAATCAGTGTAATTCTACCTCCCTTAAGACAGCTTTGGGTTAAGGATGCGAGTATCATTCAGGACTAAGCCAAGAAGAATGGAATTCCCAAGGTACAATGCTAGTTTCAGTGATGAGTATGTGATATAGGAGCTAAACCACGATAAAATGCATAACTTTGTTTGATCATTGATTTATGAAGATCTCTCTATTTCTCAGGAGGCAACAATGAGAAAGCATGGAAGCTTGTTGCTCTTGACAGCCATTCTTTGACCAAAAGGAGAGCCAACTACAGCAAACTGACACCCTAGAAGGCAGAGCACCGAGATACAAACTGTAAGAAGCTGGTTTTGTTGTTGTTGTTGTTGTTGTTGTAGTTGATATTGTCAAATCATTGGATCAACCCTTATCTGTAGTGTAATTAACCAATACATTTCTTTTAGTCTGCCTGAGAATTCTTTTACTCACAGTCAAAAAACGGTGAACTCATATGTGCAACAATTCGTTTTCTTGAATAATCCCTTATTAAAACTTTCACAAACATCATGGTCCAGCTCTACTTGGTGGCTTCCCAATCCCCAAAGCCCTCCCACACATTGCTGCCTCTGTATGCTTTTAGAAATAGTTTCCTGCATCAAAAATGCTTTCCTCCTTGATTCTACTCACTCTTGCAATTCTAGCTCAAGTATAAGCCCACTTGTAAATCTTTTATTTTATTTTTATTTTTTATTTAAAAAAATTTTTTTTAACGTTTATTTATTTTTGAGACAGAGAGAGACAGAGCATGAACGGGGGAGGGTCAGAGAGAGAGGGAGACACAGAATCTGAAACAGGCTCCAGGCTCTGAGCAGTCAGCACAGAGCCCGAACGCGGGGCTCGAACTCAAGGACCGCAGATCATGACCTGAGCCGAAGTCGGACGCTTAACCGACTGAGCCACCCAGGTGCCCTGTAAATCTTTTAATAAACTCCTGCATTATGCCGAAACTATAATGATTTTTATTTCTCTCCATCTCTCCTTCTCCCCACCTGAAGACTGTTAGTCACTTATAGGTAGAGCTGATGCCATCTTGGTATTTGTATCTCTATACTATATCTACCACTATATCTACTATATCTACCATAAGATTCAGTAATCTTACTGATTTGGTTTGACTTTAATCAAACCAGATATTTGGGGAACATGTTTAGAGAAAAATATATTAACAGTATATCTAATTATTAAAGCTAAGGAATTAACATTCTTGGACATCTATGTGTTTGGCACTATGTTATAGCGCTTTACATACTTGAATATCAATTTTCACCACAGACTTATAATTCCTATCCTTATTTTACAGGTCAGGAAATTGGGACTCAGATAAGTATCTCACCTTGCAAATCACCAAGTTTGCAAGCAAAGAAGCCAGAATTAGAATTAAGGGTCAAAGTATACAATGGTATAAGATCACTTAGCAGGTATACATACACCATAGAAATTCTAGACCTGGCTAAACTGGTCCACTTAGTCCAAAGGTTAGTGGAAAACAAAGCTTAACTTTACATAGTCCTCTATAGGTTAACTGAGACTACTTAAAAAAATGAAACTTCAAGAGAGGGGATTCATTGGAGCAATTGTGTTAACTGTCCTAAAGGAAAAATACAGTCTGAACTCCCATAGTTCTTTCATTTACTAAACAAATATTTATTAAGTGTCTTTAAGGGCTGTGCTGCATTCCAGGTGCTTCAATATATCATACATATATGCACATAATATATATAAGCAATAATAAATATATACAATATTTTCCAATGTAAATTTGATCAATATAGGCAGGATTATTGGAGATTTCTCCACACATTAAAAGCTAGTACATCAAAGTTAAATGAGAGCAAAGTACTTTAAAATGTGAATATAATTTTTTTTAAATTTTTGAGGCATCTTATTATTTGGCTAAAACATAAATACCAACAAATAAGAGGCATTTTTGTGTAAAAATTCCTTACAGAAGTTTTGGAGAAGAAATTCAGAGATTAGAGGTAGAATTATTTACCATTTTCCTTTCCTACCTGCTAGAAGGAGTCAAGTACTAGAGTTATCTATGGAGGAGGCTTTTCAGTCATGTCAACTATAGATTAAGAGAAAATTTCAATCTAATAGTTAAAGCAAAAGATCAAGATCTATAAACATCACTTTGATCCCTACCTGGGGAAAGGTCTAGGCTGATTGCTTCTGTCACACTCCCTTTCTTTTTTCCCTAAGATTTCTAAGAAGGGCAAGATAAAGAATTAACATCTCAAATTCTCTTTCCTCAGATAACTTAGTATCTGGACCCTTTTCTTTGAAAATTAGTTTAAAAGTTACAAGGAAAGGATTGATAAATGAAAAATTTAGGACATAATTTAATCCCATATGGAGGAAGAGGAAGTGAGGAAGAAATATACTTAAGAATTGAAATATAATATTGAGAGATATAGACAAAAGAAAGTTTTTTAAGAAACAAAATTCTGGGGTGCCTGGGTGGCGCAGTCGGTTGAGCGTCCAACTTCAGCCAGGTCACCATCTCGCGGTCCGTGAGTTCGAGCCCTGCGTCAGGCTTTGGGCTGATGGCTCAGAGCCTGGAGCCTGTTTCCGATTCTGTGTCTCCCTCTCTCTCTGCCCCTCCCCCGTTCATGCTCTGTCTCTCTCTGTCCCAAAAATAAATAAAACGTTGAAAAAAAATAAAAAAAAAAAAAGAAACAAAATTCTGTTAATACCCCAAAACATTAATTCATTGTCAATATATATTTCTCTTTCTCATAGATTTCACAGGAATGCTAAGCTTTTATTTTGAATGTTCCTGATTACAAACCAGCTGTTTGATTTAATCATTTCCTCTGGAAAGATGCCACTTACTTAACAAGGGTCAAAGTGTGATAGAGGAAAGCAGAAGGCAAATCTAGCCAGAAAATATATGCCGGTCACACATTGCAATCGAGTTTTATGTGCACAGATTTAAAATTGAACAAAATTGCTGTATCTCAAAACTACATTTGTGGAAACAATTTCCTTTCAGTAAGAGCCCAAGGTCTGATAGTCAGACTCCTTTTGAGGATAATGTCCAAGATACTATAGATTCATTAGTCACATCTAAACAGTATTCCCCAGAGGTAGAAATTATCAAACAACCTTAACATCATATCTTCATGCTTAAATACACCATTTTCTTGTGGGAAATTTCATCCATGTTGTAATGAACTAATTACTAACGAGAATGGGTTTGAAATTTAACATGAAAAAATTAGAAAGAATGCAAAAGCACAGTGTTGGTGAGATGGGAGAGAAATAGGTGTTCTCAGAAACAATTAGAAGTTTAACTCAAATAAAACAGTGAGAGGACAAGTTTTTAATACATCTCAAAAGTCTTTAAAATAGGCCTGTCTTTGGCCTAACAATCTCACTTCTGGAAATTTATCCTAAAGAAAAAAACAAAACAAAACAAAACAGACTAGTGTTCAAACATGTATATATTTCCATCCAATAGAATACTATACAGCAGTGAACCATAAACCAACTATTGCTACATACATTAACATGGATGAATCTAGGACACACTACTCTGAGTAAGAAGCAGGTCAGAGAAGAATACATACAGAGTGTATGTATGTATTCATTTCTCTGTAAAATTCAAAAGCAGGCAAAACCAAACCATTTATCAGTTAGGAATAACAAGATGGCAAAATTATAAAAAGAAGCAAAGGATCATTTAAAACAGTATTGAAGACGGGCAGCTGGATGGCTCAGCTGGTTAAGCCTCCAGCTATTGATTTTGGCTCAGGTCATAATCTTGAAGCTTGTGAGATCAGTCATTTGGTGAGATAGAAGCCCACGTCTAGGTCTGTGCTGACAGCATGGAGCCTACTTGAGTTTCTCTCTCTCTGTCTCTCTGTCTCTGTCTCTCTCTCTCTCTGCCCCCCCACCTTAATTATGTACGGCATGCATGCCCATGTACTCTCTCTCTCTCTCTCTCTCTCAAAATAAATAAACGTAAAAGAAAAAAAAAACAACATTGAAAATAATTAAATCTTAGGAGAAGCATAGGTACTTAAGGAAGAAATATCTACACAGCTAGGACTTAGGATGCAAATAGAACTACACCTAAATTACTAACCCCTCTTCCATACATGATACCATAGCCCTTATATGACATATGCACTCAGTAAAGTGGTTTTGAAAACCAACCTCATCATCTCAAGGTTTTAGGAAAAGGAGATCCTGCCTATTGAAACATTTAATAGTTATTTTTGTAAATACTCATTAGAAAAAAATATCTATTGATGCTACAAATGTTAATTCTTCCTCAACAGGTTTACTCTGACAGTTTGTTACAGAAATGCTAAGTTGTTTAGGGAATTATTCTTGTTATAGGCAAAGGAATCAGAAGATACATATAAAACATAATGGGGCATACAATGGAAGGGGCTATTTAGTGGGTAAATTTTAAACGACACTGGTAGTATAAATAGTGCATATGTCTTAATCGTTTCATAATGTAAATATAAAAAATCTACACAGGTGAAAACTTAAAATATGTCTATTCTTATTAATACTATATGTAATTTGAAAGAGAGCAACAGATGGAATCAAAGTAGGAAAATTTGAAACAACATTAAGATCAGAGGCTAAGTGCTACATGTTAAACAAAAGAAGAGATATAAATAAAATTTAAATGAAATGAGAGTTGTCAGGGCAGTAAAATTAGTTTAAAATAGTCTTAGAAAAAATATTAAGAGAATATGAAATAGTAAGTTACAATAGAAATAAAATATAAAGAGATAAATTTGATTTTAAGATATACGTGGGGAATTAAAGTGCAAGTAAGTGAAGTTATAATGACTATTAAGTATAATTCTATAAAAATTCTAAATTATAATTGTAGTAAGTAACGTGGCAGCATAACTCATATCAAGAACAAAGAAGAAGGTGAAAAAAGGTAACAAAAACTTGTACAATGGTGAAAATGTCCATGTAATTTTGGAATGGTGTAAGATGAAAAGCTGAAATAGAACAGGAATAGATAAAGGAAAGTAAATAATGACAAAAAGAAAAGGGACCTAAGAAGAGTCACAACTTCAGTGTAGCATGAAATTGAAACATGGCAAAAGGATAATATGAAATTCTGAAAAGGCAAATGACAAAAGTACAAAACCCCAAAAATGGTTAAAAAACAAGGCAAAGATGAAACGATTCTGGTGATTCTGAAGAATTAAGTTAACAATTCACTGTTATAAGTTGAAACATACAAATGAGAACAAATGATTGAACTCTGCAAAGAAAATGAATAATGAAAAGCTTCAGGAAGACTTTCTTTCTTTCTTTCTTTTTTTTTTTAAGCTGAATAAGGTGAGATACACATCTCACTCAAAAACCAAAAAGAAACACATGGAAGCAAATGCTTGCTTTAATGGTAAGTCAAAGAGCAATAGGGAAATTGCAGAAATGCTTTTGAAAAGATAAAAGGCCAACAGAAAGCTGAAAAGGACTAAGGGGAAAAAAAGCTTACTAAGAGAAGGAACTGCTGAGAAGGGCACCTTTCTCAATTATTTATTTGCTTTCCGAAGTAAATTGTTATGGGATGCTGGTACAAAGAATGCTACTAAATTGGAAACAATATAAAACATGATTTAAATGTTTAAGGATTATAAAAATATGAGCAATAAACAAATTCAAAGAGCATCAGATGCTAAAGAGAATAAAAGTCTACAAATATGGATGACTGAAATATTATTAAGAATCACAATTAGAGACAAGTAGAAATTTGGGCCAACCAGTCATAAGCAGTATCCGGTACCTCTGTATACACTGAATATTGGGCTTTGAAGTGGCTCAGTCAGTTAAGCGTCCGATTCTTGATTTGGGTTCAGGTCATGATCTCATGGTTCGTGAGTTTGAACCCTGTGTGGGGCTATGTGCTGATGCTGTGAAGCGTGCTTGGGATTCTCAATATCTTTCTCTCTCCCTCTCTCAAAAATAAACAAATAAACTTAATTTTTAAAAAAATCCAGTAACATTAAAAAAATAAAATATAAAACACCACCAACTGTTGCTACCATTAAACATGGAGCTCCCTACCCTGTACACGTGACTGGACTTTAAATTCCTATATTGTTATAATTATATTTTGAGGTGTTCTACGGATGGTAAAACATAGAAAATTTATTTAGTAAATAAAAATGGACAACATAGAAAAGCATACTGGGAATATAAAGAAATGAACACACAAATACTTTCTTTTTATTTGATGAACGGTTCATGAAAAAGTATTAGTGAATAAGAGGAGAAAATAACCCTAAGAGATAATTTTGTGGGAAAAAAAATGAAAAACAGCGGAGTAGAAAAGCATACGCTTCACATCGTGTTAATTTTTTTTTTTTTTTAAATCAAAATGTGTTAACAAATTTGTTAAAGTCAAGGCAGAGTTCTTTAAACATAGACTAGAAAACAACAAGGTCAGTTTGGAGAGTTAACATTTTTGAGATCCTGGAAATCAATTGAAAAACTTGCCTAAGGAAAGATGACACAAAATTAGAAGGAAAAGAAATGCAGAAGATGAAAAGAAATATCATGTATTAGTTTGATACATCTTAAAGAGTTTGCATTTGCAGTATTTTAAAAGAATATAGAATTGCCCTAAGTAGGTACTTGATTTAAATCTTCATTACTAAGAATTGCATTTATATACAGTATCTGGAACATAACCATTTTTCTTTTTCTTGGTCAAGAAACTAAAATCCCAGGTTGGCCTAATTATTGATCACTGGATGTTCCTATTCTCTGAATTCAGTTCTAGGTCTTTATGCCTTATATTGCCAAATAAGCTCTCACTCACATGCTTTACATTTGGTATACAACACCATGCTCTTGAAAGCAATTTTCTTATAGCACAAAGGATTTCTTAAAATGTTACAGTATAATCTAACAACTTTACACACTGTTTAAGAAATACAGAAAAGGGCAACTTGCTCTCATTTGCTTCTCAAATGCCAAACCCATATACGGTAATATAGTTTTACGGAGTACAGGGTTGTTGTTTTTTTTTTCCCCTCTTCCTAACATTAGACATTACATTACTTTTCAGTGGCATAAATTGAAAACAAAATCACATTACCTGACAAATTTTCAGCAATTTGCCAATACTAAATGTTACTGAGTCCATTAGTACTTGTATATTGAGTTTGTTTTATATGAGTTTTTCCCTCCCCTATAGCCATCGGTAGAAAAGAAATGCAAAGTGAAAGAAAAATTAGTTTCATCAGCATAGAATGTAGCTTTCAGTGTAAAAAAGAAAACCTAGCTCTACATTAGTAATTTTGTAAAAATCTCCTAGTACATGTTTAGGAACAGGTTCCTAAATTATTTCTCTGGACATTTGGAGGATTTCCAGAGAGCTAAATGAACACAGAAGTTGTTGTTGTTGTTGTTGTTGTTGTTGTTGTTGTTGTTGTTGTTTGTTTTTTGGAGACTTTTCTTAGACAAGAATCCTATATTCTTTTTTTCTTCTTCTTATTTGAACACAGACTTCATTTTCACATACTGGACTAAAGAATTATCAAGGACACTTGTAAGTCAAGAACGTGTATACTCCAGTGGAATCGTGGCATCATTAAAAGAAACAGTTTAAAATTATATTTGGATTAGGACAGAATAGGGAAACCGATATTTTAAGTGTCAGATAATGGGGCCTGCAGAATATAGGGAAAATGGAAAATGTGGACCAGGTATTTCCACTGGGTTTTGCTTATGACTGATAATTGGCTAGGTAGGACAGGAGATACTCAATGTCTGTTGTGTCAGTGAATGAAGAGAGAGATATGTCAAGACATTCAAAATGGCGAATTCTAATGGGAAGTGAGAGAAGGAAAAAAACTAAGGATTTTATTTTTTCATCTTTGTTATGATGCTAGGCAGAAGTTTTAGGAATGATCCACTGCAGTCTTAAAGTAAACCTCAGAGACCATACCAAGAAGTAGGTGAAGAGGATAGTTATGACAATGACAAGCAAGCATTTTCACTAGATGTAAATCAAATTAACCTGTATTATTTACCAAGGCCTAGAACCAGTCTTGGAGAGACAAAGCTAGGTATTTTAATGGAGGAACTATGAAAAATTTCCTCCAAATATAGGACAGGTTCATTGTATATTCTCATTGTGTTCCATAGAGAAAAATAATGTTAAAAAAATCTTAGGAGAAAAGAGTTCCAGTAGAATATATGTATCAAAAAGATCCACAGGTATCTTCTAAGATCACATATTCTTTGGATTGGGAGAGAGCTATTTTTTATATGTGCTTTTAATAACATAATTCCAAAAGTATGTTTTTTAAATACCTTTTATTATACAAATTAAAAAAAAAACACAGACATGAAATTTTTAGATAAGATTTTTCACTTTTCCAGAAGAAAATGGTATTTATATCTTTATATAATCAGTGAGTAAGTGAGCAAACTAGATATCAGCACAAGTCTAATGTTAAGGAAGGGGTACTAAGATGCTGTGATATTTTAATAATCTAATAGAGTACATGGCTTATTATTACAGCTCTATATCAGAAACCTAAAAATAAACACACACAATAAACAAAATCTCCCTGGAATAGAATGTGTAAGTTAATCTGTCCACTAAGCCTATTGCTATAAAGATTTAAAGTATAATTTTAAAAACTGTTTTAAACAATCTCATCTGTATATTTGCTTTACAAAAATGTTAAATGAGACAAACCAATTATAGGATTGTTTATTGTTGTTGTTGCTGTTTTTCTCTGTACTTAAGGAGTTACTTTCTTCACTTAAGGGAGATACTCTTTTTTTTTTTTTTTTTTTTTTAATTTCCACTTCCCAAACTGGTTGTTGAATCCAAAAGGTGACAGATTAGAAATCACAGCAAATTCTCAGAAAGTTCTGCCAGGTGTTAGGTGGGGGGGGGGGGGGGGGGGGAGGGGTGTGAGGGAGAAAGCTGGCTCATATTTCGGGAGGTGGTTTTCCTTCTAACAAGGTTATCATGGACATGGCTAAGTAATTCAGGTTAGGGGAGATGTATAAATGTTAGCTTATTCAAAGATCATCCTGTTGAGGCCACAGGGTTGCAAAACATGCTTGAAGGTGAAAGTTTTCTCCTAAAAGAGAAAAATCTCCCACCATCAGTCACCTTGGGAAAAGTTTAAAACCCAACTGAAACCAATGACAAGATGCTAGACTTAAAACAAGCAGTAGGGAAAAAGTCAGCCAGACCTATCAAATCAGAATCTTGGGGGAGTCCAGGTTTAAACAAGTTCCCTGGGCCATTTTTATGCACACCCAAGTGTGAGAAGCACTGCCTTAGAACTGAGAATCTTGTGGTGTTATTTAAAGGAAGATCACCGAAGCAAGACTGCCTGTTTTTGAACGTTTTTATTTATTTTTGGGACAGAGAGAGACAGAGCATGAACGAGGGAGGGGCAGAGAGAGAGGGAGACACAGAATCGGAAACAGGCTCCAAGCCATCAGCCCAGAGCCTGACGCGGGGCTCGAACTCACGGACCGCGAGATCGTGACCTGGCTGAAGTCGGACGTTTAACCGACTGCGCCACCCAGGCGCCCCAAGACTGCCTGTTTTTGAATCCTAGCTCTACTACTTGTCAGCTATGTGATCTTCCGCCAAGTTACTTAACCTCTCTGTGCCTCAGTTTGCTCATTTGGGGGCAGAAAGGGTGGGGAAAACAGTAACAGTACCTATGTACCTATCTCAACGTTGTTGTTCTGAAAGTTATTTTAGGAAATAAATAAAATATTTGTGAAGCGCTCAAAACAGAACTTGGCACATAAGAAACACAAATAATAACTCAACAACTATGCAAAGAATTGTTTCCAATTTCCAAAGTACCCATTCTCCTTACCTTAGCACCCCAAAGAACTCATTTAACTGAAATAGACAGTTATTTCTACCCAGTCTTTGATAAGACTGGAGAGAAGTGGACATTTAATTTTACTTGAAATAAATAATATTTTCTTGGATTTCCTCTTTATATTAGATATTCTCATTTTTTATGATTTTTCAGCTGATTTTAAAACTCTGAGATATCAATAAAGATATTTAGAATATAGATATTTAATTCATAAGGAAATATCTATTCTTGGAAAACTATACATATATATGTATAAACATACATATGTATATATATACATATGTATAAACATACATATGTATAGGAATAGAATGTTTTGAATTTTTAAATAAAATTTTTGAATATATATAACATATACACACCCACACACCTTTATATACCCTGAAGGAAAAAAAAAAAGATTTAAAGTGTACCCCTGACTCCTTCGTATTACCTTTTTTGTCATCTCCAGGGCTATCTATTCAGAGTCATAAAATGTCATTCTCTGTGGTGAGACTAAAGTATTAAGGAATGCCTCATCTATACAAGAGTCTTTACTCACAAAGTTGCATTTGAGATTTGTACTCCTGGAGACATTCGTTTGAATACAGACACTGCTTCTAAGAAATTCTTATAAAAATGTTAATATGTTACCCATTATTTAAAAATAACATAATTAGGGAGTATCTGATCAAATAAAACACTGACTACCTGGCATAGAATTAAGATGTTAAAGGAAGAGGATATAACAGAGATGTTTCATTTGTAAAGTGGGCAGGACATCATATATGCTCATAGTGGGCAAGAAAGCATGAATACTCCCCAGGAAAGCTGAGATGGAATATTTCAGTTTGTATATGTTGTGATGCAATTTTGTCTATAGACAAATCTGACTACTAACACTGGAAAGAACCCCTTCTATCTATCTCTTTCCCCAAATCCCGCCCCCTCCCTTGCTGGATGGGTATTACTTAAAAGCAAGCAGAGAAAAATCTCACTTTCTCTCTGCTTGTATACCTTATGACAAGGCATCCGCCAGCACTTGTGGAATAGCTATTGTTACTTGGACCCAAAGCTTTAATACAATTATGGATTTCAACCCGTTCTTTACAGTTTCCCAGGGAAGTTAAATATGATTCAAGAATATTAAGTGGCTCTAAAAAAATAAGATGAATTGTGGAAAAAGAATCACAGTTTCAAAAAATAAAATGCACTTCTAAAAATATTTCTGAAAGCACAACCTTCATTGATTTTTAAGCAGCTTTCTTCAAAAATGCTAGGGAAAAAGTCAATTGGTTTTCTCTGTTTTATTTTACTTTGCAAAATAATGCTGATTTGAAAAAAGTCATCACAATTGCCTAAAGTTCTGTGAAATAATGATGTGGTGTGGCTTCTAGCTAATGGTCCCAGTATATTTGTAAATCAGAAGATTTATTCTAGAAGTTGTTACATAAATATCAGCAGGGTAGATTTCTTTCATTTATTTTGCATAATTACATTCAAAATGGATAGTTCTAGCATTTTAAAACCAATGCAACTGCCTGGAGGAGAATGTCTTTTTATATTCATGGAAACATCAGCATATTGTGAAGACGTGTCTTGTTGGTCAAAATTATTTTGAATATCGACTTACCATCACAAATGAGAATTAAGGGGGGAAAATGCCCTGCATGGATAGCAAATCAAAATGACACTTGAGTAATAGAGAGTATCTATTCTCTAAAGGAAGTTCTTGTTTCTGCATGTGTTCATTACCCATCTTCTCAGGAACCCGAAGGATTCATCCTTTGGAAGATATTTACCAGGACATTTAAAGATAAAAAAGTACAGATCCTTACAACCCCCCAAAAAAGTAAAACAACAACAACAACAACAACAACAATTTCCTATTTTTCAGCTAACTCCACCCATAAGCTCTCACTCTTATAGACATGTAGACCCTTCACAGTCTGACCCTAGAAATCCATCTTATAATTAATTTATAACATAAATACTGTCAACCTATATGGACAAGATCAATTTTAAGTCAATCAACAATCCTCCCCTAAGTGAGGTTTTCCTGAAATTTCTCTTGAAAGGTGAAACCAAGTTTTCAGTCTGTTTCTTAAGATTTATAAATATGACTGTAATTCTACAGGGAAATTCATATGAGCCAAGATTCCACTTAGTTTGTGTTAATGTTCCTCTCAATATTTTTTCAGAGATTGTAAACCACAGAATCTAATCTGAGGTCATTCGTGAAAAGAAAGCATAACATGTCTCTAATCGTCTAATTAATTCTGTCTTAAATAAATGCTAAGTTCCATTTTCCCTACAAAATTTGCTGGCAGGGGTAACTTTCACTAGTTGATGTCAGTATTTGCATCACTGATTTGCTGGTGACAGAGACTATCATGTATTTATTTCTCAAGTCATTCATATCCCTTCCTGATTTATAATAATTTTCAGAATGTTTTTTTTTTCTTCATCAACTTGTCTAATAATTTATCCATAACTTTTGATGAGCTTATTTTCAATTCTTAGACTGAAATGTATTTATGTACCAAGGATACTGTGCTCGGGTCCTATGGCTGCAGGCTCTCTGAAGAGAGTATCTATCACTAGATATTGGGAAACAGCTGAATGTTTTTCTACTGCTTAATGCCAAAGATATATCTCAGAAAGTGGGAAGCCAGATTTTTAATAAAAATTCCCCACTAAATGAAAGTTAATGAAAAAATAAATGGTGTTTTCAATTATTCCAAGGAAAATACCTGAAACGAAGACCCTATAGTCTCACAGTTCAACATATTCTCTCCCTGGATTGTTTCCTAGCCAAGTTCATTGCTGTCTGAAATGTTTCTATGGATATATACATGCAATAGCTTGCCATCATAAAATACTGAAGATGCAGAAGTCAAGAGCCTTGGGGGAAAAGAAAGATCTGAGGGAGGATTCCTTAATTATTACTGAATATAAATGTTTGGTTTACATTGCATAGTAGAATAAGCTCACCCAAGCCTGCTTCTAAAAGCTTCTATTGAATCAAATTTGCTAGTGTTGATGAATTTCCTGGCATTCTACAGATGATATTTGAGTCTTAGTTGGTATAAAGTATGTTAAAACTTGTCTTTCTGAATTTTATTCAAAATGAGAGATTATTTTATATTACAAACAGATACCGGAAATGTGAGTGTGTTTGATACTTTCTGGGTTGGCTATTCTTCCCTTGATTGAATTAGAGATGGACATTCTGCCATCTAGAACTCTGAAAAAATAGCAATATAAATATCAGAATGGCAGCTCCATACACACATCCAAGTGATTTTGCTTCAAGTGTCTACTGTTCTCACAAGTTTCCACTATGATGGTTAGTACATGCACACAGAATTGTTTCAGAATACTTCTTGCATCAATATATGGGGCATCACATTTTCTTTTGAGTAATGCAGGTGACTTAATTTTACAAAAGAGTACTAATAATGCCTTTTGTTAGCTTTCAGTTAATTATTTTTTATAATTTAAAATTCTGGAAATATGAAGAAATTGACAACTGCCCTGATTGTGTGCTAAAACACATTTTCATAATACTTCCTGATGGGGATACATCCTCAGTGAAATTCTTATCTACGGAAATTTAGACAGGATATTGACAGACAGCAACTGGTCCATGCAGAGAAGAAAAAGAGTTAACTCAACATTTTAGACAAATTTCCATTAAGGCAGCCCTAGTGTAACAAACTAAAGAGGGAAGTTTCAACATATGCAGTATAGGTTCCCTGAATTTTCCATGCTAATTCTGTACCTCAAAGGTTTATGCATCTCACATCAGCTTCCAAACAAAAGATTTTTTTGATGATTTTGCAACTAGCTTCTTCATAAGCAGCACTAGGAAATGCCAAAAAAAGGGGAGGGGGAGCACACAATGCATGTAGATCAGGCAGAAGAGCTAAAGTTTAATATGTTCTCATTAAGAGGATATGATCTATTTACCCACATCTGCCATTGCTAGGAAAACTCAATGTTTAAAATGCAGACTGTTGGTTTATTTCATTCTGTGCCCACAGGAAGCATTACTGCAGCATGTCCAATAAATTGCAACAACCCTATTTTGCTCAGATTATTATCTATATTACTGTTGGTAATACTCTGAAAGAGCAAATGGGTCTATTCTGATTTCTTTGTGTTCGTTATTCCATGATTAGCAATCAGAGTAACAGATGCAAGTAAAGACATGGTCCCTGAGGGTGTTGTCCATACAACAGTTGAGATAAGTTAATAATACTAATAAAAAAGACTCCTTGGGTAACAGTCCCAGAAGGATCTGTAGCAGTATTATGGATTCTTGTTGACATGTTTTGTCCGTATTATGGTCAATAATGTCTGGTTCTCCACACTTAAACTGAAAAGAAATATGGTCTGGATTCACCTCACACACCCTAAAAAGTTAGTCAGGAAACTCTGCTTTCATTATATTACTACTCACTTTGTTCCTACAAGCTTCCTTTCTGGTGAATTCACAATATAATTTTATCTAATTCTATTTCCCCTGGCAAAATATGTAAAGGGTTATATACAGAAATCCACCCACTTACAGGCCAGCTCTCTCAAAGTGGAAAGAATTGTTTATGATATCAGCTCTTAGCACAAAACTGTAAGGAATGGAGTATTTACATCATTGGCACACAAACCTGAGAAGGTAAATGTTCTCATTTGGTCTCTTAAGACATTGACATGGAGGATTCATACTTCTATTTTGTAATAAGTTAATTACATATAATCATCAGCTTATAATGAATAGTTATTATTTAGACTGCCAATTCAGTTGAGTAGTTCAAAATTAGTGATTGTCACCTTACCCTTATATATTTATTAATAATAATAGTAAACCAACTAAAAACATATAGTAGATTCTATTACTCAAGTAGATATTTTCATGCCAGACCTGATGGCTCAAAGGGGCAAGCATTATTTATTTTTTTACACACATTATAATATAAACCAAGAACAATTATTTATGGAAGGCAATCTTTCAGTTTTAATCAGAGTAAAACTGTATACACTCTCTATTTTCTAAAAGTCTAATTCATGGAAATATTTATAGAGCTTTGTAAAGATATATGAACAAGAATGCATCAAAACATCAGTTGAAAAATAGAAGAAATAGGGACTCATAAGTGTCATCATTAAAAATATTTTGAAATAAATGATGGGTCATCTAGACTCTACAATACCATGAGGAAATGTGGGGTGAATAGGTGGAGGTAGCATACTCTAAAATTTATACACTAATCTATTTGTTCTTAACAATAATCTGGTGGGGGTCCACGCCGAGATGGCGGCATAGGAGGACGCTGGGCTCACCACGCGTCCTGCTGATCACTTAGATTCCACCTACACCTGCCTAAATAACCCAGAAATCCGCCAGAGGATTAGCAGAACAGAGTCTCTGGAGCCAAGTGCAGAAGAGAGTCCCACGGAAGAGGGTAGGAAGGGCGGAGATGCGGTGTGCGCTCCATGGACTGGCAGGAGGGAGCCGGGGCAGAGGGGCAGCGCGGTGGCCAAGCAGAGCCCCCGAGTCTGGCTTGCAAAAGAGGAGGGGCTGGACAGAGTGTGTTCAGACAGCAAGCGGGACTTAGCATCTGGGAGGTTATAAGTTAACAGCTCTGCTCAGAAAGCGGGAAGGCTGGAGGACAAAGGGAGGGAGAGTTGCTGAGCCCCGGGAGGACAGAGCTCAGTTTGGCTGGGAACAAAGGCACTCGCCAGCGCCATCTCCCTCGCCCATCCCCCAGGCCAAATCCCAAAGGGAACCAGTTCCTGCCAGGGAACTTGCTTGCTCTGTGCAAACACCAAACACTGTGCTTCTGCGGAGCCACCCCTCCAGCAGCGGGTCTGACTCTCTCCCACTGCCACAGGGTCCCTCCTGAAGTGGATCACCTAAGGAGAAGTGAGCTAAGCCTGCCTCTCCTGCCCCCGTGCACCTT
Organism: Leopardus geoffroyi; assembly: GCF_018350155.1. Classification (NCBI taxonomy): domain Eukaryota; kingdom Metazoa; phylum Chordata; class Mammalia; order Carnivora; family Felidae; genus Leopardus; species Leopardus geoffroyi. The sequence continues at coordinate 182,201,042 of NC_059326.1, forward strand.
GCCTACCCATCCCAGCTAATATGCCAGATCCCCAGCATCACAAGCCTGGCAGTGTGCAAGTAGCCCAGACCGGCCACGCCACCCCACAGTGAATCCCACCCCTAGGAGAGGGGAAGAGAAGGCACACACCAGTCTGACTGTGGCCCCAGTGGTGGGCTGAGATCAGACATCAGGTCTGACTGTGGCCCTGCCCACCAACTCCAGTTATACACCACAGCACAGGGGAAGTGCCCTGCAGGTCCTCACCACGCCAGGGACTATCCAAAATGACCAAACGGAAGAATTCCCCTCAGAAGAATCTCCAGGAAATAACAACAGCTAATGAACTGATCAAAAAGGATTTAAATAATATAACAGAAAGTGAATTTAGAATAATAGTCATAAAATTAATCGCTGGGCTTGAAAACAGTAAAGAGGACAGCAGAGAATCTCTTGCTACAGAGATCAAGGGACTAAGGAACAGTCACGAGGAGCTGAAAAACGCTTTAAACAAGATGCAAAATAAAATGGAAATGACCACGGCTCGGATGGAAGAGGCAGAGGAGAGATTAGGTGAACTAGAAGATAAAATTATGGAAAAAGAAGAAGCTGAGAAAAGAGAGATAAAAAAACCAGGAGTATGAGGGGAAAATTAGAGAACTAAGTGATACACTAAAAAGAAATAATATACGCATAATTGGTATCCCAGAGGAGGAAGAGAGAGGGAAAGGTGCTGAAGGGGTACTTGAAGAAATAATAGCTGAGAATGTCCCTGAACTGGGGAAGGAAAAAGGCCTTGAAATCCAAGAGGCACAGAGAACTCCCTTCAGACATAACTTGAATCGATCTTCTGCATGACATATCATAGTGAAACTGGCAAAATACAAGGATAAAGAGAAAATTCTGAAAGCAGCAAGGGATAAACGTGCCCTAACATATAAAGGGAGACCTATAAGACTCGTGACTGATCTCTCTTTTGAAACTTGGCAGGCCAGAAAGGATTGGCAGGAGATCTTCAATGTGATGAACAGAAAAAATATGTAGCCGAGAATCCTTTATCCAGCAAGTCTGTCATTTCGAATAGAAGGAGAGATAAAGGTCTTCCCAAACAAACAAAAACTGAAGGAATTCGTCACCACTAAACCAGCCCTACAAGAGATCCTAAGGGGGATCCTATGAGACAAAGTACCAGAGACATCGCTACAAGCATAAAACATACAGACATCACAATGACTCTAAACCCTTATCTCTCTATAATAACACTGAATGTAAATGGATTAAATGCACCAACCAAAAGACATAGGGTATCAGAATGGATAAAAAAACAAGACCCATCTATTTGCTGTCTACAAGAGACTCATTTTAGACCTGAGGACACCTTTAGATTGACAGTGAGGAGTGGAGAACTATTTATCATGCTACTGGAAGCCAAAAGAAAGCTGGAGTAGCCATACTTATATCAGACAAACTAGACTTTAATTTAGCCTTTAGACTAAACTAAATTAAAGGCTGTAACAAGAGATGAAGAAGGGCATTAAATAATAATTAGAGGGTCTATCCATCAGGAAGAGCTAACAGTTATAAATATCTATGCGCCGAATACGGGAGCCCCCAAATATATAAAACAATTACTCATAAACATAAGCAACCTTATTGATAAGAATGTGGTAATTGCAGGGGACTTTAACACTCCACTTACAGAAATGGATAGATCATCTAGACACACGGTCAATAAAGAAACAAGGGCCCTGAATGAGACATTGGATCAGATGGACTTGACAGATATATTTAGAACTCTGCATCCCAAAGCAACAGAATATACCTTCTTCTCGAGTGCATATGGAACATTCTCCAAGATAGATCATATACTGGGTCACAAAACAGCCCTTCATAAGTATACAAGAATTGAAATTGTACCATGCATACTTTCGGACCACACGCTATGAAGCTTGAAATCAACTACAGGAAAAAGTCTGGAAAACTTCCAAAAGCATGGAGGTTAAAGAATACCCTACTAAAGAATGAGTGGGTCAACCAGGCAATTAGAGAAGAAATTAAAAAATATATGGAAACAAATGAAAATGAAAATACAACAATCCAAATGCTTTGGGATGCAGCAAAGGCAGTCCTGAGAGGAAAATACATTGCAATCCAGGCCTATCTCAAGAAACAAGAAAAATCCCAAATACAAAATCTAACAGCACACCTAAAGGAAATAGAAGCAGAACAGCAAAGGCAGCCTAAACCCAGCAGAAGAAGAGAAATAATAAAGATCAGAGCAGAAATAAACATTATAGAACCCAAAAAACTGTAGAGCAGATCAACGAAACCAAGAGTTAGTTTTTTGAAAAAATAAACAAAATTGACAAACTTCTAGCCAGGCTTCTCAAAAAGAAAAGGGAGATGACCCAAATAGATAAAATCATGAATGAAAATGGAATTATTACAACCAATCCCTCAGAGATACAATTATCAGGGAATACTATGAAAAATTATATGCCAACAAATTGGACAACCTGGAAGAAATGGACAAATTCCTAAACACCTCCACTCTTCTAAAACTCAATCAGGAGGAAATAGAAAGCTTGAACATACCCATAACTAGCCACGAAATTGAATCGGTTATCAAAAATCTCCCAACAAATAAGAGTCCAGGACCAGATGGCTTCCCAGGGGAGTTCTACCAGACCTTTAAAGCAAATATAATACCTATCCTTCTCAGGCTATTCCAAGAAATAGAAAGGGAAGGAAAACTTCCAGACTCATTCTATGAATCCAGTATTACTTTGATAGTAAACCAGACAGAGACCCAGTAAAAAAAGAGAACTACCGGCCAATATCCCTGATGAATATGGATGCAAAAATTCTCAATAAGATACTAGCAAATCGAATTCAACAGCATATAAAAAGAATTATTCACGATGATCAAGTGGGATTCATTCCTGGGATGCAGGGTTGGTTCAACATTCGCAAATCAATCAACGTGATACATCACATTAATAAAAGAAAAGATAAGAACCATATGATCCTGTCAATCGATGCAGAAAAGCCCTTAGACAAAATTCAGCACCCTTTCTTAATAAAAATCCTTGAGAAAGTCGGGATAGAAGGAACATACTTAAAGATCATAAAAGCCATTTATGAAAAGCCCACAGCTAACATCATCCTCAATGGGGGAAAACTGAGAGCTTTTTGCCTGAGATCAGGAACACGACAGGGATGCCCACTCTCACCGCTGTTGTTTAACATAGTGCTGGAAGTTCTAGCATCAGCAATCAGACAACAAAAGGAAATCAAAGGCATCAAAATTGGCAAAGATGAAGTCAAGCTTTCACTTTTTGCAGATGACATGATACTATACATGGAAAATCCGATAGACTCCACCAAAAGTCTGCTAGAACTGATACATGAATTCAGCAAAGTTGCAGGATACAAAATCAATGTGCAGAAATCAGTTGCATTCTTATACACTAACAATGAAGCAACAGAAAGAAAAATAAAGAAACTGATCCCATTCATAATTGCACCAAGAAGCATACAATACCTAGGAATGAATCTAACCAAAGATGTAAAAGATCTGTATGCTGAAAACTATAGAAAGCTTATGAAGGTAATTGAAGAAGATATAAAGAAATGGAAAGACATTCCCTGCTCATGGATTGGAAGAATAAATATTGTGAAAATGTCAATACTACCCAAAGCTATCTACACATTCAATGCAATCCCAATCAAAATTGCACCAGCATTCTTCTCGAAACTAGAACAAGCAATCCTAAAATTCATATGGAACCACAAAAGGCCCCGAATAGCCAAAGGAATTTTGAAGAAGAAGACCAAAGCGGGAGGCATCACAATCCCAGACTTTAGCCTCTACTACAAAGCTGTCATCATCAAGACAGCATGGTATTGGCACAAAAACAGACACATAGACCAATGGAATAGAATAGAAACCCCAGAACTAGACCCACAAACGTATGGCCAACTCATCTTTGACAAAGCAGCAAAGAACATCCAATGGAAAAGACAGTCTCTTTAACAAATGGTGCTGGGAGAACTGGACAGCGACATGCAGAAGGTTGAAACTAGAGCACTTTCTCACACCATTCACAAAAATAAACTCAAAATGGATAAAGGACCTGAATGTGAGACAGGAAACCATCAAAACCCTAGAGGAGAAAGCAGGAAAAGACCTCTCTGACCTCAGCCGTAACAATCTCTTACTCAACACATCCCCAAAGGCAAGGGAATTAAAAGCCAAAATGAATTGCTGGGACCTTATGAAGATAAAAAGCTTCTGCACAGCAAAGGAAACAACCAACAAAACTAAAAGGCAACCAACGGAATGGGAAAAGATATTTGCAAATGCCATATCGGACAAAGGGCTAATATCCAATATCTATAAAGAGCTCGAGCTCACCAAACTCCACACCCAAAAAACAAATAACCCAGTGAAGAAATGGGCAGAAAACATGAATAGACACTTCTTTAAAGAAGACATCCGGATGGCCAACAGGCACAAGAAAAGATGCTCAACGTCCCTCCTCATCAGGGAAATACAAATCAAAACCACACTCAGATATCACCTCACGCCAGTCAGAGTGGCCAAAATGAACAAATCAGGAGACTATAGATGCTGGCGAGGATGTGGAGAAACGGGAACCCTCTTGCACTGTTGGTGGGAATGCAAACTGGTGCAGCCACTCTGGAAAACAGTGTGGAGGTTCCTCAGAAAATTAAAAATAGACCTCCCTATGACCCAGCAATAGCACTGCTAGGAATTACCCAAGGGATACAGGAGTACTGATGCATAGGGGCACTTGTACCCCAATGTTTATAGCAGCACTTTCAACAATAGCCAAATTATGGAAAGAGCCTAAATGTCCATCAACTGGTGAATGGATAAAGAAATTGTGGTTTATATACACAATGGAGTACCACGTGGCAATGAGAAAGAACAAAATATGGCCCTTTGTAGCAACGTGGATGGAACTGGAGAGTGTGATGCTAAGTGAAATAAGCCATACAGAGAAAGACAGATACCATATGGTTTCACTCTTATGTGGATCCTGAGAAACTTAACAGAAACCCATGGGGGAGGGGAAGGAAAAAAAAAAAGAGGTTAGAGTGGGAGAGAGCCAAAGCATAAGAGACTCTTAAAAACTGAGAACAAACTGAGGGTTGATGGGGGGTGGGAGGGAGGGGAGGATGGGTGATGGGTATTGAGGAGGGCACCTTTTGGGATGAGCACTGGGTGTTGTATGGAAACCAATTTGACAATAAATTTCATATATTAAAAAAAAAAAAAAAAAAGAAAGACAACAATCCCCCCCCCAAAAACAAAAAACCAAAAAAAAAAAAAAAAAAAAAAATAAGCTGGCCACCCATATATATATAAAATTTCCCCCAAGAAAATGATATATACACCTATGCATATATGTGTACACAAGTTTATTATATATATGTATAAAATATACATACATGTGTATTATATATATATATATATATATATATATATATATATATATATAAACATATATATCCAGGTATAAACATAAATCATTAAGACTATGGTCAATTTTACCCCAAGTCCTTAGTTTAAAATTTATATATTTAAGTCAATATATTCAAATAAAACAAATAAGGTATTTCTGTTAAATTTTTAAAATGAAGTTTCTGGCTATTTTTAATTTAGCCTTTTTCTTAATTTTCTATTTTTCTTTAATGAAATAAATTCTATGATCCCCTACACTTTCACCTTCTAAAATCAAGAAATAATGTTTCTATTTTCTCAGTATTCTGCTGGTACCTAGAACTATAGGAGACCAAAATAACGCCCCCCCCCATATATGTACCATACGTATCTTGAATGAATCATATGAGAAGTTAGAAGACAACTCAACCAATTACAGCAATCAGCAGGGTATAGTGCAAAACAACAGTAAAGCTCTGGCTAAGGTTGCCAAAATGTATGCTATTCTCGGTAAAAAGCAAGCTCACACAAGCCACCAAATACTGTGCTACTGATATCTTCTTGAGAGGCTATCTGAAAAATGGGATCTCCTTCTGCAAGGACACTTGTCCTGAGAAACTGAAAAGGGGAATAGTCTCTGTCCTCGAAGGAATATGAAAGATAAAAATGCATCCTATTATGCCCTGGGAGTAAACTTGTTCTGGCATTTGAAACTTACCCTTAAAGAATGTTTGTTTCTAACTAAGATGGAATAATAGAGACCAGAATTACTCTCCTGTAGAAACATCAAAAAAAAGAAAAAGAAAAAAAAATGAAACAATTATTTTGAAGACACTGGATACCAGGTAATGATGGCTACAGCTTCCTCAAGGCAAGGTGAGACTGACAATTGCTCCAGTTTACTGCCTAGAAAAAGTGACCAGACTATAGCACAAGGAGAAGGAAATCCATGAGTTAAGGATTGTTCTGAGAGTTCAAGGAGTCTAAGGAAGACAGAGTTTGTAAGTTAGAGTATTTCAGGGGAGAGAGCTACACACAGAGAAAAAACACCATGTATCTGTAGCAGGTACCCCTCAAGTATTTAGCAGTAATGTGTGTGCAAGAAAACTATCTGTGGCCAGGAAAAGGATTTGATGAAAGAGTACCCAGGGCTCAGACAGAAACAAAAAAGTGCCTGTTCCCAAATGGCAAACTGGAAAAAGCTCAAAATTCACAAGGAATTATACAGAATACTCACAAGGATTTTCCTCTGTAGTGGAGAATAATTAGCTTTAGGCTAACAAATCTATAGCCTTGATAATCTGCTTAACAAATCTTAAAAACAAGACCTGAAAGGATCAAACTGTTTCTGGGTAACTGATCTACATCTCAGAACAAACCTCAAGAATATTTATAGGAATACAAAAATATCCAGCACTCAACATAGTAAAACATGTTTGAGATCCAATTAAAAAGTAATAAACATGAAAAGAAGTGTAAAATGACCGAAAGTGAAGAGAAAAATTATTCAATTGAAACTGCCCCAGAACAGACTCAAATGTTAGTATTAGCAGAGGAGGACATTAAAATAGTTATTATACATTATCTGTCAAAAAAGCAGAGATGTGAAAGATATAAAAGTCAACCTGTATCAAAATTTTAGAGATTAAAACTGGTTTCTGAGATCAAAAATACACCAGATGGTCCCTGATAGCACATTGGTTATTGGAGAAGAAATAATTAGTGAACATGAAAACAGAGTTAAGTTACAACAATCTACAGATTAAAATAAATTTAAGTGAACCAAAAATCAATGAACTATAAGATAACTTTAAGTGAACTAATATACATGCAATTAGGGTCCCTAAAAGAGGAGAGGACAGAAAAATATCTGTAGAAATGTCTGTATTTGAAGAAAACTATGAGCCTGTAGATCTAAGAAGCTCAACAAATTCGAAATACAAGAAATATGAAGAAAGCTATGTCAAGATAAGTCATAATAACATTACCAACATCCAGTAACAAAGAGAAACTCTTAAAACCAGCTGATATAAAAGATACTACCTACAAAAGAACAAAGATAAGAAGGACAGAAGAGGGGCGCCTGGGTGGCGCAGTCGGTTAAGCGTCCGACTTCAGTCAGGTCACGATCTCGCGGTCCGTGAGTTCGAGCCCCGCGTCAGGCTCTGGGCTGATGGCTCAGAGCCTGGAGCCTGTTTCCGATTCTGTGTCTCCCTCTCTCTCTGCCCCTCCCCCGTTCATGCTCTGTCTCTCTCTGTCCCAAAAATAAATAAACGTTGAAAAAAAAAAAATTTAAAAAAAAAAAAAAAAAAAAAAAGAAGGACAGAAGATTTTTTCTGCGAGAAGACAGTGGAACAAAATCTTTAAAATAGTAAAAAATCAATGTCAACCTGGAATCTTATACCCAGTAAACATACCTCACAAAGATGAATAAGACTTTTATGCCACTACTACTGAAATAATTCGTCAGCAGCAGACCCACACTACAAAAATATTAAAGAAAGTCCTTGGGCAGAAGAGAAAAAAACAAATGAAAATACAGATCTACACAAAGGAATGAAGAATATTTCATATGCCTTATATAATAAACTGTACCATTCTTTTACAAGTTAGGGAACTATGGTTTAGAGAGGTTCAGTGGCTATTATAAACAGCACAGTTGCTAAGAGAACTTATACAGCTTTTGCAAGACACAGAAGCAGGTCCATGGATTTTTCTAAGTGTGTTTCAGGTTGCTCTCCCTCAATTAACCAATGCAGAGAAATTGTTTTCTGTATTTTTATCCTTTGAAATGATAATTTCTCCAAACCAATCCCATTGTGAAAGATAATTCTCTGAAGTATATCCAATTAATTACTATTTGAATCACTTATTTAATACAGCTCTAGTGTCTTTATAAGAAAGTACATTTCTCCTGCAAATATAAAGTTCCATTTTGTAACCCTGACCATATCTAGCAGAACATGGACATACATACATACATACATACATACATACATACATATGCTAGTCATTGAATATATTTCTCCATTAGTCTGTGAACTACTTGAAAGCAGCACCATGTGTATGCATCCTTTTATTCCTAATGCAATGCTTGGAACATAGCTAGCACTCCACAAACATTCACTGACCAAATCAGTGAATTAAATGAAATTAGTAGAATGGAACTGCTAGAAAAATAGTTTTCTATTCTTCTTAGTAGATTCAGTAGTCAATATAATTAATTTTCATTAGTCCCTTCATTCTTCCTCAGTTTATTTTTCTCACCTGTCTTCCTTCCTTTTTTTCTTTTCCTTTTTCTTGAATTAAAAAAACAAACAAACAAACAGATTTCATCTGAGTCTTGTCTCAAGAACATTGGACAGTAAAATTTTCTTTGGCTTTGATAACTGAACAAGGAATGTACCATATGACCTGAGTATGGTAGTTAATATAAAATTTTAACTGAGAGTAAATTAACGAATTGTTTTTCATGTTTACAAACAATAGTAATAAATACACTTTAAGTCTTAAATTATTTTAAGGTAGAAGTACAGCTAATTTTTCAGAACTTAGAGTAGACTATTGATATTGTAAAAATTTATCCCAGGACCCTTGTGGTTGGGATGATGTTAAAGCAAAGAAAAGGGTAGAGATTTAAAAGGTAAATGAGGAGAGCCTGAGTGGTTCTGCCAGTTGAGTGTCAGACTCTTGATTTTGGGTCAGGTCATGACAGAGATGAATCGACAGAGCAGAGCCTGCTTGGAATTCTCTCTCTCGCTCTCTCTGTCCCTCCACGCTCCTCTCTCTCAAAATAAATACATATTTATGTAAAAGTTAAAAAAAAATAAAGGTAAATGATTAAGGAATATAAATTCAAGTTGTTTTTCATTTTGGGTTTGATATTGGTCTAAAATATTCTCTCAGCAGAGCCTTTGGACAATTTTGAAAAAGAAAATAGGTAATCATTATATTAGCTTTTCCAGTATGTTGTATGTAGACTATCCACACTAGAATAATTGAAGATGCTTATTAAAAATCTAGAATCCAGTGTGTTTCTCTCTTCCTCTCCTCCCTCCCAAATGAACCAAAGTCTCTGTTTGGGGACTAAGAATCTATGTTTTAAATCTCTTTGAGGGCCTCTTACTGATGTTACAAGCCTTTGGAACCCATGGGAAACTACTTAATACTCATTTATCAGTATGGATTCCTTTTCCCATAAGCAACAGAAAACCCAAAATTATTGGCTCATATAATTGAAAATTCAAGACTGATGTCTTGAATCTCCTCCAGACTGATGTTATTCTTACTAAGAAAAGTGGTTAAAAAATATGTGGAGTTAGTAGATTTTGATGTTGTACCTGGCCAGGTTGAATCACCTGTCTAGTCTTTCAGGGACAGATGGATATATCTTCACTGTAGCACATGATACAGAGGATGGTTTTAAGATTATAATATTTCATCTCTGTCTCTCTCTCATATATTTATATGTGTGTACACACACACACATACACACACACATATATAACAAAGAGACAGAAACACACAAAGAATGACAAAGAGAGAAACTGCAGATTCCTAGGATAATAAATATATAAGATTCCATGCTAAATTATTTCCCTAGAGAAAGGATTGAATGCACATTTCATGCCATATCCTCTTTAGGAGGTCAAAAATGATTTCAGCATTTCCTTAGGAATTTGTTTCAGACTGTGAAGCACTGCCAGTGTCCCAGGTTTAACTGAGAACCTTTTCTTTTGGAACAATTATAAATTCCTCAGAGGATGGATTGTTTTGGGGGATTTCCCTGAATATTGTAGAAATGGAGAAAGCTAAGGAAAAAATTGATAACCCATGAAGAAGAAGTGAAAAATGGAAAATAGAACTCTAATATACTATATAACAAAAGATGCATTATCATAATATTTTCTTCTCCACAATCTAATTACAACTCCCAACTGTTTTCCCTGCTAATATCAATACGATCCTTTCTTTGAAACTAAAAATTATTTTGTCAACTGAACCAAAGCAATAATAGACCATTTTGAGAAAAGAGATCCATGGAATTAGTTTACTTAATCTCAGTTGTTCCAGTTACCAGAACATTTTGGTTTCTCTAGGTGGGCTCCAAGAAACTTCTGGTCAAAATTTCCTTTGTGTTCAAATAGTTCATGGCCACTATTCTTTTGAAATCTGTGTCTATCTTTTATCATTTAAAAACTATATACTTTGTCAATTATATTTAACTATGAAAGCTACCAATTGTGTCCAGTGAGCAACTTGAAGTCTTAAACTGAAAAATAGCTAAAATATTAAAATAATGGGGTTAATTTTAAATAGTTGATACATATTCTCCCATTTTATAATTCTCAATTCGCATAAATGAGTAATAAATGGGTTTATTTTCCACAGACAGACTTCTGAGGCTCTCCTGAAATTTTCGAAGGCTATTAACATAATTCATGCCTTATTATGAAGGCATTAAAGATAAATTTGGCCTGAATTCTGAAATTTTAGACATGACTAAGACCTAGAGTCTTGGCATTAGGGAGTTCAGCTTGGTTGATTAGACAGATAAGCAATCAAACAGTGAAATAACTGTCATGACGGAGGTATATATAGTGTTGCAGGAGTATAACATTAGGGCCATGATGTTCTTCTAGGGCTGGGAGACTGCTCTCCAAGAACTTAATATGAACAAAGAAGGTCATCAGAAATTAAATTATTTTCACAAGGAAAAAAAAGGTATTAAATTCAAAGAGAACAGCATGTGCAAGGGCATAGAGAGCTGAGGAACCATGGTTCATTCAGGGAAAAGGGTCTCTGTCTATCTCTGAAGCCCAAAGTTCCAAAGATCCTAGGAGAAAGATGTGACTGGAGAGGGACACAATGGCTAGATTACAAAAAGCCTTGATTATCGTGTTGGATTCTCCTGAGATGGAGAAAAGGAGATGAAATACATACATACATACATACATACATACATACATACATACAGACATACATAACAAAGCACATAGCAATACTGCTGACCATTCACTATTACCTGGTATTGTTCTCAATGTTATTTAATCCTCACAGCTTTACTCTGAAAGAAACTGAGACACAAAGGCTAAATGACATTGTCTCATGATTCTCAGCCTGCAAATGTCATGCTTGATATTGAATGCATTACATCACTCCATGGAACTGAAACCATACTGGCCCAATGTACTACAAAGGATTGATTATATTTAGGTCAACATATTATTATGGTAGATTTGTGAAAGATGTATTGAGAAGTAGGAAACATCAGAGGTAAGAATATTGCAAGAATAGAGGCTAGAGATAAGAAGAAATTAAATGGAGGGAGTTGTTTGTGGTTACCATAGAGCAGAATGGATGAATTCTATAAATATGGAAGCCAGGAAATTGGGCAAGAAAATTTGGGAAAAGGCAGATTCTAGAGGACTATCAGAGTTATAGTTTCAGCAACCAGGAGGGAGTGTCAATGGGGGAATAGGCATGCCATTTATTAAAAGTAAAATTCAAAAACAGGAACAATGTTTGAGGAAGGGAACTTTAAGAGTTCAATTTTTGAAATAATGAATTCCACTCATCTGTAGATATCAAGGAAGTTAGGCTAGCAACAGGTTTTTAATGACTGCCTCAACTGCTAAGTGATGTCTTTTACACGAAAGAATGTATGAGAATCTTTCTTTCATCTATTCTCTTTCCAATTCATGTTGTAACCAAAATCAATCTATTATGACCTGTACCTAAATCCCCATGCCTGCCCTTTTCTCAACTTGGCTTATCACAAAAAGATATATCTTCTCACTTCTATTCTTGAAGGAAGCATGAATCATTCTCAGTGGGAAAAACACAGCATTGGGAGTCTTAAAATATTGGTTTCCTCATCTCTCTCACATCTGTAATTCAGTGACCTGCTCCCACTCGAAAAATATTTACAAACATAAGAAGATGCCCTCTTAGTCCTTTTATTTGGAAACTCCAGCTATTTATTTAAAAAGGTTTTGTGGTATTTACTGTATTTCAAAAAGTAGATAACAGTAATATACAATTTTGGTCCCTCCTTAAGAAAAAAAATCAGTGTTTCCTCCACCTTAAACAAAATAGTTGCTTTTAAGTTAATGTATCATAAGCCTTGACAAATGCTTTAGGTTTATTTGTAGCTCCTGGTGGCAGTTATTATTTTCTTGCTACAAAACCTGTCCCTATATAGTTCTTTTTCAGTATATTTCTAAACCACAAATATATTCAACCTTTTCTTTGCAATTTAATAGTCTTTGATAGTGCCACATTCCTATAAAATAAAGTGCAAAATACTTAAGTATGGCATCAAAGTCTTTATAAATTTGCCCCCTATACCTTTCTAATTCTATCTTCCCCTATATTCCGAAATATACTACATGTTGCTTCCTCAGATGTACCACATTCTGTCTCATGCCTTGGTCTTTGCTAAAGTTACTCTGTTGGAATTTGTTTCTCTGGCAACACACACACATTTACCCCATTGGCATTTCATACTCAGCTAACAAGGTCCAATTTAAATGTTAATTGACACTTTCTCTCTGAAGCCTTCCTTGATGCCCTTTAGCAGAGTAAATTATCCTCTCATATCCCAATATCACTTTGTATATATTTCTAGTATACCTCTTCTCACATTGTGTTTTAACTTAGGTTTTCCCAAACTGGGGTTCCCCTTGTATTCTCAGAGGGTGCCTTTGAATTATTTTTGAAAATGTTTTAAGTTTGTTTTTGTTTCATTAATAGTATAAAATATTTTATGTATGTATTTTTAGATCATCTAGTTGAGTATTTATAACTAAGTATTCTGGTACTATTTAAACGTTGAGGTTTGCATTTACATTTTTAATCATGTGGACATATTGTACTACTTTTATTGTTGTGTGCTAAAGAAAATAACATGGGGAAAACAATTTAAAAATTATTTCTTCCAAGTGAAGTCCTAACAAATGTCTCTACATTGCCATACAAAAAAGCATTCACATATTTAAAGGAAATAAAAGTAATGGAAGAATAGTGTCATTTATAATTTTGCTTTCTTTATAATTGTCCAAAAGTGAAGTACTATTTGTTCAGTCAGGTTTTACTAATGTACATATTTGATTAAAATTATACAAAATTAATTTATGTCAAACTTTTCATTTCTTTTTAATGTAATGGGTTTTAAATTACTGAAGTTTGAGAAATATATATGTACACATATATGTGTTCATATATATGTATGCATATGTGTGTGTGTATATAATTTTTTTCTTTCCCACTATAATGGAAAAAGTGGTATGAATACAAGACAAAAACTATGTTCATCAAAGTATTTCTATATATGGCACAATCCTAGGAACAGATTAAGGGCCCAAAAACTTAACCTTTTATCCATTAATAGACATTTGGGTTGCTTCCACCTCTTGCCTATTTTAAATATTATTGCTATGAACACATGTGTGCCAATATCTCTTTAAGATTCTGTTTTCAATTCTGGACACATGCATTTTATGATAAGAGGCAGGTAGAAAATATCTTCATTTGCTGAGAGCCAAGAGGGCCACTTAGATGTTAGATCTTCATTCCTTAGATCTTCAAGTTGCTTTTATTTTTGGAGGCACTTTCTGATATCATATTAAAAATGTTAACATACATGTGTGTTTGACATTAAAATGATTTTAAATTAGTGAAGAGTTATTATTTGTTTTGGAAACTATTTGGTTATATGTCACTGCCTTAATTTATAATTGGCAGTGATTCCTCAACAGTCATGGTACACACCAGAAATTCTTATAAAGCAAGGCTATCTAATCTGCAAATTGATTTAAATGTTTGGAAACTTTGTTGATATTAAACTTAACAACTAATAGAATTTATATGCTATGTTGTGAACACTGAATTAAACATGCATTGATATCAAATTCAGTGTTTTTTTTTCTTTTCCCTATTGAAGACATATATATATATATATATATATATATGAAGACATATATATATATATGAAGACATATATATATATATGAAGACATATATATATACATATGAAAACATATATATACATATATATACATATATATGTATATATATATATGTTCTAAGCATTTTTTAAGTCACTCAATAAGGTCACAGGCCCTAAAAACCCCAGAATTAATGGATAAAACACACCTGAGGACCAAATATTCCACTTTTAAAAATATATAAAAATTAAGCCCCATGGTTATAGTTTGGTATATAAGAAAATAAATCGAATTAGAGATGGTCCTTTCTGAGTGCTGTGTATCTACAGTGTTACCTTGAGGAATAGAGATATTTTAAAGTTAAAATATGTGCTGGGGTCAGAAAATGAACAGAGAAACTATTTTTTTAAATAAATTGAAACCATTCTTCAAGTTAGGAGAATCGGAGTACAGAAAAGACAATGTGCGTGGCTATGGGACTAAAAACTTCGTAAAAGCCATTCTAATTTAGAGTAGTTTCACAGACATTTGTATGCCAAGATTTCACAAGGAGCCCTCTTGCCCTTAATTTATTTGCCCTCCAAACCCCAAATTTCATAACTCATTCTTTAGCAAGAGAAGAGGATATCTTTATCTCAAAACAAGAGAAAAACAGGAACACTGCTCTATGGAATTGTAATTAAATATACGTCTTCAGAAGACACTTAACTTTTGAAACACCCTGACTCATGTAGATATTTGTTTAATGTGTCAGGAAAACATGACCTGATCTTCATATCCTGAAAGAATGGCTGTCCAGTAATTAGTGCTATAACTGCTACTTGCTACTGTTCTCAATAGATAACTGTGAGGCTTGTATGTAAACTAAACTCACTTTCAATGGGAGTCCTTTAAAAACATATAGCAAGCAAACACACCGAAATATTAATTTGCACTCACTTGATGCCACTAGACACTCCAATTATCTCTTGCTGTTTAAGCCAGAAGACTTTTCCAGGCTTAAAACTAGTCTCTGAAGAGATTTAATTCAATATTACTTACCCAAAAGCAGCGAGCATGTTCTTTTTTTGACCTTCAGGTCAATGAGAGTGACCCAACTGAGACCCAATCAAATCTGAATATGTACCCCCCTAAAGAACTATTCACAAGGTTAATTGTGTCTTGCTTCTATTTGCTGAATAAGGAATCAATTAAAGAGAATAGCAAAAGAAGCCATAAATGGCTACATGAACTATGTAGAAGTGAGCCGTATAGAGAAACAGACTTCCCTTTGCCTCTAACCTACATACATCTCTGCACAGAAGGACATAAAGCAATGGCAGAGGCATTCTTGTGCTTTCTATCATTATTGTAATCAATACCTACTCTACTCTTGCATTGAATTATGTCATTTGAGAATTCACAGAGGCCAAAACAGATACCTAAGACAATTTTGTTATTGGTCATATGGAAAAATTTGTTGGACTTAAACGCTATCATGATGCATTAATTTACTCATTTGTAGGGAGACATAATAATAACAGGTCTCATTGTAACAATCTGGTATGGGGGGTGGGAAGAGGTTTTAGCAAAAATACTACCGTGTATTAACTTCCAAGGTTTATGTGTGGGCAATGAAAAAACTATATGTGTGTCAAAAGAGCACAATTTATAAAGAAAGATAACAGAAAGAAGAAAAAAAAAAACTTTTCTACAGGAAACACAAAATGGGCGGGAGCACCTGAGTCCTTAACATTATACTCAATTATAGAATAATGCAAGAGAGGGAAAATATTCTTTCAACCTTAAAACAATGACAATAAACATTTGCGGGCTTACTATTGCTAAACATCCTAAGAGTTTTGGAAGCATCTTTCCATTCCTCACCACAATCCCTGAGGCTCAGAGAATTTAAACAAAGCAAGGAAAATGACAAGCTTGAATCTGAAATACTGCAGCCAGTTCTTTATATTTAACTGTACCTTCTATCCACCGATTATCAAAGACAAAACATGCAGACATAACAACAATTCAGTGTAAAAACAATGAATATGAAAGCTTGCAGTAACGCGGTAGCTGGTGTGGAGTAGGCACCAATTGAGGTTTCTGTGGAGGATGAGTACTGGACTTTAGAAAGAGAGTCAGCAGTAAGCCAGAGCCAACTGTTAAGGCCTTAGTCAACTGAATGCCTCTAAGAGTTTGCAGTTAGAGCCAAGTTTCTCCATGCAGTTGATGTGTGTTTATTATCCAGAGTTTCCAGTATTAACAGTTCCTTGGCTCACTATGGACAAAGCAAATGTGACATTTCACCGAGATGCCTGGGAAGAGATGAGGTTGGAGACTTTTGGCATGAATCTTGGTTTCCTGCATATGGCTACAATAATGAAATGCAGCTTTGATTTTCATATCTAAATGTAACAATAATAGTATTTTAGGGTCAGAAATTGTGTTCACTCATCCTATTATGAGGTCCTTCCTTCACCTCTGTGCTTATCAATTCATCTATCCTTCTTTTAGTCAATGCTTTATGGAGCTGAGCCCTGTAGTGAGGCCCTAAACTTGAGTATAACGTGGGTTGGCAGAATACTAATATACCTTAACTTGTTAGTTGTAAACCTCATTCTGATAATCTTATAATTTGAAAACCCTATCAAGAATTCTCCCTAAATTCTTTGCTGTTGATTAGGTCAGACATTTAGTTCCTTCTGAATGTATAAATGCCATGTGCAATCCAATCTTTTCACTAGAAAGACTTGGAGCAGTTTACCCATTTCTGTCAACAATAGGCTCTCCTTTCCTTCCTACTCACTTTCCCTCCCCAGATCCCATTGTGTTTGGATTAAGTGAAACCAAAACATCTGTTCTTCTATTCTGTGGCACCTCTGATTTAGTCTGTCTCACAGTGGTTCTATTGCTTTTCCCATTCAGCAGCTACTACTCACATGCATGTTAAGCTGAGACTTGAACTATCAGGATCAACATTTGAATCAGGATTAGCTATCAAAGGAAGGCAACAATTTACTAGGCCTCATGAGGGGAGTTGGCTTTTCAGAACAATTCTTCCCTCAAAAAAGCTTGACTAACACACTGAGAAGAAAAATAAAGAGGCATAGAGCATGTAAGACATGTTAAGTAATGGTGGTAAGCTGTGATCACTACTATGGGAAGGCAGGACAAAAAGAGGCAGTAGTGCAGTGTTAAGTGACAGAGAATGAAGCAAGAACACACACCTGTTCATCACTGTGACACAGTCCCTTGAACTCTGAGCCTCCAACTAAAGCTACAGCACTTCCTTTATGGCATAACACGCCTACTTTTAGCTTTTTGCTTTCTTAAATCTCCTGGGTAAGATCTAATGAGGTTTGAAAGATAATTCATTATGTTTTCTGAAAGTGCTCAATGTAAAAATATAGGTTAAATTTACAGAAGGACTTAGTCCAGTAAGTGCTCCTCAAATGTGACATATACCCAAGTTGTATGTATATTACCACATCTTTTGACTGCATACTGCTGAGGCAAGCAAGAGTGAGAGGAGGCTTACAGCTCTTAGTACCAAAAAAAAAAAAAAAACAAACAAAACAAAACAAAACAAAACAAAAACATCTTTTAATGTATGTGCTCTCCCTGGTACAGATGCCCTTCTCATCACAGAGTTGTTTTTGCTAAGTACCACTTGTACATGACTATGGTTGGGGCCAAGCAGAAAGTCCGTAAACTTTACCTTCTTGAGCTTGATTACGAGGCTCTTCAAAAAAGTCCCTCATTTGTTGTCCCTCTTATGAACTATGTGTTCCCAGGAAGTAGTTAGCAGAAAGCAGCTGGTATTAATGGATTCTCTGAAGGACTTTCCTGGAAGCTGGCTTCCTGCTGAGGCAAGTGATTGTCCCAAAGGGAATTGAGCAAAGCCTGAACCTGGCTTCCAAGTTCCTTATTGTATCTGTAAACATGTCTGAATTAAAACAAGTCATATATACCTGGACAGATGGTATGGTGTTGCTTCAGTTCATAAGTAATGGAGCATAATTAAGAGTACACTCTACTGGTTCAGTCTGATCCCCATGAAGTCCTCTTCCAACTCTTGACAAATTTGACAAAGCAGGCATTTCTGATTGCTAATGGATTTCTCTTCTGCTGGGTGATCCAAAGCCATGGAAAGAACTTACTCTAAGTGCAATAAAATAATCATTACACTGGGGCACCTGGCTTAGTCGGTTAGGCATTCGACTTCAGCTCAGATCATGATCTCACGGTTTGGGAGTTCAAGTCCTGCATCAGGTTCTGTGTTGACAGCTCAGAGCCTGGAGCCTGCTTCAGATTCCATGTCTCCCTCTCTCTGTACCCCTCCCCCCGCTTTCACTCTCTCTTTAAAAAAAAAAAATCATAGACAATTTTTTTCCAGAGGACCAATTTTTAATACAATCACTATATAGTATATAGTATATAGTATATAGTATATAGTATATAGTATATAGATATAATACTATATCTCATTTGGGGGAAGTGGGTCTCGCTTTCTACTTCTCCCACTGAAATCCTAATTTAAACTAACATCATCTGATGCTTAGATCACTCCATGATTCTAATTCTTCCATCTCAATAGCCATATTGACTTTTTTCTCAGCATTTGATCATGAAAGTTTGCAAATATATAGAAAAGGTGAAGACACTGTATGGTAAAAACCTATATACTCACCACCTAGATTCTATAATTAATATTCATCCTGACTAAAAATCTCTAAGTTAGGTCATTCGCACTATTCCCCAAATAAACACATTCATACTGTACTCAGAATAACATCGAAAATCTTTGCCATAGTTTACCAGGTCCAGCCTGATCTCATTCACAACTTCTGTATGACCTCATTTTTTACCCCTCCTCTCTTCTATTATTGATATCCAGGGACAGTGCCATTCTTGTTCAAATATAACAAGTTTTTCCCTGACTCAGGGCCTTTACTTTTGCTCTTCTATTAGACCTACCCCTGACCATCTGCTTCTCTTCCTTCTGGTCTCAGCTTAAACATACCTCTTCAGAGACCCTTTCCTTGACCTTCCCATCTGAAGCAATTTCTGGTCCCCAGTTACTCTCTACCACAGTACCATACTTGATTGCATTTACAGGCCATTCTCTGAAATTCCCTTACATGTTTTTGTGTTCATTTCCTCTGTATTTCATTTCATTAAAATGTTAGTGCTTTTTTGAAAGCAAAGACTTTGTCTATATTATTCATATCCAAATCTCAGTGGCTTGAGTAGTACCTACTTCATAGAAGTTGAATAAATATGTGCTGAGTGTATTTATGAGTATCATGAAAAGGCAATCCTTATTTTTCACAGCTAAATATATGTAATCTACTATATTGTGTAAAACAAACAAAATATGAACAGAAAAATCCTAAGACCACTTAGAACTCAGAGCCACTCAAGTAGTAACTCTCTTCAGCAGATCATGGGGGCACTTCCTAAGCTAGATCAAAAGGGTCACCAGTTAAATCAAGATGATTCATTGAAAATGTGGCATCCTAATCAGTGAAGACATATTTGCATCTAAGACACTTAATACTGCTAAGGGAGGAGCTAGACATACAGATAGGAAGGTACTTAACTTTTCTTTATTGCAAGAACTAAAAAACCCCCCCAAAAACCCCTTAAAAAACCCATGAAATATGCAGATGCTGAATTGGTAGCATTGCCTTTTCTATAATATATTTCTAACCTATTGCAACTATTTTGAATATATCCTTTTACATTCAATATGACATTTCTTCTAAATATTTTGGAGTTTTTTGTTTTTTTTTTTTTTAATTCTTCATAACCTTCTTCCTAGCACCATGGAAAGCTTCAGGATAAAAAGAGAACTGTGGTGATTTTCCTACTAATTAGTTGCTCTTATTAAAAAGAGCAAGATAATTGATTTTAGGATGCACTACCCCTTATTAAGACCTAATTAAGCTGTATATCAAAGACTAATTAAATGGCATTATTCCATCTCACTGATGAGTCTTGATGCTTGGTGAATAGATTTGGGTGGTAGATGAATACTCTTGGAATAGATTTCACAGCCAGACAGATAAATATAGACTAAGAAGCTGAGTAAAGGGAATTTTCGATTATCTAAACCTAACACACTTATTGGTATTTCTTCAGCCTGACAGTTTGAAATGCACAAAATGAAACATTTAAATACAAACTCAGCACTGTGGTA
Source organism: Leopardus geoffroyi (assembly GCF_018350155.1). Taxonomy (NCBI): domain Eukaryota; kingdom Metazoa; phylum Chordata; class Mammalia; order Carnivora; family Felidae; genus Leopardus; species Leopardus geoffroyi. Next base: position 182,221,623 of record NC_059326.1, read on the forward strand.
GGATGGAGAACAATGAAAGGGCTTCTTCAGAAAACTGAAAATTTAAATATGACATTAATTCTTCCAGTGAAATGGTGGACTGGGGAACTGGAGGCATTTGATTTTTTTTTTTTTTAACTCTTTTGATGAGTTAGGCTACTCAGTCTTGATGAACCTCAGACAAGAGCTCAGTTACACTAGAAAAGAATATCTGAAAGCCTGATATCACTTTTAAAGTTGCCAATCACCATCTTTGCTAAGTTATTCTCTGGATCTCAGGGAGAGGAAATGAGGAGTAGTAAGAGTATATGATCATCATAAGGAATTTGAATACAGTAGGAGCCCAGATATTGATGAAAGTGTGGTCCAGCCAAAGAGAAACTGCCATTAAAAAATATTTGGAGAGTAAGAGTTATTAATAAGATAAATATTTTTCAAAATTTTATTCTACACCAGAAATGAATGTTTTCAACAGCAAATCCATCTTTGCTAAATCAATATTTTACTTGACAAAGAAGATCATATACCAAACATTTCAAATGTTATGTAAATCCATTCATTGCTTTAATCCCATCAAGCTAACCTTGTACTGCCAAGGCTGTTTCTTCAAGGCAGTGTCATTGTGACAACAGAAACTCATCATTCCATTTAATCTATCAGGTCACAACCTCCTTGGATTATGGTGGGTAGTCTCTCAAATTCTTTGGTGCTTCATAATGCAAAAGCTTTTGAATAAATCACAAGATATTTGCAGAAAGTAATGATTTCACTATACAGCTGTGCTATATTTGATTATCTTTAATAGTTACCTTCACTAGCAGTATAATAATTTGCAAACAATAACATCAGTCATATGTCACTTTTGCACTCATTACTGGCCAAGGTATAACCCCCAGGACCAATAATCTATACTACTGAACATCTAAATTAAATGTCATTCTGTGCTAAGTGCAGGTTATTCAATTGAAACTGAACTTTTGCTACTATAACGTGTATTTTGAATTATCTGAAGGACATCTACCCTTGAACTCTTTTTGCATTAATACACACAGAAGTGGAAATAGCTGCAACATCACTAAGAAAGCTGTGCAAATAGAGAACTGAAATCTCGATTACAGGAAAATGAGTAAACAATTTATTTTTAGCTATCTTTACAGAACTCATGGACAGGAGATAAAGGGTTTGACTCAAGTACTTCAAGGTTGTCATTCTAGTACTTTGTTAGATTTAATAGAGTTTATAGTGTTTAGATTACCTTCTAGATGGAGCTTCACTTTCTTTTTCACTTCATATAAAATTATGGATTTTAACATAATTTTGATAATTATACACTGCACATGAATGCTGAAAAACAATTAATGACAACTATAATTTTTTCTTTTGTTTTGCATTCCATGCTTATTTTTCCTAATAGAGTTGGAACGTGAAGGAAGAATGAGGATGGGGGGGTTAATTTATCTCTTGGGCTTTGTGTCTCACTGAGAACAAATCTTTCATGAGCCCAAATTATGAATCCATAAATCCATAAATCTAATCAACAACATTAATAAAAGAGTAATGAAACACATTCATTAAGTTCTTTGAGATCTTTACAAGAACAATACTATCGATATTAAGGAAGAAATATCAAAGGATCATGGAAGACAATGGCCTAGACAGAAATTTTAAGGCAATAAAGAAATAGAGGGTACTTTATGACAATTGTGGACAGCCAGTCCTCTGACAATCGGTTCACAATCATTAAACTGAATCCTCATCTAACTGCCCAGGAAATGATTCTTGTAGGTTAACCTTGAATCTGAGTTCATTTGGAAACAGAAAGTCTCAAGATACTAAGGAAGAACATTTCTTTGCACAGCCCACAATACCTATACCTCAATGTTAGAAACAGAGAAACCCTTTTCATAGATGTATATTAGAAAATGAGACAGAGGTTTTAAAATTTTTGACCTAGGCTTTAAAGTACAATAGTATTCCAGTGAATTAACAATGGATAGTGTGTTGCAATAAAATTAGCTAATCAAAATATGCTTTCGTTTAGGAGAATTGACATTCATTTATGAGCAATTTGGAAAGTCTGCAGGTCCAAATAACAATCAAAGTGTAATGTGTATGATCTCCTCATTGCCACTGGCTTCTGCTTGGTGGCAGAGACAGATGAGAGCAGGGTTTATGCTTGATTTGGGGGTTTTCACAGCTTGTGCCAAACCAAATGTGAACTCAGCAAATGAAAAGACTCACAAGCCTTATCAACGGTAATCTGAATGGGTGCTCTCTCACTCCATCCCTGAGACTTGAAGGGACTTGAGGCGAGTAATAAAACTATAAAAAATATAAGATATGATATTAGAAGTGTACTTTAATTTATTTTAATTGCTGAGTAGAATTATATTATTTCTTTAAAATATGTGAGAAACCTATTTCAGATCCAGGCTCCTTTATAAGTTCTTCTTTAATCTTTTCCTTTCTTCTCTTTTTAATTACTTGTCTTATTTCTCTTTATTATTGAGCTATGAAGTTGAGTTTTAGAAAACTGGAAAAGAAACATTGTCCTTCAGCATACATAATAATACTAAAACTTCTTCAAAATATAAACTTTTACCTTTGTTTTCAAAATTCTGTAACAGTTTTCCCCCCCTTCCTATCTGGTATTACATTGGTCTTTTATTTAGGTATACATAGTATCTTCCATCATGACTGCTAATCTCAAGGCATTTATGGTCTTTGTTTCTTAATGCAAAGATGCGTTAATAATGAGATAATAGTCAATAATGATTGATGAATTGAATGAATGGATGAAAAAATTACAACAGTCAGTAATGAATAGAAAAAAAAAGGATTTCTAAAGCTGTTTAGCATTGTTTATGGTTGGAGTAATCATTTCCTTACTTTTGGGAATATGAGAAGCATTGTAAATTTATCCTATAGCCAGTGATTTTCAAATTTTTTAGATGTGACCCATTGCAAAATGCATTTTGCATTATGACCCACTATCTACATATAGATACACATATCTAAACAATAAGCCTGTACATGTAAAAACACACATATTATTAAAGCAATATGACAGACAAAATTCTGAAATGACTTCCAATGAGTCATGGTCTTATGTAATCCCCTGGCCTCAGTAGGGCAATGCCTGTGGATAAGATGCTACTCCTTGATTAGGTTCCAGTATATGAAAAGGTAAAGACATTTCTCAGCTGTACTAAAAGTGTCTTGTCCCTAATCAGCTGAATTTAAGTTAATCAGAAGAGAGATTATGCTGGGTGAGCCTGACTTAATCAGATGATTGCTTTAAAAGAGGGTCAAGAAGTCAGAGACTTGGGAAAGTAGAGGATGTTGGAACATAAAAGGTTCTGGTAATAATTCCAGCATGAGATGGGAAAGTTTCTCCCACACCACCAAACAATTCTCTGGACACTAGCTACCTGCCCCACAATTTAACTCAATTCTCACACTGTCTACCTGGAGATAGCATCAGATTCCACAGGTTAAGGGTTTAGTCCTACGAGACTGCCTCCCCACCCTGTCCTCACACACACTTCAGATGCAAACTGGAAACCCAGTTATCACTTGTGCTTCTGACTAACCTGCTAGAAACTGGAGACTCCCACAATCCCCTCTGTGGGCTGCAGATACCAGTCACAACTCCAAGATGTTACCTGTATTTCTGACTGACTGGCTTTAAAGGTGAGTTTCCCACAATCCCCTCCTTGGGTTTAATTAATTTGCTAGAGCTGTTCATAGAACTCAAGAAACTTGTTTTTTCACTAATTATCAGTTACCATAAAAAGATATAATTCAGAAATAGACCAGATGCACAGGGCAAGGTATAGGGAAAGGGTGCAGAGCTTCCATAACCCTTTGCAGGTGTACCATACCACTCCTTGAGAATCTCAACATATTCACCAACCCAGAAGATCCCTGAACCAAGACCTTTGGGGTTTTATAGGGGCTTCATTACACAGACATGATTGATAAATGATTGGCAAGTGGCAACTGGTTCAACCTCTAACCTCTCTTTCATCCTCAGGGGTCAGGCAGTTCTAACTGCCCAAGACTGAAAGTTCTAACTTGGTTCTACTGGCAACCAGCCCCCATTCTTAGGTGCAGTCCAAAAACTCATCCATTAACATAACAAAGCTACCTGTGTGTTCTCATCACTTAGGAAATTCCAAGAGTTTCAGGAACTCTACCAGAAATCAGAGACCACATATGTATTTCTTATTATAAATCACAATATCACAAAAGAGAATCCTGAGACTAATATAAGACCCAGTCCCCACACACAGTTACAGCAGCCTGTGAGACCCTGAGCAGAGGTTCCAGCTAACCTGCACCTAATACCCAATCTGCTGTGATAAAATAAATTAATGTTGTTTTAAACTGCTAAATTTGTAATTTGTTATGCAGCAGTAGAAAACTCATACAATCCACCATCAGTTTTCTTTGTCTGAAATGGTGGTTACAGTCAACTAAATTGATAGCATATAAAGCAAATATGAGCCACAACCCACATTTTGAAAATTACAGCTATATCTTTTTTTTTCAATATATGAAATTTATTGTCAAATTGATTTCCATACAACACCAGTGCTCATTCCAAAAGGTGCCCTCCTCAAAACCCATCACCCAGCCTCCCCTCCCTCTCACCCCCATCAACCCTCAGTTTGTTCTCAGTTTTTAAGAGTCTCTTATGCTTTGGCTCTCTCCCACTCTAACCTCTTTTTTTTTCCTTCCCCTCCCCCATGGGCTTCTGTTAAGTTTCTCAGGATCCACATAAGAGTGAAACCATATGGTATCTGTCTTTCTCTGTATGGCTTATTTCACTTAGCATCACACTCCCCAGTTCCATCCACGTTGCTACAAAGGGCCATATTTTGTTCTTTCTCATTGCCACGTAGTACACCATTATGTATATAAACCACAATTTCTTTATTCATTCATCAGTTGATGGACATTTAGGTTCTTTCCATAATTTGGCTATTGTTGAGAGTGCTGCTATAAACATTGGGGTACAAGTGCCCCTATGCATCAGTACTCCTGTATCCCTTGGGTAAATTCTTAGCAGTGCTATTGCTGGGTCATAGAGTAGGTCTATTTTTAATTTTATGAGGAACCTCCACACTGGTTTCCAGAATGGCTGCACCAGTTTGCATTCCCACCAACAGTGCAAGAGGGTTCCCGTTTCTCCACATCCTCGCCAGCACCTATAGTCTCCTGATTTGTTCATTTTGGCCACTCTAACTGGCGTGAGGTGATATCTGAGTGTGGTTTTCATTTGTATTTCCCTGATGAGGAGCGACGTTGAGCATCTTTTCTTGTGCCTGTTGGCCATCCGGATGTCTTCTTTAGAGAAGTGTCTATTCATGTTTTCTGCCCATTTCTTCACTGGGTTATTTGTCTTTTGGGTGTGGAGTTTGGTGAACTCGAGCTCTTTATAGATATTGGATACTAGCCCTTTGTCCGATATGGCATTTGCAAATATCTTTTCCCATTCCGTTGGTTGCCTTTTAGTTTTGTTGGTTGTTTCCTTTGCTGTGCAGAAGCTTTTTATCTTCATAAGGTCCCAGCAATTCATTTTGGCTTTTAATTCCCTTGCCTTTGGGGATGTGTTGAGTAAGAGATTGTTACGGCTGAGGTCAGAGAGGTCTTTTCCTGCTTTCTCCTCTAGGGTTTTGATGGTTTCCTGTCTCACATTCAGGTCCTTTATCCATTTTGAGTTTATTTTTGTGAATGGTGTGAGAAAGTGCTCTAGTTTCAACCTTCTGCATGTCGCTGTCCAGTTCTCCCAGCACCATTTGTTAAAGAGACTGTCTTTTCCATTGGATGTTCTTTGCTGCTTTGTCAAAGATGAGTTGGCCATACGTTTGTGGGTCTAGTTCTGGGGTTTCTATTCTATTCCATTGGTCTATGTGTCTGTTTTTGTGCCAATACCATGCTGTCTTGATGATGACAGCTTTGTAGTAGAGGCTAAAGTCTGGGATTGTGATGCCTCCCGCTTTGGTCTTCTTCTTCAAAATTCCTTTGGCTATTCGGGGCCTTTTGTGGTTCCATATGAATTTTAGGATTGCTTGTTCTAGTTTCGAGAAGAATGCTGGTGCAATTTTGATTGGGATTGCATTGAATGTGTAGATAGCTTTGGGTAGTATTGACATTTTCACAATATTTATTCTTCCAATCCATGAGCAGGGAATGTCTTTCCATTTCTTTAAATCTTCTTCAATTACCTTCATAAGCTTTCTATAGTTTTCAGCATACAGATCTTTTACATCTTTGGTTAGATTCATTCCTAGGTATTGTATGCTTCTTGGTGCAATTATGAATGGGATCAGTTTCTTTATTTGTCTTTCTGTTGCTTCATTGTTAGTGTATAAGAATGCAACTGATTTCTGCACATTGATTTTGTATCCTGCAACTTTGCTGAATTCATGTATCAGTTCTAGCAGACTTTTGGTGGAGTCTATTGGATTTTCCATGTATAGTATCATGTCATCTGCAAAAAGTGAAAGTTTGACTTCATCTTTGCCAATTTTGATGCCATTGATTTCCTTTTGTTGTCTGATTGCTGATGCTAGAACTTCCAGCACTATGTTAAACAACAGCGGTGAGAGTGGGCATCCCTGTCGTGTTCCTGATCTCAGGCAAAAAGCTCTCAGTTTTCCCCCATTGAGGATGATGTTAGCTGTGGGCTTTTCATAAATGGCTTTTATGATCTTTAAGTATGTTCCTTCTATCCCGACTTTCTCAAGGATTTTTATTAAGAAAGGGTGCTGGATTTTGTCAAAGGCCTTTTCTGCATCGATTGACAGGATCATATGGTTCTTCTCTCTTTTTTTGTTAATGTGATGTTTGTTAATTACAGCTATATCTTAAAACCATCTTTTTCATGACACCAAAATATTTATCAGTAGAAGTTCTTTCTTTTGAGTTAAAGAATTTGATGTTCACAAACTCTCAAACATGAAAAGCCATTATCAGGCTTTGGTTCACAGTAGTGAACACAATATATATATGGATTCTGACCCCTAAGAACCTAGTCTAAGGGCTGGAGAGAGATATAAAAACAAATGAACAAAACCAAACATACACTTAGACTCAGTAACTATTTAAGCATTATTTCCACTAATAAACATGTATTTACTTGGGACAATCATGAGAGATAAGAATGACCGTTATGTAATCCATAGTTTGAGGGGTTGCACAATATCTAGTAGGAAATATACAATCCGTAAATAAGCAAGTATTCCATGATAATTACATTCTTAGCATACAGAGAACAAAAGATATGGCGTGGAGTGGCAAATTCTACCCAGGAACACCAGGAAGGTCTTCAGAAAAGATGTGACATTTTATGTGGCACCTGTGGGTGGGAGGGCCTGCAGAACATCTCCAGTGTGAAAGCACTTTCCATGTACCATGTGAAACTGTTTTAGAAGATCATGCTAAAAAATTTGGGCTTTGAGGCAATTCAAATCATTCAAGTTTTTTGTTTGTTTGTTTGTTTAAATAGGATTTGAACATAAAATTATATCCCTGAAACCCAAATTAAGTTATATGAAGGTGGCACTACCAGCACAGACAGAATATACAACAGTGATAAGTCCATCAAATTGTGCAGGGGAAGATAAAGGAATAGAGGGTGAATTAGTACAGATATTTTGGGTGTTTCAGTTATTCTTCAAGGGGGGCCTGAAATAGAAAATATTAACTAATGAAATGGATTGAAATGATAATTATCTGGGTAGGAAGAGTCCAAGCAAGGCTTTAGGAATTGTCCTAAGTCAAGCACTAACACTCAACTTTATAAAACATGCTGCTCTGAAGCCCAATCTGGATGGTTCCATTACTGTTAAGAATAACACCCTTCTCCTATACACTACTATTTATCACTTAGCAAATTTCTCTGAATGAAGAATAACCACAGAAACAAGGCCAAAATAATTATCACAATTTATGCTGTGTTTATGGTGTCTGTTTCTTAGGTCTTTTTTTACACCCTATTTATCCTTGTTTAAAACACAGTTCTAACCAGCTTTTTTATTCCCTTTGCTAACCTAGAGAATGTTAGAAGCACTGCACTGTGCCTTTCAAACAATGCCACTATCAGTTTTCAAAGGCTTTACATTTTATTCTGTAAGAAAGAATAAAACATCTTTGATGTGGGGAGAAATTAACTTTATCTGTGCTCCAGAGAAAAATTCTTAAATGAAAAAAAATCAATGTTTCTTTTGGAATTAATTTAATGACTGATTTCCAATACATAGAAAAAAATATTAACTAGTTCTGTATGTGGCTAAGAGTATGGTTTTCTGGTAGTACTCCACTCCTTTGCAACAGAAAATAGGGTCTCATGAAAAACTGTAATCATAATCACTTTTAGCAATGATAATTGATATTACCAGTATGTTTTCTTCAGGTTTTAATAGTGTTTACAGGAGTTTCCATTTTCATTGTATTCTTTATTTTTAAAGGGACTATTTTTTTTTTAGAGAAGGGGGAAGAACACCATTTCAGAAAGAATCACTGTGTAAATAAGTCACATAATAAAAATAACCCTGTTAAAAGCCTAACTTAGGCTCCTGTTTGTCCTCTGTAGATCAAAGGCAGTTCTAAAAAAAGAACAGCTCTAGATGCTTATTGGTTCCAAGTATAATGATTGCTAACATTCAAACATGTTAGAAACCACGGACAGCTGAATTAGACCTCTAACATCCCAATGTTCAAAATTTTGACCTCTATCAAGAGATGTATAGCTAAGCCTGAAATTTGCTTTTAAAATAATCCCCCATTGCTCATGGCCTGAGGATCATGATTCATTTGATTTTTTTAGCAGATTTTCACTATTAAGAAATGCAAATATTGACTATGAAGAAATGAATGCATTAATATCATTTAAATTTGCACAGTGTTCTGGCCATATGAAATTACTCATTCAGACCATCTTATTCTACGCCACCATATTATTTTCATAATAAATGTTAAAATTCCTGTATCTTATTCTGAATCCAAATAAATGTAGGCTGTGTAAAAATGGTCACAGAACCCACAGAACCTTCTTCATCTTCTCCCCGCCCCCCCGCTTTTTTTAGCATAAGTTCATGGACCAAGGCAAAACAGGATACCTCTGGACCCAGAGACTTAATTATAACTCAATGAGAAGCTAGTGTAATCTTGGTTTAGTGAACGAAAATATAAGAACTTTAGCTCATAAGAGGTGTTTTGTATACCTCAATTAAGTCTGTTTTCATCATTTAAATTATTTATAACATTTATTCATTTACCAAGCACCCAAATTTAACAGGCGCACAAAGGTTAGGTGAAAACAAACAAAAAAATTCAAAGAAAAACTTGAGAAGTGGGCAGTAGGTCTCTCCAAGAGAATTTATAGTCTGCCCTTATTTTACTTTTATACCAATGGATTACTTTTATGCCAATGATAATGTGTGAATTCTTTACAATGATGAGGTTCAAACTGAATTAATTATTTCACTTTATGGTTGCTTTGATTTAATTTTTGCTACAGTATTTCTGACAAATGTATTTTTTTTTCCTTTTGGAAAATTTACTTTAAGAGAGTTGTCAAAAATCGTGCCCCATGTGTCTGTATCATGTTAGACCTGCCCTCATTTGCACTTATGGGTCTACTATTCAGATTAGATATCAGGTAAAGTATGTATGAATTTGTCCAGTAATTAAATTTCTCTGTGCCATAATTCTCTCATCTGTGAAATGAGGACTCTGTTATTTACTTAAGATCACTGTTTGGAGAATGAAGCAGAACAGTGTTTGTACTGCATTGAATACAGAATCTGGCACATAGTAAGTTCTTTATAAATATTGCTCATTAGTGGTAGTACTTTTTATGATAATAAGACACCTGGCCTCAAGTAGTTCACACTAAGGAAACCAGACATGCAGGTATTGAAGTAGCAGCACTCATACATTTAATGAAAATGAATCCAAACATCTAACAAAGGAAAAAAAAAAGTATATCTTTTATCTTTTTTTGATTCCATAACCTCCCCAACTTTCTCCTTTAAATTAGATTTTATTCTCTATTTTCTCATAAAAGAAAGTCATAAGTGAAATATAAATAATAACAAGAGAAGCTAATTTTTTACTTTAAAACTATCAAGGACTTTTGTCTAAGTGACTTAAATACAGTCCTTTCTCATATGACTTACTTTTCACTCTTCCAGTTAAAAGAGCATATTCTTCTACCCCTAGCAATGGGTCCAGCCATGAGATAAGCTGTGGCCAACAGAACAAGGCAGAAATGGCAGTGTGATGGTTCTAAGCCTAATGCCTTAAGAGGCTCCTTTGTTCTATTTGCCCTTTTATGGTTCTGGCAAACCCATGAGAAGATCACGCTTAGGCTTCTGGTCTTAAGAGAAGGGTGAGAGAAGACACATGGAGTCGAGTCACCACACCTGAGTCAGTGTAGCTTAGAACAGTCAATGATCATCCAACCTAACCTTAAGGTTTATGCTTGTTTGATTTGTAGTTTCAAAGTAGAAAAGCCCACCAATACAAATAGTTTCAACCTGTTGGGGCATTAATTTTTAGTTTTTAAAACAACTTTTTATTTTTTCAGATCACTGCCTCTAACCATACTGCCCAATGCCCTCTTCCCATTATCCCATTGCGTTTCAGGTATCTTGGGTAAATTACATAATTGTTCTTTTTAGTTGCATACTAAAAAGTAAGTAACAAAATAGTTTGATGCTGGCATAAAGACTGATATGTAGACCAGTGGAATAGAATTGAGAGCTCAGAAATAAATCCTCACATTTATGGTTACCTGATTTCCAACAAGGGTGCCAAGACCATTCAATAGGGAAAAGATAGTCTTTCAACAAACAATGTTGGGAAGCTGCATATACATAAGCAAAAATATAAAGTTGGATCTTTATCTTATACCATATACAAATATTAACTAAAATGGATGAAAGGCCTAAATATAAAAGCAAACTATTAATATCTTAGAAACCTAAGGGGAAAATTTCATGACACTAGATTTGCAAATGTTTTCATGGGTAGGATACCATAGTACAAGCAACAACAACAACAAAATTGAGACAAATTGGATTTCATCAAAATTAAAGACTTTTGTGTAGAAAAGGACACTATCGGCAAAATGAAAAGACAATCCACAGAATGGTAGAAAATGTTGCAAATCATATATCCAAAAAGGGATTAAAATCCAGACTACATGAAGAAGTCTTGGAACTCAACAACAAAAAAATCAAATTAAAAAAAAAAAAAGGGCAAAGTACTTAAATGGCCACTTCCCTAAAGAAGATACAGAAATAGCTAATGAACACACAAAAAGATGGTGAACATCATTGATCAGTAGGAAAATGCAAGTCAAAACCACAATGAGATATCAATTTAGACCCACTGGGATGGCTACTGTCAAAACAGAAACAAAAACAAACAAAAACAGCACATACACACACACACACACACACACACGCATGCACGAACACGCAGAATATAGTAAGTGTTGACAAGAACATGAAGAAGTTGGAACTCATCCTGTACTTTGGTGTTGGGAATGTAAAATAGAGCAGCCTCTGTGGAAAACAGTGTTTTTGAAATGCTTTGAAATTCTTCAAAGCAATTCTTAAAAAAATTTAAATAAAATTACTTTATAATCCAGCAATTCCACTTTGAGGTATGGACTGAAAAGAACTGAAATCAGGGACCCAATCAGATATTTATACATCCATGTTTACAGCAGCATTAAACACAATAGCCAAAATGTGGAAACAATTCAAGTATCCATAAACAGATGACTGGATAAACACAGTGTGGTACACACACACACACACACACACACACACAGAAACATGGAATATTATTCAAAAGAAAGGAAACACTGACCCATGCTACAACATGTATTAACTTCGAAGACATAGCGCTCAGTGAAGTAAGCCAGACATAAAGGGACAAATACTGTTTGATTCCACTTACATGAGGGACTTAGTCAAATTCATAGGGACAGAAAATAGATAAGGGTAATGAGTAGTTAGTATTTAATGAGCACACAGTTTGTTTGGAAAGATGAGAAAGTTCTGGAGATGGCTGGTGGTGGTGACTGCACAACAATGGAAATCTATTCATGGCCATTGAACTATGCACTTTAAAATGGTTAAAATGGTAAATTTCTGGGGCGCCTGGGTGGCGCAGTCGGTTAAGCGTCCGACTTCAGCCAGGTCACGATCTTGCGGCCCGTGAGTTCGAGCCCCGCGTCAGGCTCTGGACTGATGGCTCAGAGCCTGGAGCCTGTTTCCGATTCTGTGTCTCCCTCTCTCTCTGCCCCTCCCCCGTTCATGCTCTGTCTCTCTGTCCCCAAAATAAATAAACGTTGGAAAAAAAATGGTAAATTTCTTGTTACGTATATTTTATGCGTATTTCAGTACAACAAAATAAACACCTTAAAGTTCACAGGCTTATTTCAGACCAGTTTATATCTGTGGTATCATCCAGTTGAACCCTGATCTCCTTCTCTCTGTCACCAAGCAAACCTCAAACTTAGCGTCCTGAAGGAGGGTCAGGTTGGAAGAAGAAGGCAAATTGTGTTTGTTGTGGGTTGTGTATTTGTGCTTTTGCTCTCCTCCTATCCTCTTCTATTTCCAGCTGCACAGGGTTAAAGTTAAGAAGGGAGGAAAGAGATATCAGGGTGGATTTTAGTGGATTAAGCCAGTTGAATCAGGTAGGGAGATGTTTCATATCTTATTCTGGTTTGTTCTCCTATGACTGCTGTTGGTAGCCCTTACTAGTACATGGTTTTCACACGTGGTGTGCTCTCCCAGATCTCGCTCGCTCCTCTTGGCGCAGCTCCCGTTGCAGCCCTGTGGCAGGACTGCTGATTCTGTAACTCAGCAAGTATTCATGCAGGGAGCAAGATGACAATCTTTCTTTTATGTTATCTGTAATTTATTTTAAAATACTTCAGTAGAGACAGTGGGATATAATGGCCTCTGCACTGAATTAACTCTCTTGGAAACATTAGTTTACATTTGATCTCCTCTAATCAGAAATGCATAGTCCAGTGGAGGCTAGATAGCATTTGAAAATTTCAATCAGAGATCTACAGGTGGCTAAGACACATATTTTAAATATTCCAGTCTAAATCTTCACTAAAGGATTTGTTAACTGGAATTAACTGTATAAAAATATATTTTTCACTAATGAAAAGAGTAAAGTTTAAAATATATGGGTGGCTAAATGTCTGCCCTTGCCTAAACAGGGTAAAAAAGAAAGAATCTGGTCAAACTCCTAGCTAATACATTTAGAGAAATATATTTAGTCCATGACACCTTATATTCTCTCTTGCCCTTCTCTCCATTTCAAACTTACTGAAAGTTTCTGTTACTTGATTCAATTAGAAAATAAGGCAATCCTGCCATCAGAATGTTGTTGCAAACTTTCATGAAGCCAACTTATCAAAGTACCTAATAGCCAGAGTGGGGATTCTTCCAGTTAACAGGAAGAGGTGGAATCGCTGTCTTTGTATCTGCTTGCTATGGAATGTCTGCATCAGTTGCTAAATTTGTTCAAGGTGCAAAGTAGGTGTTCAGTAATGTCTGTGAAATAAATTGCATAAGAGCCTAAAAAACAAACAAACAAACTATCGTTTAGAAAAGATGAAATAAGGCTGGATTGGGGATTGAGCAATCAAGAAAATTTACAAAGTGGGAATCTAATACAAAGGGGAAAAAAACGGCTATAGAAAGTTAGCTGAATAAGGAGATAGAGACACGAACAGTTCCATTGTTGCTTATGTCAGTTGTAATGGTTAAAGGGCTCATCTACTATTCTCCAGATTCTTAACCTCTTCTTGAAGTTGGGAATAAATGCACCCTCTTGTAGCACATTCCAGGGGACACCAAGTTAAGTATCTCCCTTGAGCCCAATTACACCCTCTTCCAAATAGGAGTCCTGTTACTCTCATGAAGTCAGAGAATCTCAGAGGAGTAGCAGCTGCAGCAGCAGCTGTAATGCTGAATAGAACCTTAAGTAAATAGCCTAGAAGGCCAGTGAACAATGAATTATAATAAACCAACTATAATTAGTAATAAAAGCCTTAAAATAACTGTACTCATGAGATAGTATTGGACATATCCTTGCTGTGTTCAGGAAATAATAGAATCGTTTTTTCACCAATGTAACTACAATGGTAATTAAAACCTGATTTAGGATCAAAGACAACCTCAAGGTTATAAATGTAAGTAGCTGGCTCTGAAAGTATAAGTATTTTCCTCATTTCACGTCTTCAGTGCTTTTTAAAAAGTAGGGAGGCGGGGCGCCTGGGTGGCGCAGTCGGTTAAGCGTCCGACTTCAGCCAGGTCACGATCTCGCGGTCCGTGAGTTCGAGCCCCGCGTCAGGCTCTGGGCTGATGGCTCAGAGCCTGGGGCCTGTTTCCGATTCTGTGTCTCCCTCTCTCTCTGCCCCTCCCCCGTTCATGCTCTGTCTCTCTCTGTCCCAAAAATAAATAAACGTTGAAAAAAAAAAAAAAAAAAAAAAGTAGGGAGGGGCTTTTGGAGACTTTTTTTTTTTAAAGTGAGCAAAATCAGCTGGTAAGTGAAGCAAATCATTCCGCCAATACAAAAAGATGTTTTATGCTTACAACAGTTGGGAGAGAGAAGACGCAGGCAGCCTGAGAAAGAAAATGGCTGTTCACACTGGATTTGCTACGTGGATAGGGAAAATTTTAATTGCCAATCTCCATAACATAAGATGTGAAAGACATCTGGAACAGGAAGTGAATAATGCAGGCGAAAGTAGTTGGATGATGCTAAATGAAAGAGGTGATGATGGGGAGCCCGGGTGGCTCAGTTGGTTGAGCGTCTGACTTCGGCTCAGGTCATGAACTCATGGCTCGTGAGTTCAAGCCCTGTGTCGGGCTCTGTGCTGACAGCTCAGAGCCCGGAGCCTGCTTTGCATTCTGTGTCTCCCTCTCTCTCTGCCCCTAACCCACTCGCATTCCATCTTTGTCTCTCTCAAAAATAAATAAACATTAAAAAAAAAAAAAGTTTTGAAAGAGATGATGTTGGTTAGGCCCAGAAAGTTTCTACTTGTGACAGCTCAGAGCCCGGAGCCTGCTTTGCATTCTGTGTCTCCCTCTCTCTCTGCCCCTAACCCACTCGCATTCCATCTTTGTCTCTCTCAAAAATAAATAAACATTAAAAAAAAAAAAAGTTTTGAAAGAGATGATGTTGGTTAGGCCCAGAAAGTTTCTACTTGTTGCCATGTGATAAAATATCTATTTATTGTTGTAGTTTTCCCAGTTTCATAATTATTTACTGTTGTGCTTTAAAAAAAACAAAACAAACTTTAATGTCTATTGATTTTTGAGAGAGACAGAGTGTGAGTGGAGGAGGGACAGAGAGAGAGGGAGACACAGAATCCGAAGCAGTCTCCAGACTCTGAGCTGTCAGCACAGAGCTCGATGTGGGGCTCGAACCCACAAACCACAAGATCATGACTTGTGCTGCAGTCAGACACTTAACTGACTGAGCCACCCAGTCGCCTCAACTGTTGTACATTTAAAATTGCTTACTTGATAAAATCATCATCTTGAGAGACAAGCACAAAGCCACAGCAGTGAGAATGTAACAAAATCATTAAAGGAAATGCTAAAAAAAAATTATGTCTTATTAGATTTAGTGCTTTGGAATTAGCATCATATTATATCAACAGGGAACTTCTAAGAAAACCACAGTGTAATCCCATGTAATTGGTATTGAGAATAGCGAGCAAAACAAAGACAGACTTGTCCTCATGGAGTTCACAGTCCAGCTGGAGAGACAGACATTAATCCACTAATGATATTAATCCATTACAATGACAATAGTGCTAAGTGCTAAAAAGTGAATTCTAGAGAGCTACCAGAAGTGCAGGGCAGAAGAATTAGCCCGGTCTGGGGAGGGTAGAGAGATAGTCAGAGGATGAAGCTGTGAAGAAGAGCCAGTGGCTGCAACATGAAGGATGGACCACCAGTTAAAGAAGCCACCAGAAGAGAGCAGAAGGGGAGAGGGGTGGAGGTGGGGAAGCAGAGTGATTTGTCTATGTAAAAAAGTCCTATGGCTAAAGGTGGGATAGCACCTAAGACAGACTTACAGAAAGCCATTTTTCCCCACAAGAACAGTATTTTGAAAATGTGCCTGTTCTGTTAGTTAAGCAAAAATGGCAAATCTATGATATGAGTATTTCTTCTTCCTTCTTCTGTGCTGCTGTCATCCTTTCATGAGTTGAGACACAGCTTTCGAATGTATCTACACATAGCACTCCAGGAATTCACTAAGGCAAGGAGCAACAACATATGTGTTAGCCCTATCATAGAGGGAAGGAAACACGCCTTTATTAATCTGTCCCCAAGTTTTAAGTTCCTTTAAAGTGATAAGTCCTCAGTAAACACTGTATAACTCAAAGCACAAAGAAAGATTATCAACTATGGTAGTGACAACATTATAAGTCTATAATGTACTCATTTATTTCTTTAAAAAAAAATCATTGAGCCCCTACCAACTGCTAAGCATTTCTTTCTGGTTCTGGGAGACAGAGTCACAATCACAACAGAAAAAAGCCTTTAATCTTATGAAGTATACATGCTATGGGGGTCAAAGGAAACCATAATAATTTAATTTAATCAGTAAACAAAAATAATAGATTGTGATAAACGTTGCAAAGACAACAATGGAGCAATGACAGAATAACACAAGTTGGTTAAAAAAAAGCCCTCTCTAAAATTGGGCAATATCTGAGCTGAAACATGAAGAAAAGATAAGAACAAGTACACTTTGGAAAGCATAGTTAAGAGTAGCCAGACACAGAGATCTCAGGCTAAGGAAGGGCTTGGATGCTCCAGGAAGAATGTGAGGCTCCTGTTGATTGGACAGGGGTGAGCAAGCAGGAGAGAAGTACATCATGGGGCCTGAGAGTTAAGCATGAAAAAGTATACCGGGCCGTTTAGGTCTAGATAAAGAGTTTACAACGTCTTCCGACTCCATAGGGAAGTGCATAAAGGATCTAAAGCACAGGAATAACATCTTTGGGTGTATGTTTTACAAAGACCTTTCTGAATGTTTGGTGGAAACAGACTGCATTGCAGAGCGACGTGTATAATAGCATGAAAATACACACAATACCAATGATCACATGGCTCTGTAAATAGAGAAAGTGTCTCTTTGTCTTGGCTGCAAGGGGAAAATGAAATAAAGCAGAACAAACATGTCCACATACTGAGGTAAAAGAGAAATATTTGCCAGATAAAGATTATGGCACCATCATGTTTTCTAACAAACAAACAAATGAATGAATCAAACCCAAACATGAACTGAGGCATTTGTTTGTATATGGCTTACAAGCATCATGGGTAGACCAAAGAATACCTATTTTTAAACAGGATCCTCTGATTTGATCTATATCTTGTAACAATCCTATCCCTAATTCCCATTCCATCAGGCAAATATTTTCATTTTATATAGGCATACTGCTTTGAAAGCAATATTCTTCTATTATCTGGTATCAAAAAAATATTATGCTTTAGATTAATTTTTTTGCCTCAACTCTAGAGGAGTTGAAAATCTTCTAATGCTATTCTGATTGATGTCAAGGAATGAACTGCTCTAATTCAATCCAGATATGAAAATTTGTGCTCATTTCTCTTCTCCAAGTGAGTACATCTTCTGCTTGTGTCCATCTGATTCTCTACACTGGGTTATCCACTCTCAGGATGTAACCTGGATCCCTGATTTTTGACCTTGGCCTCTTGACCTCTCCCATTTCTCACCATGAGTGTGTACTCTCTTTGGCTTCTGACCTAAACTTTTCTCATTAGCAGGCACTAATGATCACTTCGGTCAAAGCAGGACGAAGACCTTGTCACACCTCTACCTCTCTTGGAAGTTATGTACTGACACGCCTGATTTCCAACCCAAAGAAAAATGGGATCAAAATATATTTACACATTTGCCATCACCAAAAAAGATTTTACTTTGGAGATATTTTACTAACTGTGAAGGGACCATAGCATTTGAGTCAAACAAATTTCTCCCTTATTTCATTGTATCCATAGAGCTACTGGAATAAAATGAATATCCAGCGTACTTAGGACATTTATTATATTTCAGACACTGTTCCATGTTTTCCAATTTAATCTTGGTAAGAAGCTCATAGATGGATTCTTTTATAATTCCCATTTTACAGACTGGGAAACTGTAATTTGAAGATGTTAAAGAGGTTTCCAGGATTTTACATTTAGAGAAATTGTAAAGACAATTCATCTCAAGCCGGTATGATTCTACAACCCTCCCCCTTAACTTAGAAGAAAGTAAAACATTTATTCATCTATGCTGCCTGCTGTGCTTTTATCTTATGTTTAAAAAAGATTTAATTCATGTCATAATACAAAAAATATGATGTTTTAAGGAAAAAGCTTCATGTATGAGTTGAAAATTTAATTATTATTAGACCAGCTTATGTAGATTAGAAAGATTTTAAAATATTAACAAAAACATTAACTTTCCCCACAGATTATTCTGAGATAAACATAATAACAGCAGGCCAACTGTTCAAATTCTAAATCACCAATCCTTAAGTGTCTAAAACCCAAGTTACACCTAAATACAATCAACTGAATTTTAATGTCATGGTTAACTTTTCTCACTCCTGAGTGAATTTTCTTTCTGTCTGTCTCTAAGCATGAGGGAAAATGTATATTTCCAAACAAAATGTTATAAAATTTGCAGAATATTAAAAATTCTGCTTCAAGGCTAGAAAACTCAGTTTCTTTAATAATTCAAACCTCTGTCTTCCTAGGTGGGCTTCACAATTGCAATGAAAAGTTAGGAAGCATGAAACTGCCTGCCTTCCCTAGGAAGCAAACTCTTCTTAGCATACCGATCAGAACATTTTCCTCTTTGTCTTCAATAGATCAATAATACCCAGATGGCCCAAGTACCTAACCAACTGAAGACTCTACTTCAGAATACACCCATGAAATGTCTTAAACACAGCAGCCGATTTTGTCTGTGGGTCATCAATTTCTTAGCTCCTTTGACCACAGTTTACATGAACCTAATATTAAGAGTTCTTATTCCGAGTCTTTTACATTATAGCAATTTTCTTTGGGATTATACCTCAGAAAGTAAAATGCTCTTTGGGAACTATTTAATTTTCCTCAGCTTGTTCTTTTTCCAGCACCCGCCCCCCCAAATCCCACAGACTTGTCATTTTTAGAGTTGATGTATCAGCTTTATCATAAAGTTTATTCTCTATAGGCATGAACAAGCAAAACCAAAGTGAAAGGAATAAACTGAAAAGCCAAAAAAAAAAAAACAACACTCAAAAAACTGCAAACCTCTAGAAAGCATATAAAGATACAACCCATCTTGTATTAAAAGAAAAAAACAACAACAGAAAAGCCCATCAAAACTCCACAAAAAAATACCAAAATGTCTCATGTCACAAGTTCAAAAGTCAGACATACCCATGTGTTTTTTCAAAAGTAAATGCATGATAATAAAAATGATAAATTCCATTTAGTTGTAGGAGTCTTTGTTGTTTTTAGAGCGCTGTTACATATGTTATCTCACTGCCTTTTTAAACCTTCGCATAAATTAATGCAATGTGCATTTTGCCTCAGTACTATATTGTGTTTCTATTTTTGGAAGAAAACTGTAAGTAAGATTAGATGTGCAAAAAAGCAAAACAAGCCACTTACTAAATAGAGAGAAGGCACCCATGAAGACAATAAAGCCAAGTTTTGAAAAAAGCACATAATTAACTGCAGCTTGGAACTTTTCCAAAATCTCATTCACCAACTGGCTAACACTTAGATGGAGTCACACCGGGTGACAAGAAGAGCTCTTAGGGTGAGAACCACCAGCTTGGAGACAGTGAGCCTCATTAGAACACATCAAATCTTCCTCCAGCATGGACATTTTTTTTCTCCAGTGTGAAGGTGTAACACGCCCAACCAAGGAAAATAGCACAATTCCATGTGTTCATTTAATAGAATAGCCAAGTCAGGGCGGTTACTTAGATTGAAAAGTGAGACCACACTAGTGAAAAATATGAATACACAAAACTGAAACATGATAGAGTTGTAGAGGATAGATTTTTTTTTTTTACCTACGTCTATGTATGGATATAGGTACAATTTTTTAAAAGTTTTCTGTTATCATGACCTCATTCAATCATTTAAATAACTTTCTTGAAGCACCTACACTCCAGGTCTTGGGGTTAAAAATGGTTATCGTCTTTACCAGCAAAAAGCTTTTGTCCTAGAGATGAAACCCACAAGTAGAGGAATTATGTTATGTGGTAAATGAGAGTGTAATGAGGGCCCTAGATAACTAACCCAGCCTCAAAGGACAGAGGAGCAGGGATTTTTGTTTTTGTTTCTGTTTTTTTCTGTTTTGTTTTGTTTTTTGATAAACGCATGCATTTTTCTTTTTCATGTACATGAACAACAGGAAAGGTTAGAATCTGACTAAGAGCAAGAAAAATATCAAATGAAGCTACTGTTGATTTGCATATTCACTTAGGAACCAGAATTCACAGATGCTTTGATGGGGTGAACAGAGTAGCAACTCTTTTGGTATGTGACACATGTGTTGTCATTCCTAGGGATTACCTACAGAAGAGCTTCAACAGGGGCTGCTCTCAAAACACCACACAGAGCCGTATGGATGTCTTCGTTGAATCTGGAAGACAAGAAAAGCATCGGTTAAAGCTATCAGCTTATGACACAAAGGTAGCGCTGAGAATAAGTGATAGGGAATATCCACACCAAAAAGATCTGCCCACTGAACACAGAGAATGCCAAGGACAGAGGTGGATTAGTGGGTTTATCTCACAAGTGACAGGTTTCTGCATTTCAGAAGCATCATGCTGGAGTGGGTGATGGAAGAGCTTTATGTGAATAAAACCAAGATCCCCATTCACTGGGAAATCTTGGGTTTCTTTTTTGATCTAAACTCCGTTTGGAAATCCTAGATTAACCTGATAGAACCAGTTTTTCTTCAGTCTCAGTTGCTGCTTCCATGAGGATTTGAGTAGATTCTGAAATGCAATGCCTGTCACTATAACCATTAACAAACATGATATGGAAAGTAAAAAACAAACAAACAAAAAATTCAAATAAATGTTTTAAAATAAAGGCAAAATTTATAGGAAAAAAAAAGAACTCTAGCTTTTAATATTTTTGCTTTCTTCCCAAAGGTCACGTGAACTATTTGTCTTTCTGTTGGGTTATTGTATATATTACATTTATTTATAGAGTTTATTAGAAGGTCATTATTTGTCTTAGGTTTGGACTTAATTCAGCTCAGGGAAACGACATGGGAAAGCATTATGAAAGTTACAAAACAGGACATCTTATATTGTATAGCTATCCCATGAGTATGTCTTTATATTAGGTTCATTCTTCCATGAGAATCTTAGAGAATTTACAACAAACAACAATAACACACATGCAAATCTCCTTTAATGCTGGTAGCACAAGTTAAAAACAGTAACCGCAATAAAATTGCATTTGGGCCTCCTCCAAGCCTAAGCATGAGAATGAAGGTGACAAGGCAATATTTAGGAATACATACAAGTGTAGAGAAACCTGATGATTTGATCAGCCTTTTGCATTGCTTTGGGACTTTTCTCTGAGTTCTGATAGGCAATCAGATGAAAACTGTCATTTGTGATAATTGGAAAATACTTACTTAGCAAAATCTGATATTGAAGCTCTAACCTGTTTCTCACTACATTAGAATTTCTGGAACTACAATCATAAGATAAACACAGTGGAAATGTAGAGGCAGACGTTTTGGCCTCTATTTAAAAGTAACTATATTAACTGCTAACTTTTAGTACATGTTTCTTGGGCCTAGTTTTTAAGAAGGAAACTAAAACCCTCTGCATTAAACTCTGTTTTGATGGACAGGATAGTTCTCTTTGCCTTTGAAAAGAAAATACAAATAATTAAGTATTTAAATCTTCCATAGATGGTTATTTTTTTTCTCCCTATGTTAAAAAAAAATCAGTCTCTTTCTAAACAGGACCTAATTGATGTTACTAGTTACATCATAACTATCAACCTCTCAGGACAAATGTTATACTCATGATGTACAATCTGCATGAAATTCCCTATGTCTTGACTATCCAGCAAATTACTGGCCACCAAAGTTTACCAGATAGTACTGTAAAGAAATATACCTATTAGAATGACAGGTCTCATTTACCAGAAGATATTAAAATCCTGTCAATGTGATTTCCATCAAGAAGGTTTTCAGTGAAATTATAAAAAATGAATGAAGGAAATCAAATGTAGTCATCTAGTTAAATATTCATTTTCTCATCTTTAGGGAGCTGTTTATTATACTTTGAACACCTGGCCTTTCGTAGAACGCTGTCTGGTTTTAAACTTGTTCTCATGCCACAGCAAATTCCAAGAGAGCTAGAAGTTAAATCTATTATTATGAAAAAGCCAAAATAACAAAGTGTCTTCTTTCTCAATGCAGGAATAGTTTAAGGAAATGGGTGATTCTAAGAATATCTAGATACTCCTAGAGCTCTGGCTTAGGTAAAGGAGGTGAAGCTCCAATGATGCCAGTTTTAAGGAGATATCACTTAGAGGTGTTGGGTCTACATCTGTGCGAAACTAAGATAAAGGGCCTCCTTAAATTTTGCACCCCAGGCACCACATTTGCTTCACCATGGTCCTGGCCCTGAGTCCTCTGGCACTTGTGATAATGTTATTTAATTTTAAAGTTTTATTGATAAACATGAAAGAAACAATAATAAAATATTTTTTACATGTTTAACAGAACTGTAAGAGAATATTCTCCACAGTTGCAATGTAACAAAACATGCATTTTGACATATATAATAGGGAAAATCAACGCAAAGATCTAAAGCAAGCAGAAGAGGTAAGACATGAGGCAAGTGTGAAAAGGGAATGCTTTGCAGCTTATTTCCTAACTTCATCTGTCCCCCAGGAGGGACACTGCACAGAAACAAAGTCACTGGTGCTAAGAAAACAAACAAAACAAAACAAAACAAAACAAAAACACAACAGTGGAATGGAGGAATAAAAAACAGAAAGAAACAAAGCATGTGTAAAGCAAAGACTTTAATTAAGTAGGCACAGGATTCAGTAAAACAAAATAAAACAACACAACACGAAACAAAACAATCAAAATGCTTTTGTGGAAGGTGGAAAGAAAATGGTTAAAGTAGGCTTTCAGTCCTTGATTCAAATCTCAGCCTTGTCATATTAGGTGAACTCTTTGAAGCAAGTTAATTCCTGTGAAATAGGTCCCTTATCTATCAACTAAGAATGACAGAAATAGCAATACATCAAGATAACAGCGATAGTGGCCCTATTGAAGGACTACCCGTGTGCCAAGCACTTTGAACAAATGTTACCTAGGTGTTATGACAACAGTCCTGGGAGATTGGTATTGTTTCTATTTTACCAAAAAGATATTCGGATGATAACATAAGGCATTAAATTACACACACACACACACACACACACACACACACACACCCACAGCATAATAATAACATCATACATTGTTATATATAAAGTTCTTAGTAGGGCATGGAGTTATGGAAGCTTAAGCAAGGTAGATATTATTATGGTATATTAAAAAGCTGGTAACTAAATGCTGTTTTAATGTAAATAGAAGTTTTTTTAATTTTTTAAATTTGCATCATCTTAACCTAATTAGTTTATCTTTTACAAGATACCTTTCCGTTAATGTTTTTAAGAAGAAGCCAAAGAGGAGTCAACCAGCATTATCACAAATCTCATCCAAAAAGCAAGGACCAGATTCAGAGCTTTGGAAGTCCCAGCCAACTTATTAATACTTATAAAAGTGGAACATCACTGGAGTGTTAGATACAAAGGGTGAGGAGGGGCAACATTAGAGGCCATGGATTTTCCTAACAATACAAATGAAATGCTAAGAAGCTTAGCATGGATAGGAGCTGTCATATTGATAGAACCAGGGCACTAACTTCTGCTGGCGGCAAAATCCAGATTCCAGGGACAGAGTTAGAAAACAGACTGAAGAGTTAGGACGTACACCAGGATGCACCTGGGCTAGATAACCGTTTTGTCAGAACCAACAAATTTCTTAGGAGTTTGTGAACTGACAAATAGAAACAAAGTCCCTTAAATTGTGTTAGTGGTTATACAACATAGATATTTCAGCTTATAGTTAATACTTTTGAATTATAGAAGCTTCAGGTTTTAGCTTTAAGTGTACAGCTAGATATTGCTTAGAAATATTTTCATTTTTTGTTCACTCTTTAGCTTTGCTAAATAACACAGGATGATTTGTCTGCTCAAAACAAAAGTTTCTAGCCACAGATCTGTTATCTATACATAGAGGCCAGGAACACCAAGAAATGGAAGGGAAGGGAAGGGAAGGGAAACGAAGGGGAAGGAAGGGAAAGGAGGAGAAAGGAGGAGAAGAGAGGGAAAGGGTGGGGAGGGGAGGTGAGGGGAAGGGAAAGGAAAAGAAGAAAATAAAGAAAGATAAGCAAACAAACAAAAAAGACATAGTCTGAAACAGAAAACATTATGGCTGAAAAATTTTAACTTGCCCTCTCCTTCCAGGAATATGCTACAGAAAACTCATCACCATTCAGGGTGCTGACTCACAACAGTAAACAGGATGGCAAGGGAAATTAGTTGATGGAAAGTTATCTTTATTTTGTATTAGCAATCATTTCAAAAAAATAACATCAGTGCCAAAATGTCAGAGCAAATGCTGGTTTATCCCAGTCTCATTCCCAGTATGTCGAAGTTACTCTATTAGAAAATCCAAAAGGTAGAGTCTAAAGAACCCAGCAAATTCTTAATGGCTCAAAGATGTGTCTTTAAAGGGAACTCCTGGCTCTTTAAGGAAATTTATTCTTCTTCTCTGTTTTATGCAGTGAGAAAATGTATTTGTTTTGATAGAACATGTTACATCTGAACCTCACCAATCACAGCTAAGAAGGCAGATGGTTGTGAGTCTGAAGACAATTAGGGAACAAAGTTCCTGAAACCCTAAGTCTCCTGACTCAAAGGCTCTGGGTGAAGAAGGACCAATGGTAGGTGCAGACATACTGGTAGCAGGGATATTAGGGAAAAGGCTGATTTTGACTTTAAAGACACAGATTATCGGGGGTCCTGGGTGGCTCAGTCGGTTGAGCATCCGGCTGTTAGTTTTGGCTCACACCATGCTCTCATGGTTTGGCTTGTGATTTTAAGCCCCACATCAATCTCCCCAATGACAGTGCAGAGCCTGCTTGGGATTCTCTCTCTCTGCCCCTCCCCCACTCACACTCTCTCTCCAAATAAATAAACAAACTTAAAAAAAAAACAAAGACACAGATTATCTGGCTTGGGAGAAGAATAGGAGTGGACAAATAGGGGAAATATTTTGGAGAACCAATCAATCTCATTTTGGAAATCCCTGTAACATTTGGTTTTCTACCATCACCCTAACTAGTATCGAAGCCTAAAGCCAATATATTCTAACACATTACCCTGATTCTATCTTCTTAGTCTTTATTGATTATGAAAAGACCTTGTTGGCATCCTCATTGTTTTTGTCTCACACTAGAATGTAACTTTTTAGAGAAGAGAATTCTGGATTTTCCACCCCTATGACACTAATACAAAGAACAGTGCTCAGTACTATTAAGCAATTAGCAAACCATGGAAAAACGATATGGCAACAACTATATCTTAAAGGGTATACCATATTTGAGTTAAAAGCTTACTACAATATCTGTTAAATAATATTGTATTAATAAATTAATTTTAATTAATATATTATACATTAAAGTATGTATAATATATACATGGCTGAACAATAATAAAATGAAAATCCATACGACTACAGCTGTTTTAAGAAATAAAACACTGGGGCGCCTGGGTGACTCTGTTGAGCCTCTGACTTGATTTCCGCCTGGATAATGATCCTGAGATCCCGAACTGAGCCCCACTGTGGGGCTCCAAGCTGAGCATGGAGGCTGCTTAAGATTGTCTCTCTTTTTCTCTTTCCCTCTGCCCCTCCCTGTCCCATTCACACTTGCTGTCTCTAAAATAATAATAATAAAAGAAATAAAGCATTGGTGTTATCTGTGAAGTTGTCTTCCACAAAGGCAAACTCAAACCATAAAAGCAACATAGGTCCCTCCCTTTCTCTGACTATAGTTTTTTTTCCCTTTTTTTTGTTTTTTCTTCTCACTTGGCCACATTTCCAAAAGATAAAAAGTACTAAATAATGTGGTACACTGGTTGGAGTTGTAGATCTTAACTTTTCTGATTATATTTTCCATCAATAGCTATTTTTATATGATTCTGTAAATATCTTTGAATTATATATTTACTCTGCAATATATTTATACATTATAAAACCTATAAAATAAAAGTGTATTTTTAGGAAAAGATGAAATCAAAGTATTTCATAAATTATATTTATATATTCATTATACACAGTTTATTCCCCCCCAATAATTTATTTTTCCCTATTAAATACAATACAATTGCATAATTATTAGCATTATATTCCATTAAATGTAAGATGTTCTATAACTTCAGGTATCACTAAAATGAGAAAATACTGACAATTTAACTATCATAGGCCCATCAAATGTAAGGTACACCTCTAACTTCAGAGATGTTAAAACGGACACTTTATAACCAATATAATAAAGCAACACATTTTTTACGGGAGAATCCAATTGAATATTTTTGTTAGCTTTGAAGATTATGTTTTGAAAGTATAATACACCACTTTAACTATCTGGTTATATTTTTTAATTCTAATTTTAGGTTTCATAACTGTCATAGCTAGGAGAAAGATAATTTAAAAAATATGTATATATATACAGACATACGTGTGTGTATATATATTCGTACATATACTACACAGTTATTATATACTTTTATTTTTTATATCACATATTTGTATTTATATATATATAGATCCAAATATCAGAAATAAAACTATGGATCATTTTTTCAATAATAAAATCTTTTTAATCCAATCTGCCATTTAAAGAAAGGTTTTGCTATTACATTACAAATTCTCAGGAAGGAATGCATTTTATTTTTTATTGTTTAAAAAAATTTTTTTAATGTTTATTTATTTTTATTTATTTTTTTTTTTAATTTTTTTTCAACGTTTATTTATTTTTGGGACAGAGAGAGACAGAGCATGAACGGGGGAGGGGCAGAGAGAGAGGGAGACACAGAATCGGAAACAGGCTCCAGGCTCCGAGCCATCAGCCCAGAGCCTGACGCGGGGCTCAAACTCACGGACCGCGAGATCGTGACCTGGCTGAAGTCGGACGCTTAACCGACTGCGCCACCCAGGTGCCCCATAATGTTTATTTATTTTTGAGACAGAGACAGACAGAGCACGGATGGGGGAGGGTCAGAGAGAGAGGGAAACACAGAATCCAAAGCAGGCTCCAGGCTCTGAGCTGTCAGCACAGAGCCCGACGCGGGGCTCGAACTCATGAACCATGAGATCATGACCTGAGCCCAAGTCTGAGGCTCAACTGACTGAGCCACCCAGGCGCCCCAAGGAATGCATTTTAAAAGTTTATAAATGACTTAAAAATGCACCGAAGCTTCCTATTTGGGAGACTCTTAAGACAGCCTGAATGATTCTGCAGCTAAGGTTGTTACGTGTACACATATATGTGCCAAAAAGATTGATTTTAGACATTTTTCTTCTTATAGGTGACACACTGTAGTTTTCAAAATGGAATACAAGGGCTTTTAAGCATCCAGTTTCAAAATGTTTTCTTCATAACACAAAAACAGTCACTTTCACACTGAATGTTAAATGTTACCTTTATTTTGAAAAATTCATTTTTAGTCAACAGCTTATCAGACCTTATCAGATCATAATGGTTTTAGCTCATAACGTGGCTGATAAAGACTATAATGGGGTAGGAGTACAGCCATTCTGTCGTGTTCACTTGTATTCATACTATTAATGTTATTTATTACCTCTATTTCTTTACAGGCATCTTCTAATGCCAGCTGTGCATTGCCTAAAAGTTTATCAAACAATTCTTACTTTTTTCTTTTCTTTTTTTTTTTTTTTTTTTTTTGAGACAGAAAGAGTGTCAACAGGGAGAGGCAGAGAGAGAGAGAGAGAGAAGAGAGAGAGAAGAGAGAGAGAATACCAAGCAGGCTCTGCACTATCAGCACAAAGCCCAACACAGGGCTCAAACTCCTCACCCATGAAATCATGACCTGAAACAAAATCAAGAGTCAGATGCTTAACCGACTAAGCCACCCAGGCGCTTATTTTTAATGATTCTTATTTTTAATAAAACCTTAAGATCATACCATGTTCAAAGTGCCCAAAAAAGTTGGTGCTACTGTCCATTGTTCCATGATGTGGAAAGTAAGCCATTCTCCAAAAACCCCATGAGGTAAAACACATCATTATCTGATACATGCAATGAAAATGGGCACCATGACAATGGGTATATTAAATCTTAGAAAAGCACAATTTCTTTCTCTTAAGGTAGAAATAATTTTAAGCAGAATATCTGACATCACTTTCTGAAACTTAGTCAATGGTCCTGTGTGTCCCTGGCTGAGCATACCCTTTGGTGGATATAATTGGACCAAGACTGGATTTTGAAATAGGTCGTAGAGGTGTGGGGTGCCTGGGGGGCTCAGTCAGTTAAGTGTCTGACTCTTGATTTCAGCTCAGTTTATCATCTCCTGATTCACAAGATTGAGCCCCACATCAGACTCTGTGCTGACAGCCTGGAGCCTACTTGAGATTCTCTCTCTTACTCTCTCTACCCCTCCTTCCCCCAAAACAAATAAATAAACATTAAAAAAAATAAAATATAGGGGCATTTGGTGGTTCAGTTGGTTGAGTGTTTGACTTCAGCTCAGGTCATGATCTCACAACTTGTGAGTTCGAGTCCCACATCGGTTTCTTTGCTGACAGCTCAGAGCCTGGAGCCTGCTTTGCATTCTGTGTCTCCTTCTCTCTCTGCCCCTTGCCCACTCACACTCTGTCTCTGTCTCTCTCAAAAATAAACAAACATTAAATTTTTTTTAAGAATAAAAAAAAAAAGTCTATGGGTGACAGTTTTACCATGTAAATAAGAAAAATGGGCTGGATTTTGGCTAACCAAACAGTGTATGGCTCATCTAAGGAGGCAACTCCTACAGGACTGTATTCCAAGAAATGAATTTTAATGAGAAACTGGATAGCCATGTGTTTATATGAAACCTGCCTGTGTTAAAAGCTGAAATTAAATTCAAAGTTTTTAAAAATGCTAATGGACCAAACCAAAAGCATTTGTGGGCTGGATTTATCCATGGAGCTGCCAGTTCATTTTTCATAACTAGAAATAAAACAGAACATATAGAAAAGAAGAAAGAATAAAAGAACCTGAAAAAGAAGAGAGATAAAACAAAGAAATATATTCCAAGGAGAGTACTAAATCAATTATCTTGACATCTTGAAATAAATATCAGTGTGAAAAGGTTTTTTTTTTCTGTTCTAATTAAGAAATTCCACTTACAAAAATAAAATTAAGGGGAAATTTCAAGAGGCTGTTAGAGAACATTCTCTTATCTTGAACGGCATTTTATTGAAAGCCAATCCAGGATATATAAAACCATTCCTAGGAATGCTGCCTAAGAACAAATTTAACTGTGCAATATTAACCATATATTAGAAGAGTTAACAAAATTCCTTCCTTCATCCCATCTCTCCATAGTTCTCTCCTTACTTGCCTGAGTGTCCTCTTCTTTCTGTTTCTAGTGAGTGGGAAAAGTTGTCTCTTAAAAGTTAAGATTACATACAATGAGTTCGCTCATAGAGTTTCTTGAGTTGGTTTCTAAAACATTAGTATATTGAAGGTAAAATCATGTAAAAAGAAAATAAAATGAACTATTGTGGTCATGCAAACTACTATTATTATACACTAGGCAATCAATCAGGTTTCAAATCATGTACTCCTTTTTGGTACTAATACTGTAAATTGCTGCTGTATAAAAAAGCACTCTAGCCAATAAATAATTTATTCATATTTTAATGTTGTTGTCTTTGCAACACATTCATCATAACAGATTTGTTTTTTTTTTTTTTTGCCAATGTGTATTGGAACATTGCCAATAAGAACTGTTCGTAAAAATATGACCTTCCTCATTTTTTCCCAATGAGATGATGTAAAGAGAGGAACCCAAATAATCTAAACAATGTTTAACACCTTTAGCATCTGTTAGAAAGCAAAAATGAAGACTAATGTTCTCCTAGATAGCTCATTCAATGTTTATCTTGATGACTAGAAAACAAGCAGCCCAACAGCCATTGAACTGAATTACAATAAAATATACGTTTTTCAGAGAGAGGAGCACAAAATCAGTTTTCATTTGGCATGCTAAGTATGCTATATTTGAACAGAATGTTACATATTCATTTCATTCATCATTTAAAGGCAGATAATCAGGAAGTCATTACGTGGCCTGCATTGGGCAGCTATTCAATTAGAGAATAATTGAGCACTCTGTAATTCAGCCAAAGCTGACAGGTTGGGAATGCATAATATCCATCTGAGGTATTTTGAATGTGGGAAGAAGTAAGGGGTACACGTTTCTCTGGTCAAAACAGGGCCCTGGGATAAAAGACTTAAAATACACACAAACACGCGCACACACACACACACACACACACACACACAACTTGTTAATTTATTCTCTGTTGTTGTTCTGTTTAGATAGTTTTGCAAATCAGCAATATATCAGTTTTGGTAAGTTATTTAAGAAAGAAATCTCTCTGGTCTCAGAAGACCTGATGTGACATTTTGGGTCACACTTGCCATCTTTCTATGGTATTCCAGACTGACTGCTGACTGTTCAAAGACTCTTAGACATAAAGGTGGTCAATTAAGGCAAAACAAACATGCAAACAAACAAAAACCACAAACCCAATTTTATCCAGGATTTTGTGGGAAGCTGGGATTGGAAGTTAAGTTCAGAAGTGGATGAAGTAGACCAAAAACTAGCTCTGAAGGCAAAATACAGGTATTTTTACAATGGCTGTGGTTACTGAGGGCAGGATATCATAATAAAAATGCCAGGGTGTTTTCACCCTGGCATTTCTATCATGATAAATAAATACTGTCAGCACACTTACTTCTTTTAAGCACTGCCAACACATGGCAGACATGGCTTTCCACTAGTCTCCTCACTGTGTCCTGCTTGTCAAGTTCCCCCTCCTACCTTTGGCCTTTCTATCCAAATCCAAAGTGAAGTCTCAATCAGAAGGAAAGTCTATTGCACTGCAGTAAATAACTTTATTAGACCTGTAAATAAAGTGTATTTGGCTGAACAATTTGTAAATATTTACTAATACTTACTATTTTGTTTTGTTATGCAAGTAACTAGTGATTTTAAGAGACAGAGGAGGAGTACTTTATCATTAGTATTTGTGTTAGTTTCCTAGTGCTGTCATATGAAAGTACCACAAATTGGGTGGATTAAAACAACAGAAATTTATTTTCTCTCAGCTTTGGAGGCTAGAATCTGAAATAAAGGTGTTGGCAGGATTGATTCTTTCTGAGTATTCTGAGGAAGAATCAGTTCCATGCTTCTTTCCCAGCTTTTAGTGAAGAAACACCTTCCGTGTTGTTCCTTGGCTTATCAATGCATTGCTACAATCTCTGCCTACATCTTCACGTGGTATTTTCCCCCGGTTTTGTGTCTCCTAAAAGGACCTAAGTCATATTGGATTAGGGCCCACCCTATTCCAGTATGATCGCACCTTAACTTAATTACCTACAGCTGAAACAATCCTATTTCCAATTAAAGTCACATTCTGAGGCATGGAGGATTAGGGCTTCAACATACCTTTTTGAGTGGGGTGGGGGGAGGGAGAATACAATTCAACAACAAATAACAGCACTATTTAGAATTATTGGTGCATAGTAATACTAAAAAGCAGATTGACTCTCAGTTGGTCTTATTTCTGTTTTTAAATTCTCTATGAAAAATGTACCCCATTATTGTCTGTACCTGCGGAAGATCACTTCTGCCAGATCATGATTCCCACTGCCTTGACTTGGTCAAAACATAGTAAGATACAGGAAATATGAGGATAGGGGGTGTAAAGAAACTAAATTTCTGTAATTATAAGAATAGAATCAGTCAAGAAAAGAATAAGGATCTCAATTTAGAAAGAAGGGGGCCTCCCTGTTGTCCTTTATTAAAGGACTCCCTGTCCAAGATATTATAAGGCAAATATATATAAGGCAAATATCCACATTCAAATCGATATTAATAGATTCTAGTTCAAGATGGCATGTTACAGGATCCTGAACTTACCTTTTCCATGAATACCCTGCATCTATAGCTCCATATGAAACAAATGGGGGGGCCAGGGAGGGAGGTGGGTGCTGGAAACTGGCTGACTGATTCTAATTAATGGAGAAAGGAGAAAAGACTCACAAGAAAGTGGGTAGGAGAGGCTGGGACACAAGTCAGCCTGAGGCTATAACCCCCACTCCTGCTGGTGACTGCCCATAGTCATGAGGGCACTCAAAACTTGGAGCTTCTCCCTGAGAAGCAAAGCATTTGTGCCCCAGTTTGGGTCGCTCTGACTTTAAAGACTGTCACCTGAGAGCACCCAAAACATCTAGCTTCTGTCCAGGAGACCCACAAGGTAATACAGCAATGTGAGAAAAGAGTTCCAGCAGAGGACTCACCTGCCTCAGGGCCCAGCAGAGAAGCAGACGAGGGAGGAGCTCCACAACTTTGACTTTGTGCAGAAGCCCATTTGCTTGTTCTGGAGCATCAGGCTGAGGGGAAGGCACCTGGTTTGACACACCTGTGCTGCCTGCTGGGATACTCTCAGGGAGGGAGGCCAGTGTATGCCATCTTTGGGCTCTCCCTCTGTCACAAGAGACATGCGCTCTTGTGAGCTCTCCCTTAAAGGGAGAAATGGGGCAGATTTTGAAGGAAGTTTGAATTCGCAGCAAAGCACGAAATCAGGTAGAGAAGTTGAAGATGGAATAGAAAACAGACATGCTGAGACTACAAGCTGAACAACTACTTGGCCGCTGTCCCTGTGTCTTCCTTTCCCACTGTTACAGCTTCTATAGCACAGAGTCGATAGCAGTATAACAGGATATTAAGGTGGAGTTTCCACCAAGAAGTAAGGAAAATCAATAGCAAATCCCCAAGTGAGATATTAAACAAAGATATGTATTTTTTAGAGTAAATTTGTGTGAATATGTGATATCAGCCTGAATTTCCTTATCTGTATGAAGGATCTGAAGGTGCCAGAGAAGTATGTATGACCTGAGTTATGGTCTGTGATGAGTCCCACTTTGAAATGACTCCCACTTAAAGCTTGGTTGGGAGATGCTTCAGGTGAGATCATTTCAGGGAGTTTGGGATGTACCTCTATGCTTAGGTTAGGTGAGGGCTGGGGTCAGACTTGCACCTGAGGTCAAGGAATGTGATAGCTGCTGCTGAATGATGGGTCAGGGATAGGTGATGGCCTAGGAAAACTTGCCTCTCCAGTCTATTGGAGCAAAGGTTATGCCATTTGTCCTTTAGATCAAAGGTAACTTAAAACTGAGAGAACCAGCTTGGGTATTCTTGAGTCTTGACCAAATACATCTGGAGTAGCACGTGCTGCTCAAATGATAGAAGCTATGGGGATCACCCCTGCCCCCTGCCCCAGAGGTTGAGGAAGAAACAAACAAAAAACAAAAAACAAACAACCAAAAAAACCCTGGCATTTCCAGCATCAAGATATCTGCAGGTGACAGAAGCCAGTGGTGAGGAAGAGCAGAGTTTATATGAGGAGTCCACAAAAGCATCTCATAAGAGGAAAAGACAATTTTAAAATTTAAATGTGAAGCCCCCTCCCAAATTTATTAGTAAAGTAAGAATTGTCTTCTCTGCTAGCTCCCCTCCTACCCCTTTCCATCCCCCACAACATCTCTTACTGAAGGTGTTTCTACCCATTGAAAACATCCTGGAGGAGGGGAAAAAGATTTAACTTTAATCAAACGTAGTGATTTTGTTATTATAAGAGGATATACATTGTAATTTCCAAATGAAAATTGTTTTTGTAACTTTAAGGGACCTTTGTTTTTTTTTGTCTTTTCATTAACCCAGAATCAGCAGAAAAGTCAAGAGGACTGCCTAAGTTTTCGTACAGGGGCAGGGAAAGAAGCTGACCCATGGAGCAGATTTAGAAAAAGTGAGGCTGAAAAATAAAGTTACAAATCCTGTTTGTTCAATGATGTGGTTACATTTAGGTTTACAAATGTATTGTACTTCACCTTTCCTACTTGTTGCCACTGTTCCATGGAAGAGGCTGTGGACTAAAAGTTGGTGGAGCTCCTTTTCATAGACGCTTAGTGGTTGGTTGTTAATAAGTGAGGAAGGTACAACAGGTGTAATAGATGGGAGAGAGGGCTCATTTCACTGACTTTTGACTTTCTTTCTACTTAATATCAATAACATTCACTTGGAGGAGTGCTTACAAAGGGCATGATCAGAATTTGGGTAAGATTTGCTGAATATCCAGCTTACAGAGTAAGAAGATTTTAAAATCTGCCTCGATTCTTCTCTTCGTGTTCTAGCCACAAGCCACCATGATCATTAATGCTTTCTTTACAACAGTTTTCCTATTTTTTATGTGCATAATTTTATGATGGACACCATCTCAAAAAAAAAAACATTTCAGCAGTTTGACTTCTTGCTTAGTTTTTTCTGTTTTTGTTTTGCTTATGGGTTTTAAAGATGAAGTATGGTTAACACATTATTACATAAAGTACAGATAAATACATTACATTTATCTCTCTTGTTATGTATCATTTACCTAATTTAATATTTTTACAAATACATGATGGTTCTGGGGCAAGGACACCTTGAATTTTAGTGCCATAGCAAGTGCCAAGAAAGTAGAACCTGGAGGAATCTAGAATATTTTTAGCCTAATTGGTAGTATAGTAAATCAAATATACCAAAGACCATGAGAAAATTATAGTTCTGAACACTTATTTTGGAAGATGGTTGTTATGAGTTGAATTGTAGTCCTTCCAAAATGATACATGAAAGTCCTAACGCCCATTATCTCCAAATCTGACTTTATTTGGAAATAGGTTATTTACAGAAGCAATCAAGTGAAAATGAGGTCATTAGGTTGGGCCTAATCCAATATGACTGGTGTCTGTATAAAAAGGGGAACTCTGAATACAGAGACAGAAATTTGGACATTCCTTCATGAAGGGAAAATACAAAGTGAAGACACATGACACAAGATAGTCCATGTAATTGAAATGACGTGTCTACAAGCCGAAAAATAGCAAGAATTGCCAGCAAAGACCAGAGGCTACAAGAGACAAAGAAGCCTTCTTCCCTATGACTATTGTAAGACAGAATGTCCCTGTTGACACCTTGATTTCAGACTTCTATCTTTCAAACTCTGAGAGGAGAAATTTCCATTGTTTTAAGCCACCCATTTGTGGGTTTTTTTTTTTTTTTTGTACTTTACTACGGCAGTCCTAGCAAAATAATACAATGGATAATAATACAACTGAATTGAAGGTGTGGTTCAGAGATGTAATAACTTTGGAAAAAGCATGGTTTTATAAACGTGGGGGAAAGTTTACTTTTTGAGTAGAGCCAGGAGAAGCACAACATGTATTCAATAAAATAGCCTAAGATTCTCTGCACTTCATGGGTTTCTTTATGCTCAATATTATCTGTAGGCTTTAAAGGTCATACCTACAAAAGTGGGGTTTGATGGAGAAGCAAAGTTGAATGGTGAGGGGACATTAAGTTCTTGCGCAGTTCTTATGAAATATCACCTATTTTTATATTTTATTACTGTTACCTCTATTTGTACATGTTGCCTCTTCAATTGATTATGGATTTTTGGGGTCAAAGAACAAACATACTCTACACTTTGTAAAATCCTCTAAAAAATAGAAAATTTCCTTGCACACAGTAATCATGAATTCAGAGTAAAGTAAGGATATCAGAGTGGTTTAATATTAAATTTTTGGCTCACACATGCTTAAATCCTTCTGTATAGGCAGCTACATACTTTCCATTACAAAAGAGCAACTTGGTACTATTTTTTTGTAATTCACTGCATTTTAATTAGTTTTGACTAACAGTGCAAAGAGCTAAAAGAAAACAGGATCCATTTCTTTCGTTCTTTCTTTCTCTCCTATTCTTTTTCTCTCTCTTTTTTTTTTTTTTTTTTTTGACAACATGCAGGGGATTTACATTGACTATTCTAAATCTCTCAACATAACACCAGCAGAATTGGGCCCCAAGCAATTTATTCATTTGCAGCCATAATAAATGACTCCGGGGATTGAAATGGTGAAAGAGTCTGTCATTTGAAGATTTGTAGTGATTGGTTACAATAGGAAAATGAATTCCACAAAGCCAACTAGAGTATGTATAATGAATTCATTGCTTCAGTTACCACAAAAACGAAATAACAAAATGTTTATTTCCCACATATAAAACAAAAATCACTAGTAATATCATGTAGAAAGCAAAACTGTTGGGACAACTGAATCCAGTGATAGCTACATCTGTAAAACAATACAATCTCTTAGGCAGCCAGAAAGAGTCCATACAACTCCTGAAGATTCTTTTCAATTCCAGACATTGTCTGTTGTCCCTCAGCTTCACATGTACCTTTGGTGCTATTCTTTCTATCCCCAGGATTGGAAGCCAGAAAACTGTTTTAAGGTCTTCTTGCAATAATTGGGTTTCCTATTAGATTTTGCCAACAGATTGTGCCATTTGGAGATTAGAAGACTACTGCAAAAGAGAAGGGGTTTTATCTTTTTTCCTTCCTTCCTCCCTCCCTCCCTTTCTTCCTTCCTTCTTCCCTCTTTTTCTTCCTTCCTTCCTCCCTCCCTTCCTTCCTTTCTTCCTCCCTCTTTCCCTGCATTCTTTCCCCTTCCTTCCTTCTTATTTCAGGGCCTCTGGCAGGAAAGCAGAAGCAGTGAGCAAATAAGTGTGACCACAGACAGCTACATAGATGTCAGGTTCAGCAGCATCAAGTCGTGTAGGTTCTCTCAGCAGCGATGGCATGGCTCCAAAAGCACCATCAGCAGCATCAGAGCAGCAATTACAGGCAGATAAGGAAAGCTCCTTGAACTTTAAGCAATATCAACTCCTTTGCTTCTTCAACTCTCCTTTCTTTTCTCTATTGCTTTTCTAGCTCCTCACCTCCAATTCTTTGTATTAAACCTCTCACTTCTTAAACTGTCTAAAATGGATACTGTTTTCCTTACTGGACACTAATTGATGCAGCATTATACCAGGAATGTTCCCAGAAACAAACACACAAAAATCTGGAATTGGTTATGTAATGTGATTGAGCCTAAATGCAGTTGTAATCTTATTACTAGCAGAAAATGGTAAATGGGTAATCCATTCCATAAAGGGACAATGCAGTAACTAAATTATTCCCTCTCATCTTGTGGAATGATCTGCTTATTAAAGCTGGGCTTGAAGATGCCGAGTGACTGCTTCATGGTGAGCATGATTACAAGGACTGAGGGGAAGGGGCTCTGACTATACTGGAGAACTTAAAGAAAGAATATGGTGATCTCCTGGCTGTAAATTCTCAGCTCAAAATATGAACAGTGAAGTTCTGTGATAACCCTAATAAAGCTCTAATGAGGTCACACAACTAAGCCATCAAAACTCAACTCCAAAATTTGATCCCAAAAGCTGGAGAATAACAACCTAAGTTGAATTCACAACTTCTGCAAGTCTCTTATATAAATGCCTGAGCCCTGGTTAACAAGCACTAGAAAACTGAAAACTGAAGATCTGTGAGTTAATTCAGATATATCTGAAAGCTTTGAAACTCTAAATCCCTCTGAGCATCCTTTTCCAGAAGTAATTCTTCTTGCCCAGCGAAGAGGAAACTAGCCTTTCCTTGCTTGAAGAACCTATAGTAAACTCAACTGAAGAGTTACTTGATAAAATGATGCCAGTTATTTTCAAGATACACACTCATCCCAATTTATTGCCTTCATGCCCCAACCTAGAGTCAGATCTCTGTAGGCCCAGAATTATAAGAGCAAATTTTGGCCTAAGAGATAACTTATATACTGAAGGAATTGTAAGACTTCATTAACTTATATTGGTAGAACCTGGGTAACATGTACAGGACAGGATTCTGATTGTTAGGCCAAGGAAGACAGTACACAACAAATGGATTCCATGTGTTAGATTGACGTGCCTCTAATAGGTTGCTTGATTAGTTGACTGAAACGTTGATTCAAGAATGATAAATATTTAATGAGGTTGTAATGAGAGAGTGTCCATGGAATAAATGTTCAAGAAGAAATCCAAAGATTAGGAGATAGGGATGCTGTAGCGAATTTATCATGTGCTACCCACTTCCTTGTTCACTGCCTTCTATGTTTCCTGGTAGAATCCAGACAATTCTTCATTCATTGAGAAAGCCTGAATAGGAGGACTACTAGGATCTTTTAAAAGTTTTGTGATGGCTGACCTCTGCAGGTGGTTATTATGGGAGGTGACATCATTGAAGGAACTCCCTGATTTCAGTGGCAATAATGAAGTGGCTGAGGTGTAAAGGAAAAGAGAATATAGTTACAATAATGGACAGCAGGACTGGAGGGGCTTTTAGACAATTTTTAGAGGGATTTTAGGTGTTAGCTAATAAATCAAAGTTCCTTTGGAAGGAATTCAATTACAGATTGGAAAATTATGGCCCATGGGTCAAATCCAGCATGTCAGCCATTTTCAAAATAGTTTTATTAGAACACTATCTTGTCCTTTCATGTGTATTTTCCATGGTTTCTTTCATACCACAATGGCAACAGAGATCATTTGGCCTGAAATGTCTAAGATAATTACTATCTGGCTTATTCTAGAAAAAAATATTTGCTGCCTATGAATTAGATGGCTAACTGACTATTGTATTGATTTATATACATAATCAGTTAAACATCTAGGTCTGCTATAAGAGACTTTTCTTGAGTCACCATAATGGAGACTAACAGCCTGTTTCCCACCTCTTAGACCTGAATAGCTTAGCTGGTGTGGAACCCTTTGAATAAAGGAAGCCTGGGTTTTTGCAGAAAGAACCCCCTACTCCTAGTGATCCTGCCATAGTATATACTGAAAATACCCTCTAGCCTTTTTGTAAAATGGCCTGCATCTACTTTGCCAGATTACTATGCACGAGGAAAAGAGAAACTCAAATCTTTGGGGAATTACTAGACAGGGGCTCTGAGTTCTTAAGGACCCAAAATGCCATAATCACCAACGAGAGAAGTTAGATGATAAATGGAGTTCAGCATGTCTCTATTTTGTAGTTAGCCACTTGGGACCAGAGATCACCCTAGGAATGTT
This sequence comes from Leopardus geoffroyi, assembly GCF_018350155.1. NCBI lineage: Eukaryota > Metazoa > Chordata > Mammalia > Carnivora > Felidae > Leopardus > Leopardus geoffroyi. The sequence continues at coordinate 182,261,048 of NC_059326.1, forward strand.
TCCCCAGTTCTTGGATCCCGGTTAGAATAGACATACCAAATAACTGCTGGGGGTCCTTACTTTGACCCTCTGACTCCTGGAGGGAGTGTGCTGGTTTTGGCCATGGAATGAGAGCAACTTCCTCACCATTCTTTAATAACCTTCCTCACCTCTTTGCTCCCTTTACACCTCTTTCCTTAGTTCCTTTATACTTCCTGCCTTTCCCATACTTTTGTGTTTATTTCTTGGTTTTAATTCCTCTCTGCTTGAAATACATTAGGGATAAACTTGCTGACAATCAGCTTGAAGCTTACACACTGAGAGAAGAAATTCGACTCAGATCATAATGGCACGTGTTCCTCAATTCCCTCATGTGTAACATGAAGATGTTATATCAAGAGAGACCAAGGAAGTTGCTCAGAGCATATATCTAGATAGTTGCCAAATGTGAGTAGTAAGAATTCCTGGATCCTGATCCAGTAGGCTGGAGATTCCAAAATCATATCTTAATGGCTCTTACATAGTTTTTAAAAATGCATAGAATCCTTGGTCAACTGAGATCTCATAAAGTTGAAACTCTGGGGAAGGATCCTAGGGATACGTCTTTTTCTAAATCCCTACTGTTCCTAGAACAGCATTTGAGAACTATAGCACTATATTTAAAATATATATGTAAAGGGATTGCATTGTGAGTGCATTTATCTATGGCAATTCAAGTTTATGTGAATAAGAAAGGTGAGGAAATAAAACAAAATAAAATAAAATAAAATAAAATAAAATAAAAACTATAAAGCAGGTGATTTTGTTTTTCATCCCTTCAATAAATGTGTACCCCACTACCCAAAGTAATTATGAAAAAAAAATTGAATGTGTCTTTGTTTAGCCTTAGTTTCACACAACTCTCATAGTGAGAATGGCTTATCTGTCTTTAGTAAGACTGTAAAGATGTGTGACCCTCAGAGTCAGTCAGGAGTTTTTATAGTATCTTTAAAAGTTATGTAGTCCTACCAGACTACAGAGCAATATCTCTGTGCAAGGTTCCATCATTCCAAATGTATTTTTGCAACTCTACAGAAAAACATTTCAAAAATCTTAGGAGGCATAAAGGTGCAAATTCAATGAAGTGATGTGGTAGTCTGGGTGGGAAGAGCAGATTTCTGTGAGATGGTTGGGTTAAATTAGGTAGTAATATGTCTCACACTGAAAAGTGAAGTTTGGGATCATTTTCTTTTCTGAGTTATAGTGTCGAAGCTATAGTGACTATAGGAATGGGCTCAGTCTAGCAACTGGGGTCAGGACAAAGGACCATAGATGTCCTCACATTTGGATAGCTCTATTGCTTGGTATCCTTTTCATTATTTGATTTCAATTGGCTAAGAAGATAGCCCCTAAACTGCATAAAATGACATACTTATTTTCTTAGTGGGTAATATTTTAACCCTGGGTGTATTTATAATGAGATACAGAAAAAATACTTAAGAGAATAAAACTATAGTACATATTAAAATTTTTTTTGTGTTAAGGAAATTATATGTATGTGACTTTTTCATGTATTTACAATGTATACAATAGTTTGACCTAATAAATTAACTGGACAGTTTTGCAATTCCAATTTAAAAAGTAAAATTAATTTATATGTGTTTTAAGCTGAAATCTTATTGTGCTTATATACATTATTGGAACATAAAAGGGAACTTAAAATAGCTATATTTGTAAGTTTTGTTTGTAAAACATGTGAATATTATATAACTTCTGAGGTTCACCAAACAATTGAAGTAGTTAAAAAGAAAACAAATATATTAAATTTATTCATGCAATTTAAAAGTTTGAAGTTGTTTCATTAACTAAATTTGTAAATGGGATCACACAGTAATCAAAGACTTCCTTAAAGGTAATTGCTAAAATTTGTTACACTTAGAATAGTAACTTTTGTATACTGAACTGAAAAGCTTAAGGAAGAACCTGGTTTATGAATTTGTTATTAGTACACTGAAGTTTAATTTAAATAAAGTGAACACCTGAATAATATTTTGTATGGTCCAAATCTGCATAGCACACAGCAACAACAACAAAAAAAATGATACTTCTGGACAAAGTGTACAAGGATTAGCATTTTTTCACACAAGGCCCTTAAACACAAGCCAGCTGTTCCAACTTGTGTTTAGCCTTAGACAAACAAAAAACTAAAAAATCTAACATCAAAGAAAAATTCATGTTGAGATGATATAAAAATGATAGATGTTCAATTAGTCTCCAACATGGGATTTTCAAGGTTAATTTCGACCCTAAGTCATTTTTTGCTCTATGTAAAAGTCCTTATGTAAAAGTAACTCTATAAGAAGAAAATTCAGGACACTCACTCATACAATTTCAGCCTTGAAAAGAATCTCGACCCTCATCAATTCCAACGCCTCATTTTGTGACAAGGGAATGGAACCTCAGAGATGTCAAATACCTATGGGCACAGAGACCGATTGTGCAAGAAAGGAGACTGGGAGTCAAATCTCCTGGGTACCAGTGCCAATTGTCATCTCTAATTCACAGCACTTAACCGTCAAGCCTTTCAACATGTGACCCCTGAGCCAGGTCAACATTTTACCTTCCACTTTTGAAATGGGGATCAGGAAATTAATGCCACATTATACAGTGAGATCATCATCATCAGAACCAAATCCTAGAGCTCTGTTTTTTCACAAGGCCCCGAAGCTTTTCATTTTTCAACGTGGCACCTTCTGTTGCCACTAAGTATTCACTTGGAGTTCTTTTTAAAGGAAAGTTTCACACACTTCCTATGGCCTCTACTCTCTTATAGAAGGAGTGACATTTGAGAATTCTGACAGTAAGACATCTCTGACTTCAATCACAGAGTGCGAAAATGAATATTTTCTGCATGCAACTTTGAAGGTTGGTGCTCTTTTAACATAGCCTTTCAGTTTTACTTGAGATTGACTGCAGGGGAATTGGATGGTAGTTCAAGCAGCACAACAGAGGATGTTTGATAATCAGTGCCCAGTCTAAGAGGAGGGATGATGAGGCCTCTGTTGCACGAAGGCAAGGCAAAGCCTTTGGCTCTGGGAGAGATAATTGATCCAAAGAAATTTAGTGCTTCCACAGAAGACGTCTATAGAGAATTCTGTGCGTTCAAACTCTGCTCTTTAGCTGGTGTTGATGTTGTCTCCATACTTTTTTTTTCCAAATTCCTATTGATCAGAGAATTTTGTACAGTATTGGTTGGTACCCACTCATAGAATATATATGTATGTCTGTATACATATATTTCTAGTATGTAACATATATGATTATATAATTATGTAGCAAATTTAAGAAAAGAACAATTTTTTTTAAAAGGAAATAAATAAGTTAAAGATGAATACTTCTTTTCTTCTTGCTTAATTTGGAAGAAGAAATTCTCACTTGATATATACTCAGTAGTCCTTTAGAGTTTGCAAAAATATTTTCTTTTTTTTTAAATTTTTTTTTTCAACGTTTTTTATTTATTTTTGGGACAGAGAGAGACAGAGCATGAACGGGGGAGGGGCAGAGAGAGAGGGAGACACAGAATCGGAAACAGGCTCCAGGCTCCGAGCCATCAGCCCAGAGCCTGACGCGGGGCTCGAACTCACGGACCGCGAGATCGTGACCTGGCTGAAGTCGGACGCTTAACCGACTGCGCCACCCAGGCGCCCCACAAAAATATTTTCTTATAGAAACTACCATGGTTGGGTATTAAAGGCATTAGCCACCTTGATGTTAGATAATGCTTTCTGTGCTTGTTTCTATATGTGTTATAAACCCCACAATGCCTTGTTATCATTTTTACTTTAGTAGAAGCAGTATTTTAGACCTACCCACAGATTTACTGTTTCTGATGTTTTCATTGATTTCTGTAGATCTGGGGCCCCATTTCCATTTGCTATCATTTCACTTCAGCCTGAAGAATTTATTTTAGCATTTCTGGTAGTGCAGGTTTCTAGAGACAAATTATTCCACACTTTGATGTCCAATAGAGGTTGTATTTCATCTTCAGTTTTCAAAGAAAATTTTCCTGAATATGGGATCCTAAGTTGACAGCCCCCCATCCCTTCTCAACCCTTTAACGATATTGTTTCATTGTCTCCCGGTCTTCCATTAGGATGAGAATTTAGCCATCATATGTCACACTTAAAAATGTTCCCCTTCATCTAATGTATCTTCCACCCTTTGGATGTTTTTAAAATTTTTCTCTTTATTCTTTTATTTTTGATAGTTTCACTATGATGTGTCTGGGTGTATTTATCCATCTAGGAGATTCTCTACACCTGTATCTTTATGTTGATGTCTTTCATTAATTGTAGAAAATTTCCTCCATCATCTCTTGAAATATTTCTTCTGTACCACTATATATCTCCACTCTTCTAGGATTGTAATTACGTGTATATTAGATCATTTGATATTTTCCCCACATGTCTGTTACAGGCTGAATTATGTTCCTCCAAAATTCACATGTTGCAGTCCTAACCCACAGTAACTCAGAACGAGACTGTATTTGTAGATAGGGACTTAAAGAGATAATTAAGTTAAAATGAGATCATTAGAGTAGGTCCTAATCCCATTTGACTGATATCCTTACAAGAAGAGGAAATTTGCATAGAGACATGTACAGAGATGTCTACAGACATGTATGATCGTGTGAGGATACAGGGAAAAAATGATCATCAACAAGCCAAAGAGTGAAGCCTCAGAAGAAACCAACCCTCCTGACACTTTGATCTCAGACTTACAGCCTCCAGAATTGCAGGAAAATAAATTTCTGTTGTTTCAGACTCCCAATCTGTGGGACTTTGTTATGACAGCCATAGCAAATAAATACAGTGTCTCTATCTGCTTTCAGTTTGGATAATTTATACTGATCTATCTACTAGTTCACTGAATCATTTTACTTCTATGTACAGTCTGCTCCATCTGTCAAAATTTTTCTTTTCCATATTGTATTTTTCATTTGTTGCATTTCCATATTGTTCTTCATTACAGTTTTTGTCTCTCTGCTGAAATTTCCCGTTTTTAAATGCATGTTGTCTACTCTTTCCACTAAATCCTTTAACATATTTATCATCATGAGATCCTTTAACATATTAATCATAGTGATTGTAAAGTCCTCATGTGGTAATCTAGGCCATTTCTGGATCTGCTTCTATTGAGCGTTTCCTCTTTTGACTATCAGTCACATTTTCTCGTTTCTTCACGTTTCACAATTTGGGGTTTATATGCTATACATTGTATATACACAGGCAGTAGAGATTGAAATAAACAATATTTACCCCTAATGCATGTGCATGGCATGTCTCATCTTTTGTCAGGTGATAGTGTTAGGGAGAGGGAGGGTTAATCAATCTAAACATTAGGGGAACCGTGTCTAGATTTTGTTGCAGCTTTAAACCGATTCAGTTCACTATTGGTATCAAATGTTTTGAGGATCACTAGAGAGATACTACTCTTTCCCCTGCACTTCCACTCCCAGATTTTTGTGCCTGGGGAAACTTCTTGTTACCCTATTCCTTGCCTCAACCTTTGAAGGATCCTTGCAAAGCCCTTAATGAAGACCAAGAGCGCCTTAGTGGGATTTCTGTCAGTCCTCTTTTCCCATCTCCAGTGTTTGGAAACCACTGGATCACTCTGCGTAAAAACCCAGAGGTTCTAAGAAGGTTCTTCTCGGTTCTCATGCCTTGCCCCAGCTTTCATTCAGTTGCTGTCTTGCACTCCAAGAAGGCCGAGGCTCCTCCAGCAGGTTCTCTTTCAGCCGTAAGTCCTTCCCTCTCAGGAAAGACTCATCACTGTTCAGATTTTAGTTCATTTAAATATTTTTGTTTCCTCTGCTCTCAGATATGCTTTTAAAGCTCTAGGATTCTGTAACTCATCTGGATAGTTATTCTTAAGGTGAGTATTATCATATCATTAAGCTTTCTACATACTACCTAAAATGGCAGTCTCTCCTTCTTATTAACTCTTAAGTAAGAAATTCAACCATGTTTGAGGAAAAAAATTCAACTATGTATGAAGGGGAATAAAGAGAGCACACATAGGTGACAAAATATGCAGCATGTATGGAGAATGTCAACTAAGTCAGTTTGGTTACAGTATCTGATACACAAAAGTTAGTTGTAGAAAATGAGCAGATTGGTTTTGACAGAAAAAAAAATTGTTTTCTATAATCTAAATATACTTAATATGTGTGGCCTGTCCTCAAGTGAATTACACTCTAGGGAAATAAGATTAATAAATGAATTAATACAATAAAAATAAATGATACCTCATAGTAGTTGTCACAGATTGAAATACATTCTCATTTTTAAATATAGTTAACATATGTCTCTCTGATCACAAACTCTGAGCATAGGAGGCATGTCTATTATCTTTACCATTGTTCCCCAGTCCCTAATTTAGTGCCTGATATATAAATATAATCAGCAGTCAATAAATATTTGGGAAGTGAATACATAAATGAAAGGCACAACTCAATTTTAAAGTAGAGTGAGATCACTTTTAGATGGAATGATTAAGGAAGGCTTTTGGCAGAAGTGTTCCACCTGGGCCTGCGAGCCTGGTCAGGATTTAAATGAGACTGAGTTTGAGGCAGGCAAGCCACATAAACAAGAGCACCCCAGTGCCAAAATATTCAGCATGTGTGAAGAAAGTCAAATAGCTCAGTTTGGTCGAAGTATTTGATATATGAAGGTGAGTTATGGAAAATGAGGTTGGAAACGAGGTTTGGGACCAGAGGGCCTTTTATTTCAATCTAAGAAGTTTTACTTTTATTTTGTAGACAATGGGGAGTCAGTGAAGGATGGTGCCCTGGGGAATGAACAGGATGATGAATCTGGGAGATGTCTGCAGACTGGATTCAAATATGGAGAGACTGGAGAGAAAGGGACAAGTTAGCTATAAATTGCAAGTGAATAACAATGAAGTCTGAAAACAGCGCAGAGGAAGTGAGAATGGAGATATAGTGACATATAGTAATTATTCTTACTATTCACAATTATTACAGCCACAACAATCATTTATTGTTCCAGGCACTCTACTAAGAGCACTAATGCATCATTTTATTATTTCCACAAGGCAACCCTATCAGGTATATAATATTAACTCTATTTCACACTTGAGAACATTAGACACCCAGGTCACACCTAGCAATTAGTAGAGCCAGGATGTGAACTAGATAATGTGACTCCTGAACCTAAGCTTAGAGCAACTCCTAGATATGTAAAAGTTAAACCTAAAGTCCAAGCAATTCTCTAGATGTGGAGTAAAAAGGGAGAGGGTTTCCTACTATTTTACTTGTAGGATTTCAAATCTATAATAGTAATCAAAGAAAAGTTTATATTTAGATTTAGAATATATTTAGTCCATGATGCCTCCAGGATATCTAAATGGAGAATTCCAGCAGGCAACTTGAAATGTAAGACTAAAGTTCAAAAGACAGTCTAGAGATGGAAACTTAGAAAGTGTGAGCACAGCGGAAATATTTGAGATCACACTATTGCCAAGACAGAGAGTACAGAAAATCAGAACAGAGGGCCAAGGACCAATCCTTTGAGAATGCTTTCATAGAATATCAGGAGAAAAGGCAAGCAGAGAACGAAACTAAGGAGTATCTCTAAGAGTCAGAAAGTGTTATGAGTTGAATTGTGTTCCCATAAAAAAGATATGTTAAAGTCCTACATCCTAGTGCCTCAGAATGAGACTTTATTTGGAAATCAGTCTTTACAGATTTCATTGGGCTAAGATGAGGTCATTAAGTTGGGCCCTAATCCAGTATGACTGATGTCCTTATCAAAAGGAGAAATCTGGACATGGACATGCACAGACAGAAGACACACAGGGTAAAGACAGTTGTATGACTGGATGTGAGGCATCTACAAATCAAAGGATGCCAAAGATTGAGAACAAATACCAGAAGCTAAAAGAGACAAGGAAGGGCTCTTCCTTGGAGTTGCAAGAGACAGTCCTGCCAACACCTTGATTTCATACTTCTAACCTCCAGAACTATGAGAATTTCTGTGGTTGTAAGCCACCTCCTTTTCTATACTTTTTTACAGTAGTCCTAGGAAAGTAATACAAGGAAGCAAATCAAGAGACTTTTATTGGAAAACACACATGCATACACATAAGCACACACACATTCACAAACAAGCAAGATAAGGCTGTTTCAAAAAGATGCGTAGGAATGATCAACAGTGCTAAATGCTATAGAGATATACTTGAACATAAAGACAGCGAAAGTTCTCTTTAATTTGATAATTAGGTACTAATTAGTGACCAGTGAGGGATCAGTTTTAGCAAGGTGGTAAGAGAAGAAACCTATTTAAATTCAAATGCCTACAGACACCAGACAGGAAACTAACATATGTAAAATATTGGATTATAAAATAAGAACAAGTGGTGATGACTGATAAGCAGAAGGCAACATGCTCCATAAGGCATTCCATTTTTTTTTTTTTTTAATTACCAGGATGTCAGTGTAAAGCACATTTACAGTCCATGAATGTATGTCCTTTGAATCAATGAACAAGTATGCTGTCACTACTTCTCCAAGTCTGATGGTATGAGGGAAAGCAGAGAAAGAAGTTTAAAGAAGTTACAGGACCAAAGGAAAGAGGACATTTTTTAAAAGAATATGGTAGGGGCGCCTGGGTGGCTTGGTCGGTTGGGCGTCCGACTTCGGCTCAGGTCATGATCTCACTGTCTGTGAGTTTGAGCCCCGCATCGGGCTCTGTGCTGACAGCTCAGAGCCTGGAGCCTGTTTCAGATTCTGTGTCTCCCTCTCTCTCTGCTCCTCCCCTGTTCATGCTCTGTCTCTCTCTGTCTCAAAAATAAATAAACGTTAAAAAAAATAAAAAAAAAAAATATGGTAGAAAATATCTGCAGGTTGAAGCTGAACATTCCATGCACAAAGAATATGGTATATGTTTGGGGTACCTGGGAGGTTTAGCTCATTGGGCATCTGACTTCGGCTCAGGTCATGATCTCGCAGTCCATGGGTTTGAGCCCCGCGTCGGGCTCTGTGCTGACAGTTCAGAGCCTGGAGCCTGCTTCAATTCTGTGTTTCCCTCTCTCTCTGCCCCCCCCCCCCCCCCGCCTGCACTCTGTCTCTGTCTCTGTCTCTCTCTCTCAGAAATGAATAAACATTGAAAAAAAAAGAAAATGGCATATGTTTTTTGGCTATATAATTATGAGTAATTTTGATTAAATAGAACAATGTCCTGCCCCTTAAACTAATCGTATTGAAAAGCTGTGTTCTTTCTTAGATGATGCTATTGTTCAAAATGTTTTTGAAATAATTTGTTTTCAATTGAAAATCAATAATCACTTTTTAATCTCATAAGACATTCAATATAATTATTTAATAGGCATCATACCATTTTAAGACAAATGTTTTTACTAAATAATTATCCTGATTCTTCTGATTTGCTTTTGGAAAACAATCAAATCTTATCTTCAAGAGGAATATTAGCCATGGCTGAGGAGAGTCTTGAATCACTTTAGTAAAGTGTATTTTTCAAAGAATTTGTCCATTTCATCTACTTTGTCAAATTTATGGACACGGAGTTGATCACAATACTCTTTTTCCCTTAATGTTTGTAGAATCTATAGTTTCCTTTTCATGCCTGATATTTGCTATTTGTGATTTTTGTCTTTTCCTGAAAACTTTTGCTAGGGACTTACCAACTTTATAAATATTTTCAAATAACCCAATTTGCCTTGGTCGGTTTGTTTGTTTGTCTTTTATTTCATTAATATCCAATCTTATCTTCTTTTATTATTTTCCAAATTCTACTTAGCTTGCTCTTTTTTTTCCTAACTTCTTGCGATGAAAACTTACTCATTGATTTTATACCTTTATTATTTCCTAACCTAGATATTTAAAACTATATGTTTTATACCTTTATTATTTAGATATTTAGAACGATATGCTTCCTTTTATGCACTGCTTTAACTTTATCTCACAAGTTTTGATATGTGGTGTTTTCATTAAGTCCAAATATTTTCTAATTTGAAAAGTTTCTTTGACCCACAGGTTATTTAAAAATAAATCAGCTGATTTTAAAATATCTGGGTGGTTTTTGTTGCTACCATACTATTGCTGATTGTTGATTTGTGTTATGATCAAAAAATGTACTTAGTAAAATTTCATTTACTTTTTTTAATTTTTTTTTAATGTTTTATTTATTTTTGAGAGAAAGAGAGAGAGAGAGTGAGTGGGGATGGGCAGAGAGAGAGAGGGAGACACAAAGTCCAAAGCAGGCTCCAGGCTCTGAGCTGTCAGCATAGAGCCTGACATGGGATTCAAACTCACAAACCATGAGATCATGACCTGAGCTGAAGTTGGACACTTAACCAACTCAGCCACCCAGGCACCCCAAATTTCATTTACTTTTGAAAGTTATTGAGACTTATGAGGCAGCATGTAGTCAATCTTGGTGAAGTCTTTATATAAAGTCTTCCTATTGAAAATAAAGTATGCTGTGTAGTTTTTTTTTTGTTTTGTTTTTTTTTTTTTTTTTAATTTTTTTTTCAACATTTATTTATTTTTGGGACAGAGAGAGACAGAGCATGAACGGGGGAGGGGCAGAGAGAGAGGGAGACACAGAATCGGAAACAGGCTCCAGGCTCTGAGCCATCAGCCCAGAGCCTGACGCGGGGCTCGAACTCACGGACCGCGAGATCGTGACCTGGCTGAAGCCGGACGCTTAACCGACTGCGCCACCCAGGCGCCCCAATGCTGTGTAGTTTTGAGGCTTAATGTGGGTTAATATGTGTTTGGGGATTTATAAATGTCAATTAGATTCAGTTAACTGATAGTGTTGTTAATCTATATCCCAAAGATTTTTTTTTTGTCTTCTTATTTTATCAATTACTGAGAAATAGATATTATCATCTCTGACTGCAATTTTTTCTACTTCTCCTATTGGCTCTATCACTTTTGTTTCTTGAATTTTACTGTTCACTTATTAGATGAATATATTGAGAACTGCTATGTCTTCCAAATGAAATGTTTCCTTTATCATTATTTAATATCCCCCTTTATATCTTATAATAATCTTTTTTTTGAAAATTTAAATTGTTTTTATTTTATTTTTTAAAATTTACATCCAAATTAGTTAGCTTATAGTGCAACAATGATTTCAGGAGTAAATTCCTTAATGCCCCTTATCCATTTAGTCCATCCCCCCTCTGATACTCCCTCCAGAAACCCTCTGTTCTCCATGAGTCTCTTCTGTTTTGTCCCCCTCCCTGTTTTTATATTATTTTTGTTTCCCTTCCCCTATATTCATTTGTTTTGTCTCTTAAAGTCCTCACATGAGTGAAATCATATGATATTTGTCTTTCTCTGACTGACTAATTTCATTTAGCATAATACCCTCCAGTTCCATCCACGTAGTTGCAAAAGGTAAAATTTCATTCTTTTTGATTGCCGAGTAACACTCCATTGAATATGTATATCTTATAATATTCTTTGCTTTGAAATTTACTTCACTGGATATTAATTTAGGTGGGCCAGCTTTCTTATGTTTACTGTTTGTATAATATAATTTTTCCATTACTTTACTTTCAATCTACCTATATCTTTCTGTTTAAAATACATAAATTCTAGACAAAATATAGTTGGGTTTTGATTTTTTATCACTGTGAATATCTTTCACTTTAAATGAAATATTTAGTTCATTTACCATTTCCATGGACATTCAAAAGAAGGTGAGAAGGCATTAGAAACAATTAAAAACATTTTTCTGATGTATGTCAGCAACAGTAACTTCGCTGGAATAAACATGAGTATTTTGAAGAATACAACAGCGGTATATTAAGTTAATTTAAATGGACCAGATAGCTTAGAACAAGCATCCTCCATTTATTATGCAGTGTATTCATGGAATTTTTTGACCCTTGGTTATTTTTACTTGTTTTTTTCATAACTTTTGATTATACCCTATTTCTTCACTGTCTTTTCATGGTTTCCAGTTTATGTTGGAGAATGCCCCCCCCACACACATCCATTTCCTATCACATATTTGATTATATCTAAGTTTCTAGAGATCAGATGGCAGCTTTTAGTTTATGAGAAGCCAAGAAAAGGCACATTTCTCATATTTTTATTCAATTAATTTTGGCAGGGTTGCATTTTGCCAGCTTATTCACTTCACATGTGACAAAAAAAGAAAACAATAAATATTTTTAAAAATAACAGTCTCCATGGAGTTACATTACATTTGGCTTCTGTGGAATACATCTGAGTGTAGATTTGACAGATGTAAATTAATATGGTAGTACCAATGAACTCATTTAACAACATATTTTTCTCTTAAGTGTTTTTATTTTAGTAGCATTTATTCTTAGTACACTGAAAGTTTTTGAATAATTGTACTTGCCACTCTAACATTAAATAGCTCTAAATTGCCCTGCTATTCAACTGTAGATGGAAGTGGGTAGGGCCATAATATTTGAGTTATGCTATTTTTTTTCTGTGCAGAAAATGTAACAATTGATCTCTAATGGGAAGACTATCATAAACAGGGAAAACACAATGTAAGAATTCATAAATCTGGTAACTTAGTGGATATTTACAAACTATTCTTGTTCTTATACATTCGGTCAAGATCATGTAGCTATCCACCAGAGCCAGAAGTAAAAACCAAAACATCTGGCAGTAATTGTAATGTTCTTCCTATTACAACAAATTCAATGAGTTTTACCTTTAGAATATTTTTTTTCCTTCTTTTTGTTAGTATGTAGGTCAGCCTTTACCATTCCTGGCTGGAAAAATGCAAGTGTCCTATTTTGCTTCCCTACCTGTAGTGTCTTCTAACTGTAATTAATCTGAAATAATTTTGGTGGACTCTTTTCTTCTTGGAATGTGTTGGCAACTTGGATTATGTTGGCAACTCTCCATTGTCCAATCAGTCTAGGATGTTTTAAATGTTTGTATCATGCCTACATTCAACACTGTCACTATCTAAAATTATAATAGTCAGGAACAGTATTCTGGCTTAGAATCCTTCCAGGTTTTGTATTATTTTGTTACATTCTCAGTAGTGTCCTTTGTTAATGCAGAAATAAAATTTAAACATTAGTTCCTGTCAGGTCTCATCTTTTTGGCTTCTGTCTTTGGGTCCATCATCATCATTTTTCCTCATTTGAGGAAAATTTAACTCTTGTTTCTAAACTTGTGACTACTTTTTTCCTATTGCTCCCTCATACAATAGTAGAGGGGCTTTCAATTTATTCTAGTTTAAGAAAATTACAACAAGGCTCTCAATATTATAGCAGAGAATTGAACTTCACCATTATATGATTCCCATTAAGACTGACTCTAAAGTCAAGGTGCAAGGACCCAACCTGAAAGAAGATATAATGTCTTTTTATTTTGAAACTATATATGTATTAGAAATAATTTGGGTGGGAGAAGGTTACAGATGGCAGAAATAATTCAAACAGGGTAAAGTACAAAAGATAATTATTTCAAATATATTTTTTTATAAAAGGAAGCCCATATTTAAAGCTGGCCTCAGGCCTGGCTGTATTTATTATTATTATTTATTTAATGTTTATTTTTGAGAAAGAAAGAGCGTGAGTGGGGGAGGAGCAGAGAGAGACAGGGAAACCCCAGAATCTGAAGCGGATTCCGGGCTGTGAACTGCCAACACAGAGCCTGATGAAGGGCTCCAATCCATGAATGGTGAGATCATGGCCTGAGCCAAAGTCAGATGCTTAACTGACTGAGCCACCCAGGCACCCCAGACCTGGCTGTATTCAGAACTCAACTGACATTGACATGAATCTCCCCTTTCTTTATCTGTTGATAGTATCTGCTTTGCTTTATTCATAATGGGGTTAGATAGAAAATTTATGGATCAAAGTGTTTCCCCATAAAAAAAGCCCAAGGCTGACTTCCATTTGGAATACTTTGGACCAAAATCTCATTATTTATTTCTGATGTGAGATGAAATTCACTTAATAATTTTTCTTCTCCTATATGTAGAACATTGGTAGTTATCTAACTAAAATTTATTCCTTTCAACTGCCCAAATAGGTGAACGTTGATTTTGCTAAAATATTAATTCTTCCTCCATGTGATTCAAGGGACAGGGATCCTATTCATAACCCAGGAGTAAATCCTGACATTTCCAGGCCAAATATTATAATCCCTTTTGTTTGAAAGGTTTAGGAACAGACATGTAAACTAACTTTGGCCAGTGAAACATCAAGTATAGTCATCTGGGAGTGGAAATGGTGTCTTAGAAAAGGATTTCTGCTATTGAGAAGCATAAACAAGTAGAAAAAGTAACTTTTATTCTCCTATAGACATTCTTATGCCTGAATGTGATTAATGTAGTACAGAGGCAGTCATGTAATGACCTAAGCATGATGCCATCACAAGGAGGAGAACAAAGTCAACAAAAATCACAGGGAAGGACCGCTTAAAAGGCTGAGGAACTGTATCTACAGCCAACACTGCTTCTTTCCTTTCTTTCCTTCCACATATTCAGGCCATAAACACCTTTATTGTTTAAGCCAGTTTGAGTTGATTTTTTTTTTTTTTGCAAGCAAAAGCATCTTAATTGACATACATAAGGTGTTTTAAAGGGAAGTGTGTGTGTGTGTGTGTGTGTGTGTGTGTGTGTGTTTAAGGATGCGTGGCTCTGAAAATTAAGCTGGAAACATGTGAGATGCCCATATTAGTGACTTAAAGTTGACTCCAACAATTGATTCTATAAAGGGCAATAACTATGAGCTCCCATTAAAATATGTGCTTTGCCCAACAAATCATTTATTGGATATAAAAACATGGTTATGAAAAATCTGAAAACCTGAATCTCATAAAACACAGAAATAGAGAAGAAAAATATATTGTACAAGTATTATTTAGCAATAATAGATACAGATTCATGTTCAAGTTTCATCCTCTAGAAAGAGAATAAATTGAGAGGAGTCGTATTTAAGTATTTATTTCAAAGAAAAGGCGATTTTTTTAATGGAATTCTCTCTTGGATATTAGTAATTTAACTATATCTTTAAGAGTCACAATATCTTATTGGAAGGAAGCCAAATAATTAAAACAAATTATAGACTGTGGTTAAAAAATAAAAAGATAGCCATTGAGTTAAAAGGTGAAAAACTATTCAAAATCAAAGACCCTGAATAAGAACAAATCTGACCCTAAAATCTCAAAAATTCACAAACTGTTACTTATTTCAATTTATGAAAGTGTGATGTGGTCAGAAGAGAGGGCCATTAAGAAGACCAAAAAAGTGAGGAGAAGCAAAGCAAGCCATTAGAGAGGAAAAAAACCATAAATGTGTTTGTTTATTTTCTAAAGGATGTAAAGGGCTAGGTACCATATCAGTTGTATTCAACACAAACTAGAGGCTGACTAGTAAGAACACAACTGGGCACCTGGGTGGCTCAGTCAGTTGACCAACCCACTTCGGCTCAGGTCATGATCTCACTGTTTGTGAGTTTGAGCCCCGCATCGTGCTCTGTGCTGACAGCTCAGAGCCTGGAGCCTGCTTCAGATTCTGTGTCTCCCTCTCTCTCTGCCCCTCCCCCACCCATACTCTCTTAAAAAATAAATAAAACATAAAAACATAGTGGTAAGAAGACTAACAGAGATGATAGGTATCTAGATAGATAGATGACAGAAAGCTGATAGGTGTGTATGTGTGTGTGAGAGAGAGAGAGAACGAAAGAGGTGAGAGAGAGAAAGAGATAGAGATTTTTTTCCCCTGTAATAGCGCAGCTTTCCCTGGTATACAGTATTCAGTCAGGCAGTGATGTTTCCCTGTGAACTCCATCTCCAAACCCCTCCCTACTTCCCTTTTTGAATGGCATGCTCTGTCTTGAAATGTCAAGTCTCACTGTGCAATTATGTAATTCAACCTACACTAATCAGGTGATTATGCAATTAGGAAAATCCTAAGGTTTTAGCTATTTGTTCCTTAATCTTTTCCTTGATGGCCCTGGCTGTGTAACTCTGCACAAAGCTCTCTTTCCAGAACTGGATGGAGTCTCATGGAGATTCTCTTCTCTAGTCAATCACCTCTGAAATCTCTTTTAGACCCTGTTTCTTTGGACTGTGAAGATTAACAAACCATTATCACAATGGGACGTTGGCTTAATCACATGCCAACACAAGTTTTCCCTACAAATAAGCTTCTTGGTCACTTTCTTCTCTCAGGAATGGCTTTTGCATTGTTCCTGCTCCTATTATTTCAGGACTATTACCTGACACTTTATATTGGAGCTAATAAGGTAAATGAACTTTATTTACAGAGAAAAGAATGGTGTGCTCTCACAGGAATCTATGGCCTTCAAAGGCTTAATCCTCCAGAAAAAAAAGAGGTGTGCTTGTCATTCAGATGTACAAGATTTAAAGGGTGGCATCTTCATGTATCTTAGCTTTCACATATGTAAACCACCTTCTTTTTTACTTTATCTTTTTAGTTTCAAACTAAAGAGTTTAGTTTGCTGCTGATACATAATTTCTACTCAACCTAAGCTTCCAAAGTGGCTGTCTGTGCCAGTATTGAAATTCAGGAAAAAAAAAATGCAGTGATGCTAACACATTGAGTTAGTGTCTACAGCAGAGAGAGGTTAGTATCAGATAGCTGATTTTTTTTTTTCTTTAGGAACACCATACTATTCTCATTTGATGAAGTTTGTACCATTTCTACTCCAGGTGTAGTCCATGAACCAAGATGTTTGCTACTAGTCTACAGTAAGAGATGTAAAGAAATTGAAAATGAAAGTTCAGAGACATATAGACATAAACATAGTACTAGTAATACTAATAGAGCATGTTGAGAGGGAATAAGAAAAGAATGGTGGGGAAAAAGAAAGCTGCCATTTAGTAGACAAAATGGTAAAGGTAGCCAATTTCCATATCTGGGGAATCAATCAAATAGACATTACATGTGGGGACTGGTGATATTTTGTATACAATGAAATGGACAAAATATTAATAATTCAAGTCCTTGAATTGAACAAACAATTTTTTGGGACATTTGAACATAATAATCAGCTAGAGAAAGAAAATGTGATAGTGTTATATGTTTTAACTATTCCCCCCACTTTCTTTTATGGATCACATTGTCCTGCCTTTTTGAATGTCTGGTGATTTTTTATTAACTGCTAGGCAGTTGAAAGCTATACTGTTGAGAGTCTAGATTGAGTGGTATTTAGTTTTGAGTTTTATTCAAGTAGTTAATTTATTGATGATTCTGCTTGATTCTGTTGAGGCTTGGTTTTATGTTTTGTTAGGGAGGGTTTAGAATAATCTTTATTCTGGATCTATAGTTCCACTACAACTAAGGCAAGCCAAGTTGAGGGTCTTAGGTCAGCAGGGTTAATGACCTGGCTTAAATGACCTGGGTGATCAGCAGAATATCTGTTTTGGTTGGTTAGAACTTCAAAGTCTCCAAGCACTATGAAGTTCCTGGAATATTTGTTCAACTCAGAGCTATTCAGTCTCTCTTGTTTGACAGATTTCTTACTGTCTTGCCTGAGCATATACAGTTTAATTTTGGGGCAACAAAACCAAATGCTGTAATGCAGATATTTGGTGTTTATTCTCTATACAGCTTCTTTCTCTCTTGTGCTCTTCCATAATCTCCAGTAACTTCAGCAGTCCTGAAGTCATCTCTACCTCTTCAGTTCAGTGAGGACTGCCATGGGCATTACCTGCCTCTCCTCAGTATAAAAATTGTCTCTAGTAATGGGCACCTGGGTGGCTCAGTTGGTTAAGAGGCCAACTTCGGCTTAGGTCATGATCTCACAGTTTGTGAGTTTGAGCCCCGCATCAGCCTCTGTGCTGACAGCTCAAAGGCCTGGATCCTGCTGCGGATTCTGTCTCCCTCTCTCTCTGACCCTCCCTCACTCACACTCTGTCTCTCTCTCTCTCAAAAATAAATAAACATTAATTTTTTTAAAAAAAATTGACTCTAGTCAGAAATCTGGGGCAACAGTGGGGCTGACCTCATGTCTTCCTGCTCTAAGAAATTAGAGTCCTGGATTTTTATGGTCTAAATTTGAAAACACTTGCTGTATATACTTTGTCCATTTTTAGAGTTGCTTATGGCCTGAGAGCTAGTCCAATAACAGTTATTCTATCCTGGCTGGAAGTGAAACTTCATTAAAAATATTTAAATGAGTATTTTGCGTTATAATGATACACACAGGAATTACATCTAAGGTAGCCTGCCAAGGTTTCCAAAGTCTGCTTTAAAGCTGGCATAAGAAATTATAAGATAGTCCTACATTTATAATTTCTGGGGTGCCTGAGTGGCTCAGTCGGTTAAACTTCTGACTTCAGCTCAGGTCATGATCTCACAACTTGTGAGTTCGAGCCCCGTATCAGGCTCTGTGCTGACAGCTCAAAGCCTGGAGCCTCTTCAGATTCTGTGCCTTTTCTCTCTCTGCCCCTCCCTTGCTCACACTCTGTCTCTCTCTGTCTCTCAAAAATAAATAAACATTAAAAAATTATATTTTTCTGAGTAGCATTAACATTTGTTAGGACTTCCCGAGCCAACTTGGATATTTTACTTATATTATTAAATAACCCTCTTTCAATATATTAGACTCATGATTAAAATTAAAAAAAAATATTGGGGCACTTGGGTGGCTTATTTGGTTAAGCATCCTACTTCACCTCACATTGTGATCTCACAGTTCTTCATTTGAGCCCCATACAGTGCTCTCTGCTCTCAGTGCAGAGCCTGCTTCTGATCCTCTGTCTTCCTCTCTCTCTCCCCCTCCCCCACTCGCTCTCTCTCTCTCTCTCTCTCAAAAGCAAATAAACATTTTTTAAAAATAGAATAAAAAGGGGCATCTGGGTGGCTCAGTTGGTTGAGCATCCAACTCTTGATTTTGGCTCAAGTAATGTTTATATGGTTCATGGGATTGAGCCCTGTGTCAGGCTCTGTGCTGGCAGCATGGAACCTGCTTGGGATTCTCTCTCATTCTCTCTCTCTGCCCCTTCCTGCTCTCACTCTCTCCCTCTCTCTCTCAAAATAAATAAACACACACACACACACACACACATATAATCCAAATTATCTTCAAATTGTGTTTGTGTATGTGTACCTCCAGACTATATATATTTTTTATGCTGCAACAAGATATTTGAAAACAGAAGCAATGTAATTTTTCCATTGAGATTGAGATTTTGGTATTTTAAGGTAACAAAAAATGGTTTGACTGATATTTTGTGGTTTTCACCCTATAGACATTCTTTAAAGCAGCGTTTCTCAAGTGTACTCCATGAAAATGGGGCTCTAGTACGAAATAAATTTGGAACATCCTATACTACATTTTCCTATATATATTATATATTTTTATCTTGGAGATTTATAGTTCACATCAGCATAATAAAGCCACTGAGAAGCCCTCATAAAAAGACATGAATGGCTTTATTTATTTTTTTCCCAAGTTTATTTGACTGAGGACCCCCTTGTATGCCTCACTCATTACTATTTTGAGGTTTGGAAAATAATTCTTTAAGCATGTGTACTAGCAGTAGTATAATAGAGGGCAAAGTTTTTCTCTAACTTTGCAGGATACCTACAGAAGTTGACATTGCATGAAATGATTATGTAAAAGATAGTAGAGAGTTTTTTCCTGGTTAGAAGTGAGGCTCCGGAGGTAGCCACTCAGGTCAAGACTGAGATGCAAGTCATGAGTGAGAAAAATTAAAAACTGAGCAAAGTATGTGCACACTCTTATCTCTCTTGCCAGTTTGTTCTGTATCCAAATCCCTGGGTTCCCCGTTGTCTCAGGAGAATGAAACATTGGTGTGATCAGTACCAAGACGGAGGAGATAAAAATCGGACTCAGCCTTTTTCCCCTCATGTCTCTTTTTTTTTAACTTTAAAAAAATGTTTATTTATTATTGAGAGACAGAGCATGAGCATGGGAGGGGCAGAGAGAGGGAGACACAGGATGTGAAGCAGGCTCCAGGCTCCAAGCTGTCAGCACATAGCCCAACGTGGGGCTCCAACCCACTAGCGAGATCATGACCTGAGCCGAAGTCAGATGTTTAACTGACTGAGCCACCCAGGTGCCCCACTTTTTTTTTTTTTAAACTTTCTTTATTTCTGAGACAGAGAGAGAGAGAGAGAGAGAGAGAGAGAGAGAGAGAGAGCATGAGCAGGGGAGGGGCAGAGAGAGAAGGAGAAACAGAGTCCGAAGCAGGCTCCCAGCTCCAAGCTATCAGCACAGAGCCTGATGCCAGCCCGAACTCACAAACCAGGAGATCATGACCTGAGCTGAGGTCGGACGCTTAACCGACTGAGCAACCCAGGCACCCCTCTCCTCATGCCTTTTTCATACTAAGAGTATTGCCGGATGAACTGCAGAGAATCCCAAGGATCTTCAAAGTTTGAAGAGCCCTGCGGTGGTTCCAAATGAAAAAAAAAAAAAAAAATCCTCAAGAGTGGACTTCATGCACATGCAATGGGACAAAGAGGTATTTTTTGTTTCTTTGATGACAGCCTTCCCAAAACATTTCTCTAATCCCATCACACAATTAGCCACTTCTACATGCAGTTGCCAGTAAGTGCGGTAAGTGAAGAACGTACTCTGGCCTTGTGGAAAATATAATGTATTTGGATACAGAAGACCTGGACTGAGGTTTCTGCTTCTGCTACAGGAACTGAAATAATTTACTTAGTCTATTGGACTCTGTTTGTTCATCATGAAAATAGGATTAGGAAAATCTAGCTCGGAGGTATGCTGTCAAAGAAATGTAAAATGTAAATATGCTCTCAAAACCATGAATTTTTAAAGCAATATAATGAAATAATTGTATTATTTTCTGTAAAATGTAAACTATAGGTGTTGGGAGATAATTCTTCATGGATCTGTCATATTGTATCATGTCTTCGGACACACTTTTGTTTTGGAATACCTTTTCACGCATGTTTGTATACTACACAGCCTTGGAGTGTGGAAGCGATGTTTTCTGGTACAGCAAAAGGAAGGATTTCCTTAGAACTTTGGAAGATAGAAATGGCATCTCCCTTTATAGTAAAGGATAGGCTAACTCTTTTTTAACTAAAAAAAAAAGAAAAAAAAAGGGTTCCATGAGACCTTGCAATATAAGTCACTGTGTATGCACATGTGACCTAGTATCACCTTATGGAAACTGGAGCTCTAAAAACTGGTGTAAAAACACTCTGGCTACCACTATTTCTATAATAAATAAAATTCTTTTTGTCTGATCCAGAAGTTTTACATAAAGTGTAAAGCCCATTTTTATTTGACAAGAGGCATGTACCTTTTTGAAATAATTTGTGTTTTGCCTAAAGACAGGAAGCTGGCATTCACATGTCCTCAAATATTTTATTGATATAATTAAATTATCACCTCCCAATATATTGGAGTCTTGTGATTTAAAGACAAACATATTGAAGATTCTGATTTGGATATGCTTTGCATTTATTTACTAACCAAAAAAAAAAAAAAAAAAAGATTAAGAGACAATGAAGAGAATGCTATAACTAAACCCATACATTTTGAAAACATACTCTAAAAACATTCTGTCTTTACAAAGTAAAAAGAACTTTTGACCTCTTGCTACTACATCATTCATGTAAATAAAAGTGAGCACATCCTTAAATTAGTATTTATTTATTATTTATTTATTAAAGGTTATTTATTTTGAGAGAGAAAAAATATGAGTGGGGGAGAGGCAGAGAGAGAGGGAGAGGGAGAGGGAGAGAGGGAGAGAGAGAAGAGAGAGAGAGGATCCCAAGCAGGCTCCACACTGCCAGTGCAGAGCCAGATGCAGGGCTTGAACTCACAAACTGCGAAATCATGACCTGAGGTGAAATCAAGAGTTGGATGCTTAACCAACTGAGCCACCCAGATGCCCCAGTATTTATTTTTAAATAAACAAATATGAAACAAAAATAAAGCAGTGAATGATCTTAAAGTTAAGTCACATTTCTTTGGAGATCCTAATGTTTCCGCTTAAATATTTTCCATTCTGGCTGAAAACAAAACGACAGTATATATATATATATATATATATATATATATATATATATATATTCATCTATCCTATCTAGTTTTACAAACTATCAGTTCATGAGATTCTTGTTAGAGTTCCCAAATCAAGAATGCTGAGATGTACTTAATTAATTAGTGAGCTCATTTAAGGGTGCCCTTAGAGACAATTTTCCTTTGTTTTTTACTTTACCTAAAAGGCCTCAAGACATTTAACCAATATCTAGTGCAGTCATTCTTTACAGTAAAAGATAAGGAGGCAGTCATAATCCTAGGAATGGGAGCATCTGGTAGGCACACGCACATTTCTTCACCCTAGAGTAGATTTAATTTGTTGCAAATAAAAACAAATAGAGAGGACATCACCTCTCAAATTATTCTCAATGGTCTTTGAGCTATCAATTCCCTTATGCCTGGAGCTATCAATCTCCCACAAGCCCAAAGACTATCGCTTTGCTCCAATTAAATGAGATCCAAATGATCTCTGTTTGGATCTAGAGGCTGAATTTCAGGTCAGCTTCTCATATAGGGAAACTAAAGTAAGAGAATAAATTGCAATTTTATTTTAGAAATTCTAATCAGATGATCTCTTATTTTCTATAATTTCTTTACATAAATGGAGCACAGAGTGTGGCAGAAACTTGCCCAAGCTTATGATGGTGGGGCCACTATGGGAACTTTCCAGATAGGAAAACAATAAACATCCTGGAAGCCTAACTGTGTGACATGTAAAATCAATACATTTATGTTTCTTTCATGTCTGTATCTTTTAAAAGGCTCAATTGTTATACAGGATTTAAAGACTTGGGAAGGGGATTGGATTTTAAAAATTGTTTTATAACCAAAAGTCCAATGTGTTCTATTTAAAGGAATAAATTGAGAAGCTGTAATTTAAGTCAGATTTGTGAGTGCTCCAATATGAAGCTTTATTGGATTTTCAATTATAATTAACAGAATAATAACTAAAGATGTAAACAGAAACAGAAATGATTGTACTATCAAACACCTGCTTCATAATTATTTGAACAACAAAATGTTTTTGAGTCTCCCACTTATTTATAATCCTGGCATGTTTTTTTAAATGCCTGTCTATGTATCAATCTGTTTAATTATTTTACAGCTCTCCAGAGCTGTAAGAGACAAAAACAGCTAACAAAAAACAAAACAAAAAACAAAAAACATAATCTGATTCAGGTGACAAAGTAGAGACAATAAGACTAGTACTGGGAGGTTAGTTTTTGCAGGTAAAACCGAAAGACTAGGCAAATGCTAAAGTATTTTGCAAGTTCTTGTGAATTAAATCCTTACTCAAAAGGTATCGCAATGACCTCAAAATGTCAATTTAGGACTTAGATTCAGTGGATTTGTAGTGATCATAACCAAAAGGTGGGAAGAATTTGGAAACTATCTTTGGGGAGCTGTTGCTGAATAAAAACAGGCCTCTGCCATTCTCCCATAAAGGAGACTCTGTACAATTTTCATCTGGCATCCTAACAATCTTATATTTGGTTTGAGCAGTACATTTTCGTTTCATTCATCATTTAAAGACAGATAATCAGAAAGTCATTACATCGGCCGACACCAGACCCTTCGCTCGATTGTATCGTAATTGAGCACTGCAGAGCGTGTGCCAGATCTAATGGATAATGAATATATTATGTCAGGAGAACCGCCTCAGTGAAGCTCCAAGGGAATAGACAAGGGGCTTGTGGTGGTGACACATAGGGTCACAGATGTTGTGCTGATTTACTGATGGAGTGATTCTGTAATTCGTTAATCAATGATGGGCACTGCGCTGCTTGTGCGCACCCCACTCTGCAAATGGACGAGTGTATGAGGGGACAAGTCACCATTTATTCAACATAGTTCTAGAAAGTCTACATTTAGCCTAAGATTGAGCCTGTCATTTTTACAGACTGTCGCAGCACAAACATCTTATTGTAGTAAGATTAGGGTGTAGACATGAGCCTGGTTATATTATGATGAGAATATATAGCATACCTCTTCCATTACTTTTTTATCACACTTTTGTCAGGGTCCTTTTTCTTTCTTTAGAATAATGCAATCAATTCAGAAATATATAGATAATCTCATTCCATGATGATCTTCTTTTCTTTTGGAATCAACTATATTCAAGAATTATCAGGCCTAAAAAACACTTATGCACAAAATAATAATAATAATAATATTGATGATACTAGCAATATTTTATAAAACTATTGATTTATGAGATGTCAGCATATTCTAACTGCTTTATATCAATTATCTCATTTATTCAAACAACCCAAGTATATAGATTATTATTATCCCCACTATACAGATTTAGAAACTAAAGCATACATTAATAACTAGCCAAGACCGCAATGTATTAAATGGTGAAAGCTGTGCTCAAAATTGATTGCATAACTCAAAAATCTATACTTATAAACATATTGCTTCAATATCTTCTTAGCCTGACTCAAATTCATCAATTTATTATTGTTATATTATTTTCTCTTGTAACGTCATCATGTCACACATTTATGAAAGATATGCTAGAAAATATACAATTTTATGGATTAAAAAAGAAAACTAAGTTATATATTATGTTCAAGGATACAAACAATGGATGTAAGCCAATGATGCAGATCTTTTCATGCATGTCATTTTTTTCTACTACAGTGGATAATTTGATGAAACAATTTAGAACATTTAACAATTTTTATGGGTCATGAATCTAGACAAGCATTAGCTGGATGTTTTTGTTCCAAGGTGTCTAGTTAGATTTCAGTCACACTAACAACTAGGGCTACAGTCTCATCTGAAAGTTTGACTAGGAGAGGATCTGCTTTTTTTTTGTTTGTTTGTTTAACATTTATTCATTTTTTTTTTGAGAGACAGAGACAGTGTGAGTGGGGGAAAGACAGAGAGAGAAGGAGACACAGAATCCAAAGCAGGCTCCAGGCTCTGAGCTGTTAGCACAAAGCCCCAATGTGGGGCTCAAACCCACGAACTGTGAGATCATGACCTGAATCGAAGTCAGATGCCAACCAAATGAGCAACCCAGGTGCCCCAAGGATCTGCTTCTAAGTATGGTTGTTGGCAGGATTCCATCCCTCCTGGGCTCTTAGATGAAAAAGCTTAGTTTTTTTTCAGTTGTTGGCTGGCTATTATTCAGTTCCTTGCCACATGAGCCTCTCCATAGAACAACTCATAACTCATAGCATGGCAGCTGGCTTCCTTAAAGAAGCAAAAGGGAGAGGGAGGGAGGAAGGGAGGGAGGGAGGGAGGGAGAGAGAGAGAGAGAGAGACAGAGAGAGAAGGAGGAGAAAGGAGACTAAGACCAAAGCCACAGTCTATTTTTAATTTAATAGACTGCCACTATTTAATACCTGCCACTATTTTGAGTGGCAATTCTAGTCAGAGAAGCAAGTCACTGTGTCTTACCCACACTCAAAGGGAGGGAATTGCATAAGATCATGAATACCAAAGGAAGGTATCATTAGAAGTCCTCTTAGAGACTGCCCACCAGACAGAATGAAGCATAAGTAGTATTTGAAGAGATACCGGGGGAAAGGGGCATGAGGATATGAACAGACATGAATTGTGATCTAATAGGTCCTCTTTCTTCTTCTGGATTCTTTTTATTTCCTCTCAAAAACATTTCCCCTAATAAATTTCTCATACATAATATCATCTTAGTGTTTGCTTCTTAAGACCTAAACTGACATATATATTGGCTAAAATTATTCCAACATTAATATACCTAAAGCCATAGTTTGAAAAAGACCAGTAAAGGCTAGGCAGAATTAAACACACAAACAAACAAGCAAACACACAAACAATCCTGACATCTAATACAAAGAAAAAATTACTTAAAACATTCATGGGAAAAAAAAAAAAAAGATCTATTACTTTCAAAGATAGAAATAAGCCTTATGGGTGACTTTCCCAAAGAAACTGAAAACTAACAATGGAATGCTAATAGAAATATCTGCTGCATTAGTATTTTGTAACGAACAAAAATATTCTTCAATAATTATGGTAAAACACAAAGATTTTCACACACACAAATAAAAATGAGAATTTGTCACCAATAGAACCACATTCAAAAATGACTTGTTATTTATTCTGGCAGAAGAAACTTTGTCCCAGATGGAAACAGTATTTCAGAAAGAAATAAGGAGCCCTGAAGAGGATATTTATGTGTTAAATATAAATTAATATTGACTTCTTAAAGCAACAATAAGATTTTGTGTGTTTAAAACATGTATTATTAAAATACATGACAAAGCAGCACAAAAGGAATTGGGGATATGAATGGAGTTAAAATATTATAAGGATTTTAAAGTACAGGAAATTATAAAGTTACTTTAAGGTAGATGCTACTAATTCTAGAGTTCATGTTGTGAAGTTTCCAGGTGGGTGAACTCAGGAAAATGTAGAGTGAGGAGCATGCTTAGAGATGGCAAGGAAGATCTGTACCCTTTCCCTATACCTTGCCCACTGCATCACTTCATCTGGCTGTTACTTTGTATCATTTACCATATCATTCAATAAACTGGTAAATGTAAAAATATAAGAATAACAAACAAGAATGTATGTCGTGATTTCTAGGTTAATCATCTACCAATTTTAAAATAAAATGAACTGGGGCGCCTGGGTGGCTCAGTCGGTTAAGCGGCCGACTTCGGCTCAGGTCACGATCTCGCGGTCCGCGAGTTCGAGCTCCGCGTCAGGCTCTGGGTTGATGGCTCAGAGCCTGGAGCCTGATTCCGATTCTGTGTTTCCCTCTCTCTCTGCCCCTCTCCCGTTCCTGCTGTGTCTCTCTCTGTCTCAAAAATAAATAAACGTTAAAAAAAATAAAAAAAAAAATAAAATGAACTAATAAAAATGTTTGCTTATCCTAAGAGAAAAGAAAGATGAAGAAAAAAATGAAAAAGCCAGGAAAAAATAGAAAATATTGGATTTAAGGACAAATATATCAGTAATTATAGTAAATATAAGTGAACTAATATACAAGTTAAAAACCAAGATTTTCAGATGGGGAAAAAATAAAATATAACTAATTGGTCTGGAGTGTATAATACAGTTAATTAATGTTCATAGAATGAAACATTTGCACTTGACACAAACACTCCTTTCTAGGTCTTCATTGAACTGTAGCAGGAAATCATTACATACCACATGCCCAACAGGCAAGAAACAAATGCTACCTAACTCCATGTTACATGTTCTGAGTTTTGAGATACTATTAACTTCTTGTGGCAAAATAAACATTCTATGCTATTAAAGGACAGTAGCATTTTTATACTAGCATTGTGACAGAGTTCAGACACTGTTGTAATTCAGTCCTATTTTGTGTTCTTTGCAAAGCAATTGTGAGAAGTGCTATCTGAGACTTAACTCAAAGGTAGACCACCTATTCTGGATGAAGAATCACAGGAGAAAGCTTGATTTAAGTGAGGAAGAATACTCTACTTTTGAAAATCCCAAATAGAAATTTATGTGGCAGAATGTAATAATTGACCAGGAACTAGTTAAGATTTAAGAAGTGATAATCTCTTGGGGCGCCTGGGTGGCGCAGTCGGTTAAGTGTCCGACTTCAGCCAGGTCACGATCTCGCGGTCCGTGACTTCGAGCCCCGCGTCGGGCTCTGGGCTGATGGCTCAGAGCCTGGAGCCTGTTTCCGATTCTGTGTCTCCCTCTCTCTCTTTGCCCCTCCCCCGTTCATGCTCTGTCTCTCTCTGTCCCAAAAATAAATAAACGTTGAAAAAAAAAATTAAAAAAAAAAAAAAAAAAGAAGTGATAATCTCAATTGCAGCTATTTCATAACATCATGGGACTGTTCCACAGTCGTCAAGTTCCAATTTTCCCTAGAGTTAGTTAAGACAACGAAATCTCTTCCCTTTATCATTGCTACCTCCTTTATTGTAATTTTTACATACAAAAACATAAATAACCTCCTCCTTTCACCTCCTTAACCCTCACTCTTTTTTGAGCATGGGGTTAGAGGAATTTTCCAATGTAACTCCAGCCAGGGGGCAGGGGAGTGGGGGGAGGGCAGACAATTTAGCAAAATAAGATATAGGAGAAATTCTAGCCTATTGTTAACCCTCATAATAAGAACAATCTAATTGTCTTCGGACTCTTCATGACAGTGGCCTCTGATCCTACCCCTCTTCATCCTGAAGAATCAAACGATCTTTTTGATCACCTAAATGTTATTTTTTTTATGCCTCAACACTTATGCTACCTATGTTATGCAATCTGGTAGTTTCTAGTAAGTTGGAATCAATCCAGTCATTCTCTGTGCTATGAACATGTCGTGATTTTCCTGGCCATCTATATTGTGATCCTCCTATTTGTATTAGGATATTTTGGTTCTGATGAAAGATCACTGGCAAGAAGGATCCGATTGAACTTTATTTTTTTTTAAGCTACTTATAAATGTAACAGAGATCAAATGTCTATCTTGCCCAAAAGCAGTAATTTCAGGGGAAGAACATAAAATAACTGAACTTCTAAATGTGTTCAAGACACCTGAAATAAAGTAAAACAATGTTCTTACACGATTTGGACAAGGAAAACAGAGGTTTTAAATCTTCCAGGAGCAAATAGTCCTTTTATGACATGGAACCTGTACTGAACTACTCCTTTCCTCATTTTCCATTTCCTAAACAGCATTGCCCTGGTAGCCAAGTTGACTACATGTTATAGCCAAATGTGTAATAGGAGTGATTTTTTAATGGGATTTTTGATTGCTAAGGAAGCAGTGACACCCCAGTCATAGCACCAGGCCTTATTCTCAGGATGAACTGTCATTTCATTCGTATCAGTCAAAGAACTACTTTTCTTCTCCATGTACAGCAAAACTTTCAGTGTTCTTATAATTTGAGAACTAAAATATTGCCAACAACAAAAGGCCTCTGACAGCTTTATTGTCTGTCATAAATCAATCTGGCAAGACGCAGCGACAAAATATAAAATGTCAAATCTATACTTCTATCTGCTAAAATGGTAATATTAACTACCTGATGTACCTATGTATTTATTCTAACCTACCAATAAACCATATTTTTTGGTGCTTGATGGGGAAACAGTCACATTGCACAAATAAAGCAGAAAATACAATTTAAAACATGTGGCTTTATCATTTTTTTACAAAATCAAGCTTTTTTAACAATACCAATACATACAATAATCACACTAAGCAACAGATCTGAATATCACTAGTGTATTATGAGGCTTTGAATAAGGTTGATCTGTATGAAATGTCCACATTTTAAAGTCAAAATGACTGAATAGTAGCATTTCAAATGATTCATCATAATTATGAGTATAATCTCATTAACACTCATAGTTTTCCTATGATAAAGATTGGGGGCATTTTTGAGGAAATTAATTTGTAATATCTGAGACTTTAGATGCTGACAAAGTGACATCCAGTATGCATTCATGATCATTCTTAAAGAACATTGTCAGAGGGGGCAGCTATCACCTTCCCATATGAAATGATCAAGAAAATAGAAAGGCTGAATGGACAGACTTTATCATGTTTTTATTAAAGTGAAGATGATTAGGGAAAATGAGAAGAATGAGAGACTTCCCCCCCTCTCATATTATGGTAGAGTAAATTGCCAAGTCTCTGTCTATGCACTCACCTAAAACTTTGTTATTTCCACTGAAAAGAATCACTGCCTCTTCCCCCTTAAAATCTTGAAATAGGTGGTCAGTAATCATTTTATTCACTGATAATCTCCTGCTTTATTTCTCTCTTTAGTGTTTGTTACCTCTGACAAACAAGATCTTATAATTCTTTATGAGTTTATTATCTATCATCAGTCTACATTGTAAGCTCTCAGAAGGCAATAGCGTCCACTGCTATTTTCCCAACATACAAGAGAGTGCTTGGCATTCACCTAGCACTTAATAAATCACTTCAGATGAATGAATGAACATATGAAAAATGAAATCAATGAAAGGAAAAGAGAATTAAAAATGAGGAAAAACTAGCATAAAATTTTATGGTTAAAATAACCTTTACAAGTAATCATAGTAACTATAAATGGAATTTAAATCATCTAGCTAAAATATAGATGTTGTCAAAATGCACTAAAATAAATAAACACACAGACAAAAACTGTATGTAGTATCCAATTTGTATAAGCTGAATAGAAATATGAAAAGATTTAAAAAAATGAAGAGATTTACAAATATTAGTCAAAAAGAAACTTTGTAAATATTTTAACACCAGACCAATAGGCCATAAGGTTAAAAACATTATTAGAGATAAAGAAGGTTACTGTCTTATGATAAAATATTCAATTCATTGAATTCAAACGTGTATAAGCCTAACCATGTAACATCAAAATATAAACAAAAATGTATAGATTTTGACGAATCCACAATCATATTGGGGTATTTTAACACATCTTTTTTATTAAGTCATTTGTAAAACAGAACAAAAAAACTTAAAAAAAACCAAAAAGTATAGTAAGAAAAGATAAGATTTCAACACCTTATTCACCCAGCTCAATTAAATGGACATATATTAGACTATTTCCTCAACAATTATATAACGAACATTCTGCTCAAATATGCACAGAATATGTAGAAAAGCAAATGCATCTTGAGCTAGGAAACTAATTTCAGCTTATTTAAAAGTATCAGAATCACACAAAAATCTATAATTGAATGAAATGTAGGTAGAAAAAAAAAAGAAAAGAAAAAAGAAAAGGGACACCTGGGTGGTTCAGTTGGTGAAGGCATCTGACTCTTGATTTTTGGCTGCGTTCATGATCTCATGGTTCAATTCCTGAGATCCAGCCCCATGTCAGGCTCTGTGCTGACCTCTCAGAGCCTGCTTGGGACTCTCTGTCTCCATCTCTCTGTCCCTCACCGCCCCTCCCCACAAAAAAAAAAAAAAACAAGTAAACAAACATTAAAACAAAAAAGAACCAAGTTTCCAAAAACATTATTGTAAATACATAATGCGTTAAGAGGGAAATCAAAACAAAAACTGTAAAATAGTTAGAAATAACTATCAATAAAAATGTAAATAATTGTGGGATGAAGCTAAGTAGGAATCAGAAAAAAAAACAGGACCTTAACTCTTACCTTAAGAATGAGAAAAATGCTCACAATTAAAAATGGTCTAAGCATTTATCCAACTCAAGAAAGTAGAAAAAAACAACAACAGGATAAATCTAAAGGAAAATGAAAGAAGGCAAATGTAGAAAAAATAGCAAAAAATAATAAAAGATAAATGAAAGCTAAACTAACAATGACCAACCAAACCAAAAGCTGATTCTTTGTAAAGACTAATACAATACACTCTAACAGAGCTTGCAAATAAATAACAAAAAAGATAAAATGAATAATATTAGGTATGAAAGATAGCAGAGCAGAAATTAACAAGATAAAAAGAGAATGATATTTTAGGAAACAGACAAAAAGAAAATGTTCCTATGATAATTCAACTTCCCAAAAGTGACTGAGAAGACAAAGAAAGCATCAAAAGACCACTATTAGCTCTAAAAGAAATGTATTTAGCAAATCAAATTTATACCAAGAAATGATACACAGGGCCCAGATAACAATTTCTAACAAACAATCAAGGAACAGTTCATAATTGAAATACAAACTTTTTCAAGAGATAACGGAAGAATAGATATTTTCAAGCTCTGTCATATATCAAGCAAACGCTTCCAAGTCAGCACAACTCTTAAAGATAAGATAAAGAAGGGTGGTTTGATAAAGGATAAATATGGGCCAGTCTTATTTTTAGCCATAGAAAAAAAAATTCCTAAACAAAATGTTAGAAGACCAAATCCAACAATTTAACAACGCCAACAATAATAATAATGCAGGATCAGTTGGATACTTTTAGGTACGTAAAAACATTTTAATATCATGATACTTACTATTAATTTACCATATTAACTGGAATAATGAAACAATATTATAACATAGTTATAAAAAAGTAATTTGACAAAATTTAAGAGTAATTTATAATTAAGTAAAACTGTCATGAACAGTAAGAATAAAAAATGTTCTTAACCTTATAAAAACTTATCGACTAAAAAAACAACATGGGATTTTAGCACTATCATTCCTAAAAAATCTAATCCAAATGGTACTAAAAATCTCTACTAAAATCAATAAAAATGAAATAAAGTTTATAAAAATTGAAATAAAATATTAAAAAATTGTCCTTATTCACAAATATTTAGATTGTCTATTCAGAAAACTTAAGAGATTTTATAGAATGAAAAAGGTTTAGTTATTCAGTGAGAATGCTAGAGAAAGTCTCAATATATACAAAGTAATGATATTGCCATACTCAAACTATAAACAGGTGATGTAAAAGAAAAGTACAATTTAGAATAGTAACAAAAATTTTAAAGTGCTTATAATTAAAGCTTATAATTAAAGCTTATCATTAAAGTACATGATATTTGTAGAGAAAACTTTAAATTAAAAAGATATTCTAAATTAATGAGTAAGTATATCCTATTTAAGATTGGAAATACAATAACATAAAGATATAAAGTGTCACCGGATTTCTATATAAACTCAATGAAATTCTAATCAAATTCCCTAGAACTGATACTGAAAATTACATTGAGAAACAAAAAAATCAAGTATAGGGAAGAAGCCTCCAAAAAATAAGAATAAGAAAAAGTGACCCACCCTAGAATACTAAGATTATAGAGACACCATACAAATTAAGATACTGTGGCACTGGGGCAGTGACAGGCAGGAGTAGAAGGAGGTGAATTAATCCTACCAGAGCACCGAATACTTTAATAGCGCTTTCCAATAAAGTGTCCAATTCCACTTTCTATGATAATGGAAATATTCTGTATTTGCAATGTCCAATAAAGTAGTGAGTAGTCGCATATCACTAGTGAGAACTTGAAATGTGTCTGGTGTGACTAAAAAAACTAAATTTCTAAATTCTGCTTAATTTTAAATACATTTAAATGGAAATAGCTACTGTACCAGTAGACTCCCACATTAGGGCACAGCTCTAGAAGCATGTACATATAGAAACTTAATATGTAACACAGGTCACTGCAAATGAGCAAGATAGGTGCTATAGTTAGCACTGTTAGCAGTGCTAACAATATGGGATAGCCATATGGGAAAAGCATGGATCCCTACCTCACAAAATACACAGCCCAAACTCCACATGGCTTGATTAAATTTTTAACATAGGAAAAACAAAACTTTATTACATACAAAAAAGACTCTAATATTGTGACTTTATTATCTCCAGACTAGTAAAGTCTTTCTAAATTGAAACATAGAAAGACAAATCATAAATAATTAAAATTCAAATTTTGTGTGTGTCAAAAGCAAATATAGCAAAGTAAACAACATAAACTGTAGACAAAAAGGTGGTACTTGTAATGCATATAACCAAGGACATTTTTGTGGCCAAAATAGAAAAACTCCTAAAGTCCATTTAAGAAAATTAAAAAAAAGGGTGGGGGGCACCTGGGTGGCTCAGTCGGTTAAGCATCTGACTCTTGATTTTGGCTCAAGTCATGATCTCACACTTCATGAGATTGATCCCCTCATTGGGCTCTGCACTGACCGCATGGATCCTGCTTGGGATTCTCCCTCTCCCTCTCTCTCTCTCTCTGCCCCCCCCCCCCCACTCATGTGCTCTATGGCTCTGAAAATAAATAAACATTAAAAAAATAAAAAACAAAGATGAAAAAAAGATAATAATAGGAAATTCACAGATTGTACATAAAGTATCAATATGCATACAAAAGGTGTAGAATCTCACTAATCATCAGGAAATACAAAATCAAACTGGAATTTCCTATCCATCAAATAGACAAAGCTGAAAATGGCAATTTCAGCAACTGGCAAAGATACAGATCTATAGGAATTCTTATGCACTGCTGGTAGAGAAGTAAATTGGTGTAACCACTTTGGAGAGAAATTCAGCAAAATATAGTCAAGTCAAAAGTGCATACAGTTTGTCACCTACCAATTCCATTCTTTGCCTAAAGAAATACTTTTACAGTCATAGATGGGAGAAGCATTGCCTGTAATAGTGAAAAAGTGAAAACAATCTAAATGTTATAACAAAAGAATAAAATGTGGACATTCTTACCATGATACATTATACAGACATGAAAATAAACAAATTATAGCAACATCTATTAACATTGATGTTTTTTATAGCTATGCTAAAAAGAAAAGAACATCTGCAGGAAAACAATGCAGTGATTTCATTTTAGAGTATTCTATTTTGTTGGACTGTGTGTATGTGTCTGTGCCTGTATGTATATGATGTATTATATATTATATGTATTAAAAGTATAAAGAGGTCTTTGCAAATGATGAACACACATCTCAAGATAGTTGTTAGTTCTCAGAAGGAAGAGGATGTACTTACATAGTGGTACACACACAAACACACTCATAAAATAATAATATGTTTGAAGTTAGAATGAGGCGATAATTTCTGAATTTTTGTTTTTGTTAAATCTCCAAATTATACTAATTTTCCCTCTGTTGCAGTTCATTTGTTCCCAAGAGCCTACTAGAAAGATTAGAATGCCATTCATCTCTCAAAATACCTTTATTTAAATTGACAATGAACCATTAACAAAGTGAAGGAATGAAGAAAAGAAGAGAGACAGGGAGGGAGGGAGGCAGCAGAGAGGGAGACAATGAGAAGGGAAGGAGAGAGGAAGAAAAACTATGCGGCATCTTGCACAATTTCCATCTATCATTATGATTATTTTAAATCTCAGATCTATCTATTTAATATTATTTATTGACTAATAGAAGTATAGTTTTAGATTTTTAACTATCTGCCTAATATCCCTCTCATTTGAATTTTAGTGTATTTTCAAGAGTCTTCATTTTTTTTTTAAAGTTGATGTGAAGATTCTATCAAGCCTTACTGAATTCATTCTATTAGTCCAAGAAGTCAAAGGTAAAGTATCATTTGGTGAGTGGAAAACCAACTATACTCAAGGAGTCTTTAAAACATTTCTCGCCATCCTTTTCAGAGAAGACAGGAAAAAAAAAAAAAAGAAAGGAAGGAAGGAAGAAAAAGAAAAACCACCATGCCTCCAATTGCTGCATTACATTCTTAATTTCAGTATTACATGGCCGTCTAAAAGCATTTCACAGGTGTTTGCTGGAACTCATTAGACTATTTGGAACTCCTTCATGCTCCCTAAAAGGCAATTAAAATGTGTCTGCAAATTACCTCATGTGGGCCAAAGCACAGCTGCCTCTTCCCCCAGTTACTACAGAGTGTTTCCAAACACCAGAAAACTGCTTGGAAACCATCAGTTTGCAAAGGCAAAAAAGGGCCTTTGGGTGGCTTTCTTTCTTCTCATCCCCAGATAGGCCCATTCACTTGGGGTCTGTTGCCAAAACACAAAACAAGGCAGTTAAATGATGGAAGTGGCTGATTACAAAGAGAGCTTTAAGGGTCTATGGATATAACAGAAACTTAACTGATCCAATGAACTGGTATATTCTGCTATTAAAATCCTTTTCTTCTATAATAAAAGTCACACAGAGTGACTAGGAGATTACTGAACTGGAAATTCTCTGACTTATGGGGTGGAGCACTGGCTTTTATGGGTGGCTAATCACAAAGTGTTTTAAGTATTACCAGCTACTTCTCTAAGTAACAACTCCATGAGAGGTATATGCTACCAAGATATATTCTGCATATGCAATCCTATATCTGGAATAAGGTCTTCCCTTTCCTGGAGAATTTTACTTCTGTAAGAATAAAAGAAACATTTATTCCATGAACGTTCCTATAGCAATTATTTGCATTAACTACTCTATTTAATCCCACTGTACCGATCCCAACACTGAGGTTTAGAAAGGGCACAACCAAAGAGTCAACGGGCACCTGGAAAGGGAAATTCAAGTACACTGATTCCAAATCATAGGAACTCAATCAAATGTACACCCAAGGTAACACAAAATAAGTCTCTAATAATTCCACTTATATCTATACCAAGCTTTTTCCTTGTACAATTTTTAATTAGAATTATTTCTCTTGAAGTACATCAGCTGGTTTTACCTTATAGCTGGGTTTCTTGATTTCAAATAAAACATGATAAATTATTTATTTTGAAATGGTATAACTAGAAGTAAAAACCAAAAATAAGGAATAGGAAACTGATACTCATTTTCCCAAAATGTTGTGCCATAAAATCAGTGTGTATAGTTATACTAGTGTCTAAATGTTGAACACCACCAAAATAAATTATCTTAATATTGTAAAAAGTTCTGTTTCTTTAATGAGAGATTAAGCTAGAAGCTGGTATTTTTGCAGCAAAATTTTCACATTCAAATAGGAGATGGTAGGTATAAAGCAAGTGAAGTGAGATACAAAGGTACTCATTGAAAAAGGCAAAATAGTATTGAAGAAATTTAATTTTTTTGCAAACACACACAAAGCATGGATTTCCAATAACTCATTCGGAATGGTGTTAGACATATCTAAATGATGACTGGAAGCTATTTTGTAATTATGAAGTGCTAAACAATAAAAGTTGGCTAATTACCATTAAAAAAATATGTGGATGATTGCTGGAAATGGAAGAATGAGATGGCAGGGATGTGTTTAATGTCTAAATTAGTAATCATCTGAGAACTATTTTATTGTCAGCCAATTAGTGAGAAAAATGAGATTTTAGACAAAATGTACATATACTTTGCTATACCTCAGTTGGCAACACAAAATTCCATATGGCAGAAATGGAGGTGGACAAAACCAACTTGCTATAACTCAAAGCTTTAAAGATAGTAATATGCAGTGGCTCATGTTGTGATGTCTCAGTGTTCCAAAAAATGCAATCTTAGCTCTCCATCGAAGTACCTTTTTTTTTTTTAATTTTTTTTTTTAATGTTTTATTTATTTTTGACAGAGAGACAGAGACAGAGACAGAGCATGAGCGGGGAAGGGGCAGAGACAGAGGGAGACACAGAATCCGAAGCAGGCTCCAGGCTCTGAGATGTCAGCACAGAGCCCGACGCGGGGCTTGAACTCAGAGACCGCGAGATCATGACCTGAGCTGAAGTCAGACGCTCAACCTACCGAGCCACCCAGGCGCCCCCGAAGTACCTTTTTTAAAAAACTTTTTATTTGTATCAAGCATTCCTTCCTCAAGAAGTCCTTCCTGCTACAACATCTCCCAATGGCCTTTCTTTGTGTTGGGATAAATATACACTTTATTTATCCTGAATTTTTTCCCTTTTTTTTTTTTTTTTTGCTTCATTATGTCTACACTAGAACATAAGCTCCTTGAAGACAGGGATTTGGTTTCTTTTCTCCTACTGTTGTCTAGGACTGGCTTGAATAGGTCCTCAATGATTTTTTTTAGACCGGTAAGGAAATCAGGGCATTCCTTGTAAGTTTCCCAAAAAAATTACTAATAGAAATCGTTTATACTTATCATATTATAAAATCAGTCCTTATTCTTTGGCAAGTCCAGAAAATGAGTCATCTCAATGGAGCTATGATTAACCAAAGAGAAATGACTCTTATTAATTAAAATTCTAAGATACAAATGTATCAAAGAGTATGGCAAAGATTGAGATGGCAAAGTGGCATCTAAGTTAAAGCATCATATCGACACTTGGATTTATAAGTCCAGGAATCAGACTGGGATGGAGATAACATATAGGGGACCGTTAGCATATAGATGGTATTTAAGGCCACTACTGAACTCTTATCTAAATATTTTGTATTTATATACCTTCACAACTATATTTTAAATTCCACTCTGGTCACAATATCTTGTTTGTTTCTTTGGTTATTTTAGATATCCTGAGAGTTTGCCTGCAGGTGGATTTCTGCATGCAAACAATGATATCTTGCCTTAATTTCTCCCTTCTTTGCCTAGTCCTATCTTCTAGGCAATGCACATTTCCTATCTTATCTCTTGATTTGTCTTAACACATTTTATTTTCTTGTTTATTTCCTCATTTGTTCTCCTCACCTCACCTACCCTGAAGGAATATAAGCCCGTGAACTTGGGTGACTCTAACTTGTTGTTAAATTTTGGAATTATCTAGCACAAAACAAAACTTTGTGAAATGACTGAATATTGTTTTACCATTAGTATATTTTCTAAAATCAGGATAATAATAATACAGGCTTTAAAGAGAGCAGACTAAATGTTGGTAAAGCATTGAGAACATAGGTTCTCAATAACATGTATACTAATTATTAGCATCAAATACTAAATGATTTACATGTATTTCTTCAGATCATTTTGATGAAGAATGTAACTATAGCCAAGTGTTACGTAAAGTGTTTTTCCAAAGCCTCATCTGAAATATGCCACAGCAGCCTAAAATAAACATCGTTTTAAGCATACAAGAAAAACCTCCCTTTTGAGCTTTTCATTTCAAGTGGTGTTTTGTAAAATATATTCATCATTTTGAAATATTGATTAATTGCCCCGATTTCTTAACTTCCTAATTTAGTGTTTTGAAAAATGGTTTCCATTTTTGGCATTTATTTTGCAATATTTTATCTTCAACTGAACTTTACTTAGGTTGTCGTCAGAAGTTTTATGTGATGGAGTTAGCAAGCAAAGTCAATATTTGGCAACACTAGTATGCACTACTTATAAATACACTCTCCAACATCATTTCAGCAATCTATAACAAAAGATGGATGGCGCCAAACTCTGTTGTTTTATTACTCTCACATCAGCGTGGTGGGCTTTAATAGAAGAAATACATACAGGTAATGCCTTTAACCAAAGCTAAAGTAAGTATCTCCAGTAAAGCCCACTGATGTCATTCAGCATGTGTCAAAGAATGATACAAAAGAAGAAGGTAAAGCAACTTGAAATCCTCTCATTCACTCTCTGGATGAGATTTAAAATTGATTCTCTGTCAGGTAAAACACCCTGATCTGATAACATACATAAAGATAATTTGATATCCCCAACATTGCCTTCTTGAGTTCTAAAACCAAAAAGCTAAAATTATCCATCGCTCATTCAGAGTTTCAGCAGTAGTTTCTGGTATCTCAGTTAGGATTGTTATCACCTAATCCTAACCAGGTATTTGATATAAATGTGTAGATATCACATCGACTATAAAAAGCTTGTGGGTGTGGTTATTTTCCTTCTTGCATCATTTTCGTCCTGGTGGAAACTATAAAGCTTGATCAGAATGTGCTAAAGGTAAGATACCCGAAATAACTCATAGGATTATGTCCCCAGATTTGCAACAATTAAATTAGATGTAATATTCAGAGCTGATCCTTAATATGTGTTCGCTTGGCCATGTAGGGTAAAACATTATTTCTGGGTACATCTATGAGGGTGTTTCAAGAAGAGATTGGAAATTTTATCAGTATACTGAGTAAAGATTGCCCTCACCAGTGTGGGTGGACATCATCCAAAATGTTAAGGGCCTAAATAGGGAAAAAAAAAAAAAAAAAAGGCAGAGGAAGAGCAAATTTCTTCTCTTTGCTTGAGCTAGGATATCTATCTTCTCCAGCCTTCGACATTGGTGCTTCTGGTTCTTTGGCCTTCAAACTGGGACTGAATTACTCTGCCAGCCTTCCTGGTTCCCCAGCTTGCAGAAAGCACATCATAGGACCTCTCAGCCTCCATAATACTTGTGAACCAATTTTTATAATAAATCTCCTTTTATATATATCCTATTTGTTCTGTTTCTCTAGAGAACCCTAATATAGAGCCCTATGTTCCATATTAAATTACTTTGAAACACTGAACTATACATTTTGGGCATAACCCTGCTTTGATGGATATCTTGGCAGAGTATCTAAAAATCTCTGTTAAAATGGTTGATACAAACTTAAAAATAATCTTCCCTTGGGACACTGAGATGGCTCAGTCGGTTAAACTCCCAACTTCGGCTCAGGTCATGATCTCACAGTTTATGAGTTTGAGCCCCACATCAGGCTCTGTGCTAACAGCTCAGAGCCTGGAGCCTGCTTTGGATTATGTGTCTCCCTCTCTTTCTGCCCCTCCCTCTTTCTCTCTCTCTCTCAAAAATAAATAAACATTAAAAAAACATTTTTAAAAATCTTGCCTCGGGGTGCCTGGGTGACTCAGTCGGTTGAGTGACCGACTTCGGCTCAGGTCATGACTTCACAGTTTGTGAGTTCGAGCCCCGCGTCAGGCTCTGTGCTGACAGCTCGGAGCCTGGAGCCTGCCTCTGATTCTGGGTCTCCCTCTCTCTCTGCCCCTCTCCCTCTCATGCTCTGTCTCTCTCTGTCTCAGAAATAAATAAACATAAAAATTTTTTTTTTTTTAAATCTTGCCTCATTGAGCCAATTATCTATGAGTTCCTTATGCTCACATCCCAGTGGGAGCATTTTGAATGTATCCATTAAATAATCAATTCCCTTCTCTGTCCTTGAAAGCCGGTTATCTTAGGCCAGTGGTTCAAATGTCAGAATGGGAATCAGTTTCACTTCAGAGAGCTTTAAAATATCCTGAATTCCAAGACCCTTTCTTTTCCTATTGAATCAGAACTCTGAGGTTTAAGTACAGAAAGTAGATATTTAAAACAAACAAATAAACAAACCAATTAACAATGATAGGTATAGAAACTTCCCATGTGAATTCAAAACTACCATACGATACTTACATACTAACCAGAGTGGCTTAAATGAAAGAGGTTTAAAAACGACAAGTGCTGACAAGGATGTGGAGCATATAGAACACTCACACTGCTAGAGGGAAATCTGATAAAATCACTCTGGAAAACTATTTGATTGTGTCTGCTAACACTGATCTTATGCATACTCTGTGACCCAGTAATTCTAGTCTTGGTCACATATTCAACTAAAAGGCATGTAGTAGAATGCTCATAGTGGCACTCTCTAATATTTTAAAATAATAGGAAACTTCTAAAATACCCATCCATACCCATCCATGAACAAACACTTCATAGCATATTTCACCAAACAGATAGCATGCCTGAAGAAGAATGAAAGAACTACTACATCAACAATATGGATGAATTAAATAAAACGTGGACTGAAATAAGCCAATTACAAAATAATTCATTCTGTTTGATTACATCTACATTAAAGTTCAAAAAAATGCAAAATCAATCTCTGGTGTTAGAAGTCAGGATAGTGCTTACCCTGGGCCAGGGGGAAAGTTATGAAAGGAAGGGAGACATAGAGGCTTCTCGAATGTTGGAAATGCTCTGATTCTCCATCTGATTGCTGATTGCACCAGTATGTTAGATTTATGCTTACAATATGTTTGATATGTTAGATTGCACGCCTACAATATATAAACTTTTCTGTATATATGTTAAATTTCAACAAACAGCTTAACAAAGGGCAAAAACATCCCCATGTAATTCTGCGGATCAATCAATATATTTGTCTAACTTTTACATTTTTTTCAGGTTCACCCCCACTGATCCAGACCACTTTTCCACTGTAGAGTATAAACCCTCTCTGCCACATATGAAGATCTACTTGGAACAGAGATTATATGGGAATGGGGTAAGAGAGCTGATATAATCCTTATTTTGAGATCATGCTAAGATTGTATGTAAGAGTCTAGATTTGGGATTATTACTATTACCCAATTTTCTCAAACTTAGTGTAAATAATAGGTTTGGAGTGAGTTCCAAGAACTGCATGTTTGCAAACACTTAAGAGATTCTGATGCAGGTAATCTATATATAATTTGCATTTCCAGAAAAACTGACTTTAAGTGATACAGACAATCCAGATATGATAACGAACAGACACAGGACACACTGTCATAATAGAAGTCTTTCATCTGGCATCCCTGAAATCCTAGACTGTAAGTGTCTCCCTCTGTGTAAACCTGAGCCTGTGCTTTGAGAATAATGTTTGTATTGATTATACTTCCGAAATCATGGGGTAGGAGCAGGTAAGGTTCTAATAAGTTAGAAAGAATTGGTCTAGATTCAAACATTGTCCAATTTGGGGGACACCTGTGTGGCTCAGTTGGTTAAGCATCTAACTTCAGCTCAGGTCATGATCTCACAGTTCATGAGTTTGAGCCACACATAGGACTCTCTGCTGTTAGCACAGAACCTGCTTCGGAACCTCTGTCCCCATCTCTCACTCTCTCTCTCTCTCTCTCTCTCGCTCTGTTCTTCTCCTGCTGTGCTCTCTGTCTCTCTCAAAAATAAACTTAAAAAAAAAAAAAGTAAAATAAACAGCAACAACAAAATAACACTGTCCAATTTTATTAACAATGCAAAGATTTAAAAACATTCATTATGAGCCTCCTAGGTACCAAGCATGCTTTGTAAGTGCAAAACATGTATCATGTATAGTATACAGTTCCTGTTCCCATGAATGTACAGGGAAATCTCTTCGAGTCCATTTTATCTGAGTCACAGCTATTCACTTGTTGAAACCTGGGCTAATAGTCAATCACGTGTCATCTTCTCACACACTCAGATCATGGCTGCAGGTGTGTTTTCTTTCATGCCAGTCAGAGTTACTCAGGGAATTAGAGAAAGCAAACTACACTTACTGCAAAACTAGAACAAATTAAGACAATATATGTCATGAAGTCGTCTGAATACATGTTCTCAAACACATACCCTCACACTGAATTATTCCCTCTTTTCAAAGATCTATGCTAATGATAGATCTTCCATACTTAAAAATTCTTGGCTCTTTAAAAATCCATATACAGAAGAGGACAGTTGATAAGCAGGAAGTTCTGTCAAAAGTGACCTCCTCAGCTTCACAAAAGCATTCCTGCTGATTATAAAGACTTCCTTTTT
The DNA here is from genome assembly GCF_018350155.1 of Leopardus geoffroyi. Lineage (NCBI taxonomy): Eukaryota > Metazoa > Chordata > Mammalia > Carnivora > Felidae > Leopardus > Leopardus geoffroyi. The sequence continues at coordinate 182,303,828 of NC_059326.1, forward strand.
TTCCTTCCTTTCTCCCTCCGTTTCTCCCTTCCTTCCTTCTTCATTTAAAAATGTACTATCGGGGCGCCTGGGTGGCGCAGTCGGTTGAGCGTCCGACTTCAGCCAGGTCACGATCTCGCGGTCCGTGAGTTCGAGCCCCGCGTCGGGCTCTGGGCTGATGGCTCAGAGCCTGGAGCCTGTTTCCGATTCTGTGTCTCCCTCTCTCTCTGCCCCTCCCCCGTTCATGCTTTGTCTCTCTCTGTCCCAAAAATAAATAAACGTTGAAAAAAAAATTTTAAAAATGTACTATCAAAGGCGGCTCAGTGGCTCAGTTGGTTAAGTGTCAGACTCTTGATTTCGGCTCAGGTCATGATCTCACAGTTTGTGGAACTGAGCCCCAGTGTCGGGCTGTGCAGTTGAAGTGCAGAACCTGCTTGGGATTCTCTCTCTCTCCCTCTGTCTCTGACCTTTCCCTGCTCATGCTCTCTGTCTCTCTCAAAATAAATAAATAAACTTAAAAAAATTTTTTCACTGTAATAAAAATTACGCATATTTATTACAGAAATTTTGGAAAATATGGAAAAACACAGAAGAAAAAAATCATCAATAATGCAACCAACTACAGATAGTGTTTTTTTAACTCTTTTAATCTTTTTTAGTTACACATGTGCACACATGCACATGCATATACACACATATATACTCTATATAGTTATAACTATGTCTTTTTTTTTTTTTTCAACGTTTATTTATTTTTGGGACAGAGAGAGACAGAGCATGAACGGGGGAAGGGCAGAGAGAGAGGGAGACACAGAATCGGAAACAGGCTCCAGGCTCTGAGCCATCAGCCCAGAGCCCGACGCGGGGCTCGAACTCACGGACCGCGAGATCGTGACCTGGCTGAAGTCGGACGCTCAACCGACTGCGCCACCCAGGCGCCCCATAACTATGTCTTTTATAACAAAAAGTAATTGCCCAAGTAATATTGTTTTGTCATCTGATTTTCAACATCATTATATGTAATTGAGTACATTATGAGCCCAATTTCAAATAAATGGCTCTCCTACATCACCTTAAATTCCTTACTGTCTTTGCTCCATATTATACAACTGCCCCATATGCTGCACTCATACATGAAAACTTATAAGAAATAGAGAGAGAAAGAAAAGGAAGAAAGGAAGGAGGGAAGAAGGGAGGGAAGAAAAGAAGGTAGGAAAGGAGGAAGGTCACATGCAAATGGAAAAGATTTTACTACAATTCAGTAGTTTTCAAAATAGCTCATTTGACTGAGTTCTAAGTTTTAAAGCATTTTCACACATTGTATTGCAATGCTTCAAAATTATACCTTTTCTATAATATCGTTCATCTGTCTCCAAAGAGAACTAAATTAATATTCAAAATTGAAAAAAATGTTAATTAAGAATGAGTGTTCACAATTTCTTAATCTCCATATTGAACACTCAGCTGAACTTACGAGGTTTTACAAGCATTCTTACTCATTCTTTGGTTTAAGAACATTTGTCTCCACTGGTCACAATCTCCTAGTTGGATACATATTTTAATATTTACATGTTATATATGTATATATTTTGACTTTTAAAATAATCTACAGAGAGGCCTGGGTGGCTCAGTCAGTTGAAAGTCCGACTTCACTCAGGTCATGATCTCACAGCTTGTGAGTTCGAGCCTCGTGTCAGGCTCTGTGCTGACAGCTCACAGCCTGGAGACTGCTTGAATCTGAAACCTCCCTCTGTGCCTCCCTCTCTCTCTGCCCCATCCCACTCGCATTCTGTCTCTGTCCCTCTCAAAAATAAATAAACATTAAAATTTTTTTTTTAAATAAAAAATAATAATCTACAGAGAATTTCCTGCTTTGTGAGCAGAATAGAGGTTTCTAAAGCAAATTAATTTTACAGATATCCACCAAATTCCATTTCCAAATAAATGATATGAATGGGAAAATGAATGTGTACAAAACAGTTTGCCAAGAGCAGTAAAACTTCAAAAATTAGTGATTTAATCAAAATACATATTAATTAAATGTTTGAAACTAAAGAACTATTTTAATAATATTTTTATCTTAATTTGGATTAAGAAAAACATATTTAAGGATAAGATGTTTATGCCATAGTTATAAAAGGAATATGAAATAGTTTTTAACATGAAAGAATATACAATTTTTTTGGACTACAGCAATGCATGTGTGTGTGTACATGCATGCATATAAAGAATATGCAATCTGGGTCACCTGGGTGGCTCAGTTGTTTGAGCGAGGGTCTCTGGATTTTGGTTCTAGTCATGATCTCATGGTTCATGAGCTTGAGCTCTGTGTTGGGCTCTGTGCTGACAGCGCTGAGCCTGCTTGGGATTCTCTCTCTCTCCCTCTCTTTTTCCTCCTCTCTCACATGCACAAGCTCTCTTTCAAAATAAATAAATAAACTTTAAAATAAATGTTTACAAAAATATGTATATGCAATGTAACAACTCATTTAATTACATCAATTTATGATTTGCAGATAACTAACCCAGGAAATATGGTAATATTTTCAGGACATGAATTCTCTCTTTCTTTGTCGCAGAAGGAAATCCTTTCTGAAACGCCTCAGCTGTGAAAGCTCTTCCCCCTCCAAGGGGGGGTAGTTCTCATTCTACCTAATTCAGTGAGTCTATCTTATTCCATTCACACCTAAATTGGTTTTCTTAAAAAACAACAAAAACAACAAAATTTTTTAGAATGCTGGGTATTCAAGCCTTTTTATGAGTATGTGTTTAGTCTGTTTACAAGAATGGAACATAGTATGCAACCCTTTTATTAAGTCTAAACACTGATTATTGGAGTGCGTGTGAATGTGCATGTGTATTTACATGCATTTTTTAAAAAGGTGGATGGTTGGTAGGATTTAGAAACACAGAAACAGATATAACAACAGTGACAATTAGTTGTTTTTCACACACACGCACATTTGATACCATTATGAGCTTCCCAAAATGCATATTTTAGTTTTCATTCATAAACAAATGCGATAAATCATTTACATGGCACCAAAGCACCTAGCATATTTAATTGGGATATAGTAAGTCCAAATAGGCCTATGATAATAACCTATTGAATTTTCCTTGTATTTTAAATATAAATGGAAAAATAATTTTCTGAACTGAAAGTAGAAAAAGATGCCCCGAGATGAAATAAGTCACAACCTGAAGCAAATGTGAGGAACACGAAATAAGACTCCGGAAAAAAATCACGAGCGAAAAGCCATAAAGAGAAGCGAGAGGGAAACCTCACACAGAATGGAAAGTAAAATGAGTTTGATGGCTTTAATTAAATGTAAAGGAAATAGTGGGGTGGGGAAAGGAAAACTTCAATAGTGCAAGCTTAAGACTGTCTCAGAAGGTGACAGAAATTAATCCTATCAACATCTCATTTGCATATCCATAGTAAAAAATAACAATGGTATTTTTGTGACCAAAAATATATGCAAAGCAGTCATTGTGATAGTTCAGTAGCTATTTTTGAAATGGAAATTTCCTTACAATTTGAAACAGCTCCTTCTTCAAAACACCAAAAGGCATCAGTGCTACTTTAGACTAGAATCTTTTTTCAATGCGATAGGCTGGATTTAACGATAGTATATTCCCCTAAGAGGCAAAATTTACTCCTGTCTGTAAAAAATTGATAGATTTTTTTTCTATCAATGGTTTTTTTTTTTAATTTTCTATATGTATTTGAGATTTTTTATAAACATCTGAAATGACTAAAAAAAAAAAAAAACTATCAGTGCACTGAAGTGATATAGTCAGTTTGCTAATTATTGCAATAAAAAAAATTAAATCTCTGGAAAAAACACCACAAAATTATATCTCAACTAGAAAAGCTTAGTAATTTTATCATCAATACCATGCGCACAACCCCCCCTCTGTTTATTAGTTGTGACCCCCTTCGCTGATGGCTCTATAAACTCATATTTCTGCCACTGATTGTGAGCTTCTATTCAGCACTAACATTTTAATAAGAAAAAAATGTTAAATATCAAAGTAATAGATGAGCATTCCTCTAAAAGCCAATTTCATTAAATACCATCGGTATTAATCTTTCTAAATCTTAATTACAGCCTTTTGACATATTACCCCCCATTTGACCTTTTCTGCTCAATTCCAGTAAAGAACTGTAGGACAGACAGGGATACCAGCCCATGTATACCTATAGGAATGCATCATTTTAATACTACTGAGCAAATGGGGATGGTGACCCAAATTATATTTTACTCAGGAGTCACTGAGACCACATTTTTCTAAGTGATCAACCAAGTTCAAGCTGTTTCAAGATTAAGACATCCAAAATTAGATGCTCATAAGCCCAAGCAGATAAAGTTCTAAAAACTAAGGACTTAAAAAAAAAAAAAAAAAATCTATTGCTGAAGAACAAAACTTCCTGAACTAGATATGTCCTATAAAATTTAAAAACAATTAGTAATGGCAGCCTGTAATCGAACAACTTGAAGTTCAGTTGAAAATAGTAGGGACTGGCAGTTCCAAGATTAAAAAAGTAATGATTCTGCTATTAAGCCACATTTGCACCAATCAATAGCTCAAAAGCATCCTTATTTTGTTAGATCCCCTGAATAAGCACAAGCAAAATCTTTTAGGAAAGGGGGTTTAAGAAACTTTTTCCAGGACCATGGAAAGGAGCTTTACTACCAGGCACCAGAAATTTGAATGACAATTTATTTAGTAGATTTTTTCTCCCATGTTTTTGATGGGGTTTTGGAGTGGTGGAGGGTTCAGAGCAGACAGCCAAGAAAGAATTCTTGAAGTCTCTAAGACACCTTTGGTGCAAAAAAGGTGAATGTATTAAGGCACAGGGTGGGGCGGGCGGGGGGTGGGGGGGGAGGGGTGGGTGGTGGGACAGGACCTGTGGGCAGAAAGAGCTGCACTGGGGTTGTGAAGAATGACTGGTTATATACTATGGAATTGGGGAGGTAATGGCAGAAGGACTTTGATGTGCTAAAGAGGACTCCTAAGGTAACTGAGGCCTTACTATTGTCAAGCTAAGGTTGTTTTTCTTCTAGTTAGGCATTAATATTAGGACAGTAGGGGGTTCCTGAAGAAATGTTATACTCTGTATTTGACTCAAGTATTTGTCAGTGGGCTGCAGGTTATAAAGAAATTCAATTTTATTTGCCATTTCCTTCTTGCCTTTGTTCCCTATATCACTGCAGAGGGGAGGGTGATATTAGGGGCTGCAGCAAACTGAATCTATAGGTTTCTGGAGATTAGGCTATTGATAAGACTGACTTTTTCTTGTAATTTACTGAAATTTGTAAACTGATGGAGACTCATGTCCTGCATGACTGTGATCTCTAACAGTTAACCATTTGTTTTCCTTCCTTTCCTTTGCTCTTGGGCAGCCAGGAATGCCTGAAGAATATCACACATATCCCACCTGGGTGGAAGCAGGGAGGTGTGTGTACTAGCTTGTGCTTTGCCCTCGGCTTGCCTTATGCTCCCTCATCATTTTCTTCTCCTTTTTCTTGGTATCTTGGTCCCTTTTATTTCCTGTATACTTCAATTTAGCTTATTGCTTTTTATTTTTAATATCTTTGATTGTTTTCCTCTTTTCCTGCCCCCTCTTTTCTGTTACAACATCTTCATGTCCTTTGATCTACTGGTCCATCTTTCCCTTCAATATTTCCCTTCATTATTATTACCCATCAGCAGTAAACTGATAAGAAAATGGGGAGAATACAGAAAACCCAGTAGTTAACTGTATAAGTAATTTTGCAATTAACCTGCACAATGCTTCTTCTAAGATTTATCTACTTTAAACTTTTAAATATGGGGTAGATAGCCCAAAACAGGTTGGGGGGTGCCGGGAAGATGGTGGAGTAGGAGGACACTAAGCCCATCCAGACCCATGTTTACAATTAGATATCCCTCACATCCAAGTCAATAAACCAGAGAGGGAAGACTGGCAGAATAAGCTCCACAGGTACGTGTAGAGAAGAAGCCATGTGGGAAAGATTAGGAAGGGCAGAAAACGGTAGTCAGGAGCTATCCTCAGGAGGGAAGGAGTGGACAGAGGAAAGCACCAGGGAGCCCACACAGGGAAAACCAGTCCCTAAAAAGTGTGGTCTTAAAAACCAGAGGGGCTGAATTCTGTGAGTTTGTACAACCAACCAGTGGGACTTGAAGCCTGGAGCTTTAAAAGTCAGCTGACCCAGCACCTGGAGGTGGTAAGTGATAGCCCAGTCCGTGCCCATAAAGAGACAATAGCCAAAGGAGAGGCAACATAGAAAGGACAGCTTGTGCAATAGGAGGGAGATCTGCTTATACTGATTTCAGAGCTTACTGGGGACTTATCTGGGAACAGAAGAGCTGGTGGGTGCCATTTTCCTCCCCCACCCTCCAGCATGAACACAGAGCCACCTGTGGGCAGTGGCACTGCATGACACTTGCTACTTAACTTGCTAATAGTGAGCGCCACCCACAGGTTCTCTTGACTTGCTTACTCCAACCCTGCTGGCTTTGGTCCTAGGCTCAGTGCAATTTTTGTTAATACTGCATGCACCCAACCCAGCTGCTGCCTCTGAGGGCCATGCCCTTGTGCTTTCAGAAATCTGGCCTAGGACTAGTGTCTCAGCACAAATTTTGCTTATGCTGCACACATCCTGCCCAGCCGCTACATGCACAGACTTTGTATGCCTCAGTCACCATGCTCAATACCCAGCTGCCCTCACACAGATGCCATGTTCCCTTGGCCACCACCACATTTCCGGGGAGCTCAGGATTAGTTACTCAATGGAAATTTTGCTAACGCCCTGTGCACTCTTGCCCAGCCACTGTGTGCACAGATGCCATGTGCCCCAACCACCACTCCTGTCCACTACTAGGGTACCCAGACTCAGACCAATGTCTCAGTGCAAATTTTACTAACACTGCTGCACTGCCCTTGAGCCTTTCTCCTGTAAAGCTTCCTCAGAACTGGCTTGCCTGGATGTCACTAACATCACTGAGAACAAGCATAGTCTACAACAAGCAGAGAGTCAGTGCAGATGTCTGGACTGAAAGGAAAAGCAACTCAGACACAATAGCAGGACACAACCAATACATATTGGAGACTCCCCTGAAGCGCTAGGTTCTGGCGAACAGGGGACACTGCACGGCAGGGCACTAAAGGACCTCTTCTTCATAAAGCCACTACTTTCAAGAGCAGAAGATGTAGGTGACTTTCCTAATACAGAGAAACAGACACAGGGAGGAAGACAAAAGGGGGAGACAGAGAAATATATCCCAAATGAAAGAACATGACAAAATCACAGCGGGAGACCTAAGCAAAAGAAAAATCAGTAATATGCCTGATACAGAAGTTAAAGTAATGATCATAAGGATACTCACTAGAGTTCAGAAAAAAAGTGTAGGACATCTGTGAGACCCTCAACAAAGAGATAAAAAATAACAAATGAGAGATAAAGAACTCAAGAAGTGAAATTAAAAATATAATTGATGGAATAAATAGTAGGCTACAGGAAGCTAAGGAATGTATCAGTGACTTGGTGGAAAAAGTAATGGAAAGCAATCAAGCTGAGCAGGTAAGAGACAAATAAATACTGCATAATGAGAACAGACTTAGATAACTCAGTGACTCCAGCAAACATAATAATGTCTGCATGATAGGGATCTCAAAAGGAGAAGAGAGTGGAAGGGGGGCAGAAAATGTATTTGAAGAAATAATAGCTGAAAACTTCCCAAATCTGGGGAAGGAAACAGATATTCCCCAACAAATTCAACCCAAGGAGGTCCACACCAAGACACATAGTAATTAAAATAGAAAAAAAAAATATATATATATATATATATATCACTATATACATATATGTGTGTATATATATATACACACACATATATGTATATAGTGATATATATATGATGTATATATATATGTATATATATACACACACATATATGTATGTAGTAATAAAAAAAGAGTTTTAAAGATTGCAAGAGAAAAGAAGAGAGCTACATAAAAAAGAAACTTAATAAGGCTATTAATTGGTTTTTCAACAGCAACTTTATAGGCCAGAAGAGTGTGCATAATGTATTCAAAGTACTGAAAGGGAAAACTCTGCAGCCAAGAATACTTTACCCAACAAGTTTATCATTCAAAATAGGAGGGATAAAGAGTTTCCCAGACAAACAAAAGTTAAAAGATTTCATGACCACTAACCCAGCCCTACAAGAAATGTTAAGGGGGACCCTGTGAGTGGAAAGCAAAAACCATAAGTAAGGGTAAGAAAAATAGGAAGCATAAAATAGAAGGATGTAAAAGATGACACAAATATCTGAAACACAGAGGGGAGAGGAGTAAAGAATGAGTTCAAATGATGGATTGCTATATGCAGAGGACGTTATGTGTAAACAAGATGATAACTACAAATCAAAAACAAATGTTAATAGATACTCAAAATATAGAGTAAGAAACCCAAACATACTACTAAAGAAAACCAGCAAACCAGGAAAGAAAGAGAAGAAAGGATCAGAGAAAAACTACAAAACCAACCACAAACCAAATAACAAAATGGAAATAAATACATATCTATCAATAATTGCTTTGAATGTAAATGGACTAAATGCCCCAATCAAAAGACATAGGGCGACAGAGCATATAAGAAAATAAGACCCATCTATATGCTGCCTACAAGAGACTCATTTTAAGCCTAAAGACATGAAGCCACAATGATATATCACCTCACACCTGACAGAATGGCTAAAATCAAAAACACAAAAAACAACATGCTGGCGAGGCTATAGAGAAAAAGGAACCTTCTTGCACTGTTGGTAAAAACTTAAACCAGTGCAGCCACTATGGAAAACAGTATGGAGATTCCTCTAAAAGTTAAAGATATAACTACTCTAAGATCCAGTAATTGCCCTACTGGGCATTTACCACAGAAATACAAAATCACTAATTCAAAGGGATACATGCACCCTTATGTTTATGACAGTGTTATTTACAATACCCAAATTATAGAAGCAGCCCAAGTATCCATCAATAAATTAATGGATAAAGAAGATGTGGTATATATACACAATGGAATATGATTCAGCTATAAAAAATAATGAAATCTTGCCTTTTGTGATGACATGGATGGATCTAGAGAGTATAATGGTAAGTGAAATAAGTCAGTCAGAGAATGACAAATAGCATATGATTTCATTCATATGTGGAATTTAAGAAACAAATAAACAAAAAATTGAGCAAAATAAAGAAAAAGAGAGAGAAACCAATAAACAGACTCCTAACTGTAGAGAACAAACTCATGGTTACCAGAGGGCAGGTGGGTAGGGGAATGGGTGAAGTAGGTAATGGGGATTAAGGAGTGCACTTGTGATGAGTACAGGGTGATGTATGGAAGTGTTGAATCCCTATATTGTACACCTGAAACTAACATAACACTGTGCATTAATTATACTAGAATTTAAAATAAAATAAAATAAAATAAAATATAAAAAAAGAAAAAAAGATGACCTTACAATAAAAACTTAAAAAGTTAAACAAGGCACCAAAAAATATATATGTAATAGATTACCACTATTGTGAATATTACCAGTTTCACAATGTCAGAGCATATCAGTAAAAACATTTAAAAAAATTGCACAGAATCTAGACTACCTGGGAGGAAGCCTATAAATCCAGGTGTCTAATACTGAGTATACAATTGGGATATTTAAAAGATGCTTACCATGGTATCTTTTAAATAAGTGTGATTAATGACCTTCTTGCTTTCATATGGAAAATGGACAAAGAAAATTTGCCAAGAAAGAGAACAAAAATCTATAGCCTCTGTAATTTGAAACTTACAAGTTTGCTTCTGCCAGCATGCCCTAAGGAGACCAAATGTAGTGATAGTCCTGTGTTGGAGAATGTTTTCTTCACTTTGCAATATCAACTCAGTCTTCAATTCTCATCTACTATAGCCTTAGAAGCTGATGTGCTAAGGTATATAAGAGAATGAGGAGGTAGTTCACAGTCTGCTTTCTGTAGCCTGAAAAATCACCCCCTATCCCAATGTTAAAAATAGGGGTGGGAACGCCTGGGTGGCTTAGTCAGTTAAACATCAAACTTAGGCTCAATTCATGATCTTGCGGTTCATGGGTTTGAGCTCCACATTAGGCTCTGTGCTGACAGCTCAGACACTGGAGCCTGTTTTGGATTCTGTGTCCCTGTCTCTCTCTCTGCCCCTCCCCTGCTCATGCTCTGTCTCTCTCTCTCTCTCTTTTTCAAAAATAAACATTAAATAATTAAAAAAACAAATGGGGTGGTGTCCCCAGCGTATGAATTCTGCCATTTAGATTCATTTATTAGGCTGCTTCTCTAAGTTAACTGATCCCATTATTTTCTTTTAAAAGAAGACATTCAGTTGGTAATACCTTATATGCCATAAATTTTGGTGTAAATTTTTATTACTGCTAAATATATTAGCTATTATTTACTGAGCCTTATTTTGTGTTAGACATACATTGTATTAACACTTTACAAATATTATCTAATTTAATTTCACAGCAAACCTAAGAAGAGGAAAGGAGAATTTTACTACTAACTTTTCTACTTACATGGTAATGCTTAGACAGCATGTATTAATCCCTCATGTCACACAGTTATTACGGGACAGAGTTGGAATCTGAGCTCAAGTCTGCAGGGCTCCACAATCCATGCGATTAAGCTAACCACTGTACTCTACTGACTTTCCTATTATTTTAGGTTGATTTCGTCCTGGCCTAGAGACCTAGTCCCTATGAAACATTTATTTGGGGTCACTGAACTGCTGATCTGGTTGCCATGTCTGTTTGACATCTGGGGTATTTTGGAAGGAGGTCATTTCAGAAGGGATTGTTTTCAGAGGAAGGGATTGCTGAAGAAGCAAGCAGAGTCTTAAAATCAGAAAACTCCCGAGATTCGCTGGATGGAAAACACAGGATGAAATTTTCAATGTACACATGCAGTCCAAATTCTTCTTGTTAGGTCTGACATGGAGCACTATTTCCATACTGTACATTAATAAGGCAATTTTCTTGGAAAAAATAAATGGGGAACTTGCATGGCTTATTCAACTCAATTTCTATGGGAATACAGCGGTTTGGTGCACTAGGAAGAAGGATGGAACCCTTCCGCAGCAGGGCTCTTAACTTGGAGGTTCACTGCTGACCTTTAACATATATTTTTTATAACTTCCCTTAAATCCACAGTGTGGTGAAAACAACCTTCCTGCTATTCAGTTCTCTAGGGCTTCTGTGCTCATGTTGCGCTAGTCATGTTGCATTAGATGTCCTAACTAAGAGGAATTTAGGTGATGCATCATAATGAGAAACCCTAGGAGGAGAATTCAAAAGGAGGAAATGACAGGTGGAATGCAAAGAACTCTGCACGTGGAAATTACAGACAAATGATTCTCATGGAGATGCCTTCCCATTGCTTCATGATGCTGAAAGCACACAGTTTTGATTTAATTCTAAACATGTTTCCTGGCTATCTGAAAGGCACTCTATTAAGCATAGAGTGTGTATAAAGATGAACTCAACATGATCCTTGCCTCTGAGGGCTGATAATCAAGTGCAGGAGAAAGACATGCCCACAAAGGGGCAGTAATTATCATACAGTGGTTCAGAGGATGGATTGGGGTTCAAATGGACTCGGAGTTGTATCCTGGCTCTGCCATTTATTAGCTACTAGTTCTTGATCAAGTTGTTTGTCTTTGCTAAGCACCAGTTTCCTTATCCATAAGATGGCAAAAATTTTACTTATTATAGGGTTGTTTGGACAAGGACTATGCATAGTGTCTGATTCATAGCAATCACTCTGTAAACTTGTAATCTATTGTTGGAAGTAACATCAGTAATAATAATCAAGGGTTGTCTGAGTTAAGTAGATTAAATGAAGGCAGTATAAGGTACTGTGACTATAGAGAGGAGGAAGGAGCGATTCTTAATTAGATTAGGGAAGTCTTTATGAGTTAAAAGATGGCACCTAAAATACGAGTGGGGAGGATGTGAACAGGAATGAATAATATTGATGATGAAAATGTCAGAGAAAATAAAAGTCATAGAAGTAAAAATGAAGGATGTGTTCTTAGAAGAGTGAGGTAGTCTGATTTGGGGAGGGCAAAGGACCATAGGGTAGGCTGTGACTGTAGGTATTGACCAAAGACTGGAACACTACGGTGCTCAGTTGGTTAAGTGTCCAACTCTTGATTTCAGCTCAGGTCATGGTCTCATGGTTTGTGAGGTCGAGCCTGTGTTAGGCTCTGCCTAACAGATCTCTGATTAATAGAGAAAACAGGGGAGCCCACACTGAAGTGCCATTTCATCTAAGACTCAAAAAAGATAAAGGTACAGATATGCTTGGATGTCAGATGGTAGCGATTTGAGTTTTTCCTCTCAGTTCCCCGTTCATCCATCATGAGACTCTGTTGAATTCTTGACCTTAGTTTGCCATGAGATACCTTTGAAGCCCTCTAGTAATTTCTCTTTTTGTGCTCCATCTGATTTGAATCAGTTTTGTTTCTAGTATCATACCCTAGCCTATTCTTTATTTCTTGCAAATGAAGAACCGTGACTACCACTAGAAAACTGGATCAGAGATATTCTAATATGTACCACAATGTTATGATTGTGTGTGTGTGTGTGTGTGTGTGTGAGAATATTGTGTGTCTTGATGTTGGTTACTGAAAAAAAAAAAAAACATGATACTGGAGCTGGGACTGAGACTGAAGCTTTTTGTTTCCTGTGATTTACCGTCATCTACACATGAAACCTTCCTTTAAAAAAGAAATTTTAAATGAGAGAAGAAAGATCTTTAACTGGAGAAAAATAACACTGTGAACACAGATGCGGATATTTAGTCTTAATGTGAAATGACCACTAAAAGCTAAAGGTCTCTTTTCATAATGTATCCCTCATTGACAGGCAGCAGTGTGAAAGCAAAGCTTGTTTTAATGTGAGCAGAGTGTCTCACACTCTGCAGACACTCAATCAATAATTGTGGAATGAATGTTGAAAGCCTATTTTTCTGCAGCTACTGGTATACAAGTGTTCTTGCTTTTATTTTGTTTCCTATTTATTTGGCGGTTGTTTATTTTTCCTGCCCTACATCCAATTTCCCCTCTTTTAATAAGAGTATACAGATTTTTCTAGGGGAATTGCTTTTCTAAGTGTTGTTGCTCTTGACACTAAAGAGCCCCGACCTAACCAGGACAGAGGATATGTGACCCCAGACCAGTCACATTGTGTCTCCTGGACATGCGAATTCTGAGTGTGATAATGCAGAAGAAGGAAATTGTAGGAATTGATTCTTTCATGTGCTATTCCCCTGTTGTGGCAACCCATCAAATCCCATTTTCTAGATACATCAGTGTCACCCTGGTTCCTGTATTTCCCAGTGTTCAGTTGCTTGGCATTTCCCAGCTCTTCTTTTGATTCTACCCCATAGTTACCAACCAAACAAAACAACAACAAATCCTCATTATTTTATTGTCAATTTTTGTACAAATGAAAGAAACCTAACAGATGGACTTTTGAAGAAGAGCAACTTGGGATATCTCGGAGACTGTGACACATGTGAGGGCCATCCTTTACCACTCAAGCCAGAATTCTATATTTCTCTCACTCGGGATCCCTGAAACTTCTAAACCTAATCCTCCTCAATACCATTGGGCCATTCTCTCAGGGGTTTTGGGCTTTGCCAGTACTTTGCCATGTCTGCCTCTCTGTAATTTAGGTTTTCTGTTACTGAGTGCCCATATTGTATTTTAGGTGCAGGCATCTTCAATAAACTAACTGAAATAACATTCTAATACTTAATTATTAAGACACTGCATGGCTTTCTCCGACTAGAGGGTTACAGAGTGATGCTGGGAAATTGCTAAGCCCTGTTTCTGAGAACTAGGGAAGGTCAGAGACAGTTGCTTACACATCCCTTAAAATGTAACAAATCCCTGCTCCTATCTGCTGCTATCCCCTTTCCAAAGAAGGGGAATGAGATCTGGATTGGTTTACAAAATGAAGCACAAATGGTTATCCTTAAAATCATTTCTGTTTTCTTTTTTCTCTAGCTTTTCAGTGAAGAGAGTGGAAAGAGATACATGGGCTACTTTAACCAAAAGGTGGACACAGAAACATCTTCATTTTTCACTTTAGCAAGTATTGGGAGAGGTAAGTGCAGGTAATACAGAACATGCCTCAGAGCTCTCAGTCCGATACCTGCATCCCTGAGATAGTTACTAGAACAATACAATGATAGCAGCTGATGCTTTCAGCAGCCTTAAGGATTGCACCACATTTCACCAACACCTTCTGCATCCTGCCTCTCAAATGGTCAGCATATCAGTCACCCCACCTCTCCTTGCTTTTCTCCAGTGGTGGGATCATCCATGTATAGCAGGCGGCTCATTTTGCTTTTAGATAAGTCCATTTTTTTAAATGTTCTATTTTAATGTATAAGCTCCTTATAATTTTTACTCAGTGGTCTTGGATCTACTCTCTCAAGTAACACAGAACTCCCTGTATCATTGAAACATATTTGAAGTTAGACTCAGACAAAAATCTACTAGCTTCTCCTGAAAGCCTAAATGGTAAGTTCCTAATAGCCCAAACAAACTAATTAGGAATTGCAATTTAATTACACATTAATTACACACCATTTTCTCTTTAATTAGTGTCACTTAAGGTGAACTGTGACTACAAATTTGTTTCTATTGATTGTGATGGTAATAAAGCCCGACTTAGAGTAATACCTTTTTCTTTCTTCCTTCCTTTCTTTCTTTCTTTCTTTCTTTTATTTTTTTTAAACATTGCTCAATGGATTAGCGTGGTTTTACATTCCTTGCCTCCTTTCCTAGGGTATTGTACCAAGTGGATTAGAACTTCAAATGCTACAAAGATACAAAAGCGCTTTACTGTAAAATCCAAGACACGGGTAATTATCACCCAGGTTTTTCAATGATTTTTTTGATGTTTAGGTGGAGCTTTGACCAATATTTTTTTTTTTTAAAGAGAGAATGAAAAAAAATATTTTCAGTGGGTAGATAATAGTCTTCAATGTCTCATCTATTGATTTTCTTCAGATGTTTAAAACCTCGGTATGACTTAAATTTTATGAAATGGGGTCACTGACATCTGAAAAAGTACAACAAAAATATATACTGAATATCCTGTGGCCTGAAACACATAATTGCCTAATGAAAAGGTTATCCACTGTGTTAAGTCCATCACTGGCAGAAAATTTCTATTACTTCTAACAGAACAGATTTGGCTGTATCTTCAAAGCGTTCAAATTTTATGTTGACTGGAATGTGTCCATGGGTATTACTATGTTCTATTACCAGCTTATGGTATCTAATTTATAAAGTCAATTTACATGTAAAGCTTTTTGTATTCTTTGTACTACTTAAATTCATCATAATATATTTATATTTCCTTTGTGAAATCACTTCCTAACTCCCAGCTATTCAATACATAACTTTTTAAACAAAAGAATCTAATTTAAATGTTTTTTTTTCCAATAAACCAATTCTAATTCAGCAACTCAGTCCATAAAACCTTATAAACATATTTCTCTTTAGTAGGATATATTCACAGGTTGGGAAAGATCATTCATTCAAGACCACTCTCAACATAGTGAATAATATTTTCTGGTGTTGTTAATAGCTAATACCAAAGCTCTCCCATAATGGATTGAGGGGCCTGAGAGAAATGAGACAGAGCAAACTGACATGAATTTTTAAAGTAGGAGGAAAGGGGGTTGGGAATAAAATTAGTAGTACCTAGAAAAAATTCTCACCCTTAACTCTGGTGCTGCTGTGAAGGAGTGGTTTTATGTCTCATGGGTGGATGTATGCATATAACCTCTTCCCCACCCCCCACCCCTGCCCTAATTTCTTCCCCTACGTCTGACAGAATGGCCACTATTTTCTTTTTCCCTAATTTCTTCACCTACGTCTGACAGAACGGCCACCATTTTCTTCTTCTTCTTCTTCTTCTTCTTCTTCTTCTTCTTCTTCTTCTTTTTGGTATGTTTATTTATTTTTGAGACAGAAAGAGAGACAGATGTGAACAAGGGAGGGGGCAAAGAGAGAGGAAGACATGGAATCTGAGCAGGCTCCAGGCCCTGAGTTGTCAGCACAGAGCCCAAAGTGGGGTTTGAACCCACGAACTGCGAGATCGTGACATGAGCCCAAGTCAGGCTCTTAACCGACTGAGCTCAGAATGGCCATCTTCTTACAGAATGGACATAAAGTTTTGCACTTGTGTAGTATAAGCCTGATGTATCAAAATATAGCAAATCCTATTTCAATAAAGATAATTCTGGTTACCAATACAAAGGCCATCTATTCTTAAGACGGGGTTTTATTAGATATAATTTAAAATAAAACCATAGTGAGAATGATTTTCAGAAGGCCCTGTAGAACATTTTTTTCAAGTTCTGCTTTTCATCACTATGAATAACTGACGACTTTATAAGGAGCTACTTAGAATATTGTGAGTCTGTAGTTAATTTGAGAAGTAGAATTACCCAAAACTGGCAGACACTTTCTTCCTGCTATAATGCATTACATATAATACCAAGTGCAATGTATTTTAATGTACTGTAAATACCAAGACAACTCAGGAAGTAGAATCAATCCATCTCAACGGATATTGTGTGTGTGTGTATTATTTTATTGAAGAGCCTCATTAATTCATGGGCACTAGGCCAAAATTCCTACCTCCCAGTAAAGGTTTCTCTTTCTCTTACCTACATAAAGTTTCAGATGCTGACAAGTTAGATGGTATATAACTGAGATCTTAACTGGAGTAAAAAAACAATAAACAAGTTTTCAATGTCAACTGACAATTATATTGTTGAGTAGGAAGTTATTTAATCCATTTCTTTAGAGTATTTTTTGTAATTAGAATGTCAATGAAAAATTGTCCATTTGGAAACTACTTTCTTCAAATTTCTGATTTTATAACTTTAGGACCAAAACATCATTCGTTTTTAAGATGCTTTTCAATTGTCTGATACTCCTCACAAACTGAAAACAATTTTTAAAACCCAGCTATGATTAATAATAATAATTTTTTTAAAAACCTTCTCACATATACTCTATTTTCAGTTTGGAAATTATTCTTAGAACCCATACTAAAGAACAAGATTTTTCATAAATTGTATTTTTTTTTTTTTCAAAATAAAGCCAAACCTGTATTGATTTATTTGATGAGTTTAGAAGTACAAAGATTCAAAAGCAGAAGGATGGGGAAGGTTAAAGAATGAATTGTTTCTTTTAAAGTGCACTGGTAGTAGTACAAAGACAGATTGAGTTTCAGACTCTGAATATGCAATCTCTACAGGAATTGTGTGAAGTCGTTTCTGCTGCTTCTTTTGTTTAATTATCTACAGTCTGAAAATGAGAATTGGGAATGACAGTTTGGTTTCTCTCTGAACAATTCACATAACATGCCTGAAAAATGGGAAAACAACTCTACTTTCAGATTATTTGATATGCCTGGTTTAGACCTTATCAAAATAAAATGGGTATGAAACTGAAGAGAACTGAAATTAATCAGAAACCTAACTCAGTCATTTGGTAAAACATGCATTAGGTTCTTTGATCCCTGAAAGATATTTTTTCATGGACTAAAGGTTGACAGGAGACATTCAGGGTTGTTTTAGAAAGTATAGCTCTCGGGGCGCCTGGGTGGCGCAGTCGGTTGAGCGTCCGACTTCAGCCAGGTCACGATCTCGCGGTCAGTGAGTTCGAGCCCCGCGTCAGGCTCTGGGCTGATGACTCAGAGCCTGGAGCCTGCTTCCGATTCTGTGTCTCCCTCTCTCTCTGCCCCTCCCCCGTTCATGCTCTGTCTCTCTCTGTTCCCCCCCCAAAAAAAATAAATAAATAAACGTTGAAAAAAAAAAAAGAAAAAAAAAAAAAAAAAAGAAAGTATAGCTCTCTTAATGTCCTGTGATTAAAATCTTCTCAGATACTTCCTTTGTCTATTTTTCCACTTCTCCCACCTGGGATCCCTGAAACCTCCAAATCGAATCCTCCCCAAGACTATCAGGCCATTCTGTCTTAGGAGTTCTGGGCTTTGCCAACACTTGCACGCCTGCCTCTCTGTAAGTTAGGTCTTCTGTTACTGAGTGTCCATACAGCATTTTCAGAACAGCTCTATAGTCATAAAGTAATGAAGCCTAAATACACTTGCAACTTGGCACAAAGTTCAGTGCAAGGAACTCTTTGCTTTTATATTTTACTAGAAAACATCTTTTACTGGTGTTGAGTAACATTGAATTAACAAGATAGAGAGAGTTGTCGGTAGTCACAGCACAAGGAAACGCATCAGGAATTTATTAGATTTGAATTTATCAGTGCATAGAAATTCATGATGTTTAACTTAAAGGCAAAAGGAGCAGAACACTTTGAATAACAGCTTGAAGTGGATGATTAGCTAAGGGGATGCAACATTTAATAGCCAAAATAAATTACTATAATTATTTTATTACCTATGCTAACTGATTCCATTGTTTTTATTGAAATAACAGCTCCCTGAGGAAGGGAACGGTTCTTCAATGAATTTCAGCTGTAGGCTTGTGTGTTCTTCCACAGCAATCAAAAACAATGAAAAATAGCCTTCATTGATAGTATTCTTCATGTTTTCATTTTAGCACTTGAAGAAAATATCCTATCCAGTGCAAATACATGGAAATATCTGAAAGCTTCAGGCCAGAAGAGAAAGTCTGTTGAACACAATTTGGTCATTTTTAGAGCTTTAGTTCCCCATAACTGTGCTCATTGACTGGCTCACACCCTCACCATAGAAGTCTTTATTCTTTGCCATATATTTTCTAAGAAAGTCTTTTTTGAGATTCTGACATACTCTCTCTCTAGCAAAAATGTACGCATGTCCTTGTATTCTTGTACTTATGTTTTTCAAAGTAGTAGAAAGAAGACAGGATGTGTCAGGATGCCAGAGGATGTGTGAAGCCATGGAATAAAATATGGCACATTCCTAGAAGGTTCGTTTTCCTTGAAGATTTGAGAAAAAAATATTTTTATTAAAAGAAAAATGGATCCACATGGATTCTATAAACCTTTCCACACACATGGAAAGGGGACTCCAAAATAAATTGTGAACATGCAGAAGACCGTACCCCTCTTCTTATCCCCCTTGATCTTCCCTTCATCTTTCAACTCTCATGAAAAAGACTCATAAATATTCCTAACCTACTTCTTTAGTTGTTTCCAATGTTCTACTCCTTCAGATGAGCACTTAAAACACCTTTTGCCAATGTAAGATATAAGATCCCAGAAAGAGAGAAAACAGAAACTGCTTCACTTTAGGAAAAGTGGGAGATCCATTATAGAGCAATACTTTTAATCCATATTTCAAAGTTTTTAACCAAACTCTTCTCCTATCTTTCTTCCTTTCTTTCTTCCTTCCTTCCTTCCTTTCTTTTCTTTCTTTCTCTTCTTTCCTTCCTTCCTTCCTTCCTTCCTTCCTTCCTTCCTTCCTCCTCTCCTCCCCTTCCCTTTCCTAACTTTTCTTTTTTCTTCTCTTTTCTTTTCTTTTCTTTTCTTTTCTTTTCTTTTCTTTCTTTCTCTCTCTCTTTCTTTCTTTCTTTCTTTCTTTCTTTCTTTCTTAACAAAGTAAGGTCAATGTTTAAGTTTTTTTCAATTTAATGTGCCATGCTTTTTATGTAGTTATTTTCTTCGATTTGGTTTCAGGAAATATTCTGAGATTTAGATTATTAGAAGGGTTTTCTCCAAGCCCTTGCAAAAGGCTACTAGTTCAGCATTTACTCATTTACTCATGAATTAATTTTTTTTCCAATATATGAAATTTATTGTCAGATCGGTTTCCATACAACACCCAGTGCTCATCCCAAAAGGTGCCCTCCTCAATACCCATCACCCACCCTCCCCTCCCTCCCACCCCCCATCAACCCTCAGTTTGTTCTCAGTTTTTAAGAGTCTCTTATGCTTTGGCTCTCTCCCACTCTAACCTCTTTTTTTCTTTTTTTCCTTCCCCTCCCCCATGGGTTTCTGTTAAGTTTCTCAGGATCCACATAAGAGTGAAACCATATGGTATCTGTCTTTCTCTGTATGGCTTATTTCACTTAGCATCACACTCTCCAGTTCCATCCACGTTGCTACAAAGGGCCATATTTCATTCTTTCTCATTGCCACATAGTACTCCATTGTGTATATAAACCACAATTTCTTTATTCATTCATCAGTTGATGGACATTTAGGCTCTTTCCATAATTTGGCTATTGTTGAGAGTGCTGCTATAAACATTGGGGTACAAGTGCCCCTATGCATCAGTACTCCTGTATCCCTTGGGAAAATTGCTAGCAGTGCTATTGCTGAGTCATAGGGTAGATCTATTTATAATTTTTTGAGGAACGTCCACACTGTTTTCCAGAGTGGCTGCACCAATTTGCATTCCCACCAACAGTGCAAGAGTGTTCCCGTTTCTCCACATCCTCGCCAGCATCTATAGTCTCCTGATTTGTTCATTTTGGCCACTCTGACTGGCATGAGGTGATATCTGAGTGTGGTTTTGATTTGTATTTCCCTGATGAGGAGGGACGTTGAGCATCTTTCATGTGCCTGTTGGCCATCCGGATGTCTTCTTTAGAGAACTCATGAATTAATTTATCAAACATCTACTATATCCCATTGTAATGCAGACATCGTGATAGGCTTTGGAGATACAAAATTGGCATAATGGCTGTCTGAGAGGAGCTCACAATCTATAGGGAGCAAATTACTTATGCAACTACCAAGGTGATGTTTCATAAACTATAATGCTGAATAGGTCAGATATTTAGGATGTTCTGAGTATCGCTGGCATCTGTCTTGGTAGGGTTGTTGGAATGAAACGGGGAAGCATTACTTCCATAAATAAACAAACAAACAAAAACCCTGTCCAAGGAATACCTACCACCTGTTTGTCAAAGGATCTACAATTCACCCAAGAATCATTGTATCAAATAGTAACTTAGATGACATGCATTTTTTTAGGTATATTAACTGCAGCACGAATATGTCACATAATAGAACTCTGGCTCTCAAGTTATCATGTTAAGTAGAATCTAGCAAGATTTTGAGGCAAAGGGGCATGGCACAGTCTTGGAGGAAGCTTGAACTTTTCAGATGGTTTTATTTAACTTGAAATACTCTTGCACTTTTCTTCCCTGCATCTCATCCCAACGCACATATACACACATGCCACCACCACTACAATTATTATGTTTTTAGTGGAGTCTTGCTTGACAACTCTATTTAACGTATGCCCCTTTTATTCTCTGTTTCACCTGTATTTCCTTCATAACAATACATCCATTTATAATTAATTTTACTTATTTCCTTGTATTTTTTAAAGCTTATTTATTTATTTTGAGAGAGAGAGAGAAAAAAAGCGAGGGAGGAGCAGAGGGAGAAAGAGAGGGAGAGAATCCCAAGCAGGCTCTGCACTGCCAAAGCAGAGCCTGATGTGGGGCTTGAACCCATGAACCCTGAGATTACGGCCTGAGCTGAAATCAAGAGTCAGACACTTAACTGACTGAGCCACCCAGGAGCACCTTATTTCCTTGTTTTTTTATGAGTTCCTCACTAGATTTTAAATGCCCTATTCACATGACCATTTTTTAAAATCATTGTTATACACAGAATCTCTATGTACTCAATAAACAATTGTTGAGTGAAGAAATACATACATAGAAAGATGGATAAACGAACAGAATCCCAAGTTGGAGATATGATGGCCCAAGTGACGTTAGTGCTCAAGTGGTTTAAAACAAAAATTAATGAATTAGAATTGTGAATGGCTTCTGGACTCGTCCACTCACTAAAGTAGCAAGTGTGTGAATTCAAAGCTATTCTACTTAAATATTTGTACTTCATGCTCTTGTAGACTCCTATATTTCCTTGTGGATTAAGGAATTATAGCAGAATATTTTGGAACACCTTTGCACTAAGATATTTTGTCTGTTCTTTTTCTCTACATTAGGAGTATTGCTGCCATTAAACTATCCTTTTAATCTCTTCATGCTAAATTCAAGTGTGAATGTGCTCAACTAAATGTGTCAAGGTACTGAAAAAAGTAGAGTTCCTTAGGACAAGCATCACTGAATAAAGATCTTAGAGGCAAACTCACTTCTATCACTTCTACTGATAGTGTCTTCTCCCAATGCACACACAGAAAACAGGTGTTTTTATTTTAACTTCTTTTTAAGTTTATTTTTTTTTAATTTGAGAGAGAGCAGGGGAGGGACAGAGAAAGATAGAGAGAGCAGGGGAGGGGGAGAGACAGACAGACAGACAGACAGAGGATCCTAAGCAGGCTCTGTGCTGCCAATGCAGAGCTCATGCCGGGCTTGATCTCACAACCCTCACATTATGACTTGAGCCACAACCAAGAATCGGATGATTGACTGAGCCACCCAGGTGTGCCAGAAAATAGGTTTGATGACGTTGAGAAAGGAAAAACACCAGAGTCTTTGAAATGAGAAGATTTTTTTCTTTTTCTTTTATCTCCCTTTTCAGAATGGGCCTAGTTTATTCTGGTAGTCCCATCACTAAAATTTGCTAAATGTTCATTACCTCAAAACTCCCAAGGACCAGAGCCACTAAAGGAAAAGGCTGTCCTTTCATTAAAGTAAACTACTGAATTTTAGATGGTGATAGACATATTTAAGAAAAAAATCTATGAAATTATAATAATCATGTTAATTTGGAGGTTTCAGTAAAAAATAAGTTAAACATAAAAAAGGAAGTACAAAAATGTCATTGGAAAACCATGCTTGTGAGTATTTTTGTTTTGTTTTGTTTTGTAATGGAGATGACTTTGAGTGAACCTAACTTTGGATAGTTAGAACCCATGATTGAAGCATAATGCATGTACATGATACTCATAAATTCTGCTAAATCAATAGCTACCATTTGTTAACCATGTGGCTAGGAGCATGTTATATTATTGTTCATTTCCATTCATAGGACAGCCCTATTTTATGGAAAGTTAACTGAGGCCCAGAAACATTAGTGAGTTATAGAAATAAACAGCTTCAAAAGATGCAGATGGAATTGAACTCAAATCTTGCTAATTGTCAGATCTATTCTCTTCCCTGTATAGTTTCTTCTCACTCCTTTTGGGACTTTAGTGGAGACCGCATGACACACCCTGAGCTCATTCTAATTCTGAGGGAGACAAATAAGGGTGAAGTGAATCAATAAATCATAATTTCTGTCAATTAAGCTACCCATCCAAGGGGATCCTTGTGAGGCTCTGAAAACCAGGCACTGACTAAAAGAGGCAAGCTCTGATTGGTGTGTGTATCTACTGGTAAAAGGTGAGTTAGTAGACAGGTCATGTTGATGGTACCGATACCCAGAGAATGGGCCATTAGGTAAGGGATCTTGGACACAGAGGAAACACTCTAGGGGCATTATGATACACAAGATGGAAGTGACATGAAAGCTTGGAAGGGAAAATAATATAACAATAATAATAATAGTCATAAGAAGAATCATTTATAATCCTGTCAAAAATCCTACAAGGTAGGAATTGTTATTCTTATTTTATACCAGGGGAAACTAGGGCACAGAGAAGTTAAATGGTCTGTCTAAAGGGAATATAGGGTTAGAAGGGAAGTAGAAGAGTTAGAATGCTAAAGCAGTTTTATCTACCTCCAAAGTCTGGGTGCTTTTCATTTTGCCATCTCATAATTTTTGGTGTGTATTTCATTGGGTTCAAACTTTCAATTTGGTATTCTTAAATCAGCATTTTACTCTGGTATATGTAAGGAAAATAGGAAAGGGAGGAAACATTGACATAATTTTTAAGGTGGGGCTTTTCAATATTGGCATTATTGACATTTCAGGTGGGATCATTGTTGGTGTAGGGACTGTCTTGTCACTTTAGGATGTTAAGCAGCATCCCTGCTCCTTACTGACTAGATAACAATTCACCACATTGCCAGCTTTGACAACCACTAATGTATCCAGACATTGCCAAATGCTTCCTGTGAAGCTAAATACCTCCTACTCCTTTTAAAAGTCACTGCTTTAAAACACACACACACACACACACACACACACACATGCCATTGCTTTATAGGGTCCAAGGGTTAAAGGTTAAGACCTGGACTCAAGACACCCATAATTCAGTCTGGCTTCAATCATTGGCTACTACCTCTGTGAACTTAAGAAATGCTTGAACTTCTCTAAGACTCAGAGATTGTAGCTATAAAAACTGAGAAAATTATGAACATTTTACTTATTTTACACAATAACTAGAATGCCCCAAAATAAATGTCAGATTGATGTGGAAATCATTTAGATATATAAAAGTACTATCCAATGTAAAGGGGCCATATTATTACCCTTTTGTGGAAAAAATAAAGAGCAAAATAAAAATTAGAGGACAGAAATTTGGATCATTTTAACAATAAACTTGATTCCTGAAAAGTACTAGAAATAATGGCTATAGGATTGCTAACCCATAACAACTGAGGAAATAGCTTATAGCTGCCATGCAAGAAAATCTGGTAACTGTAATGGAGTTGTTTTGATAATCTAAAGATTTATGTGTTTACTTTTTATTTATTTTTTCTTATTTTAGATGGAGTGAGAGAGTACAAGTCGGAGAAAGGGGCAGAGAGGGATTGAGAGAGAGAGAGAGAGAGAGAGAGAGAGAGAATCTCAAGCAGGCTCCACATTCAGCACTGAGCCTGATACAGGGCTCGATCCCACGACCCTGGGATCATGACCTGAACCGAAATCAAGAGTCAAATGTTCAACTGACTGAGCCATCCAGGTGCCCCTCAAAGTTAATGACTTTTAGTCTCTATCCAATAAGGGAGACTTAAGAGTCCATTCCACTTTCATTCAATCTGATGTAGAACAGTAGAGAAAGCCTTGTTCTTCTGGAAAAGTAACATAAACATTGGACTCACCTGAGTTCATTTCTAATTTCAGATCTGTCAGGATTTACCTTAGTGACCCTAAGCAAGCCACTTGATCTTTGTGAATTTCATTTTTCCTTTTGTTCAGTGGTAAGTAAATTCATTTAATTAATTTGCAGTCTAGTTGGGAACAGTCAATGAGATAATATATGTGAAATGTGAGGAGTGACACTTAAAAGTATAAAGTGCAACACCACAGCAAGTCATATGGTTAGAACTGTTTTTCAAAGTAAAAAAGCAAGGATATTCAGACACAGCTGCTTCAAACAAGGTATTTATATGTTTTCCAAAATTAAAAAAAAAAAAAAAAAAAAAACAACAAAACAAAAACCAGTGCACTCCACCTGAGCTCAACAAGACTGGGTTTAAGGAGAAAAGGGATGAATTGAATCAATTCACAAATAAGATACCCATGTCCAAAAGTTTCACATTACCCAAATCATATCCCCAAACACCTAAAATCTCCAGGAATTTGCAATTATAAAGACTTTTATTGTCACTGATCTGCATTCCTTTTGTGAAGTGAAAGTTATAAACCAGAAAGAAATATCTTCACTCAAACCCACCTTGAGTTGTAAATTTAATTCAATATATTAGTCAAGCTTCTAAGCTCCACAAACATAAGCAGATTGTCAATAGAGGAGACCATGCTCATTAAAATTACTAGAGAGAAAAGCACCTGTGACAATCAGAAATATGATAAAAATGTCAAAATGGACATGAAGTTAACTGTGCCCAGTTTGGAATGTACATAAATTTTTACTACAATATGACAATTGAGAATATATTTTCAATAAATGGAAGACAAAACAAACAACTAGGAGTATTCAAGTAACACTTCAATGATATATTTTTGCCTAGAGAAAATGTCTTTTCTCTGTTTTCTAGAACTTTCTTTTAAAACAATATTACTTATTATGTTAAACTCTCTGCCTTTCTTGAGCCACCTCAGTTTGGTCAAGAAGATTGTTTCCCCAAGACTGAATGCTTGAATATCACTTTAAAAGGAAATGTTTTTACCGTTTTCTCTTCTCAGAAGTTGTGCCTTTCCAGGGGCCTCATTCATTTGTCTAGTTTTTGACGTCCTCCCTTCCATATGTCTGCTACTTTTTGATTCATTTGGTTCAGAATTCTGAAGATGTTAGACAGTTCTCATGGGCCAAAGTTAGAAGAATAAAAACTGCCATGGACTGTAAAAATGATGCTGCGGACTTTGGGAACGTTGCTGCACCATGGACAGCAACACCAGATCCGCAGCTCTGCCTGGGCCTCGCATGGCTTTGTGTTTTATGATTTTAAGCCCACAAATAAGGATCTGCAGGATGCACACTCACAATCAGTAATTTGTTTGCCAATTTTGGCTGGATAATATTCCTGATTCACTTGCTGGTAGAGGTTCTTTATGCAGTTGTAAGAAAGAATATAAGATTGACAAATAAAAAACAAAACAAAAATCTTTCTCAATGAACCATAGGGGAAAGTAAGACTTGGCTAACAAAATAGAGCCTTGGTAAAGAAAGGAAATGGAGGCTGGGCCAGTGAAAATCTCAGAGCACCCTAGACTAGAGTCCTATGGCTTTCATAAAGCCCTCGACTTCAAATGCTTGAGTACAGAATATATATATTTTTTGAATCATAATGTGATGATAATATCTCTTATTTCACTTCTTACATCTTTGTTCTGTGAGTCAGAAATCTCTTTGGGCTTCCTTCACATTTGCAGTAGTGTATTTGTTTTTTGCAAGAAATCTTTACCTGGATTTAGAAACTAAGAAACAAATTGTGCCAGTCCTATTAGTTCTCTCTGGTAGGTTGTAGACTCAGCAATGCTTCTGACAGATTTCTACCAGATCTGAAGGGCCTTCAATATAATCTTCTAAATGTTTATTGAAGGTTAGTACACACATTTTTCCTTTTCATTGTAGAAAGGATAAAACCTGTACACCAATTGTATTTTACAACAGCCTCTTTTCAGTGTCATAAAACTGAAGTTGTAATTTAGGATTGATAGCTACAGAAGAGAACAGGAGTTCAGGATTTTTCAAGTTTAAGACAAACACTTTGCACATGTGCTGGTTAAACCTCCAGCACTTACAATCCTGTGAAGTAAATTCAGGCCCTGGGGCTTGATGGGATAAGCACTACAGGTACTTTATAACAGCGAGTGAAATCATCAATTTAACACATTTGATACATGTGCTGTTCAGTTTTTGAAAAGTAAAAAGAAAGCTGAAGGAAATGAACATGGCATATGACTTGATGCTAAGCATTTTGAAAATACACATCTGGAATTGAAACATAATTTATCTTGCAGTTACATGAGCATTCTAGAGGCCTCTATGCAGAGTCAGCAAAGTGCCATGCATTGGCAATCAGCCTGGAAGGAGGTGAGGTCACTGACCAGCTTGTAGAAGGGAGACCTTGCATTTTTGCAAAGATTTTGGTCAGTAATATGAAGCTGGTGTGTCCTACCTTGACTAAATTCTGACATTTGGAGGATTAGAATATTGTATTAAACCTAACTTTGTGCCCCCTGAAAAACTGGCTAATGCCTCTTTCTCCTGGTTAGGACAGTATTTCCAGCTTACCTGATTTTAAGAGCAAAAGCACACCATATTTAATGCAAGATAGCAAGAGAAATCAAGAATCAATCTTGGCTAAGAATTTTGTTTTGAACATCAGCAGCTGAATTGAAAGTATATGACATTTGTAGTAAGGAAAAATAAGAAATGATCAACTCAAGTGTCTAAATATCTTGGAATAGCAGCACCCACAACATACAACAAGTATAGGACAGCATTGTTTTTAGCTTTATCCATGAGTGTGCACCATGTGTCAAAGATTATGCAAGGTACTTGGGGTATAAAATGAGGACAATCCTTTCCTGCATGTTATTTATTATTATTTTTTGGTTTGATAGGGAAAGCAAATCAATTTTATGGTAGCATACATAATAGTACAAAAATGTATAAACTTAAAGGAGTTATCAGGACAGTATGATTAATATCTGTTGGGCCTAATCTTTGGGGTAAAGAATAGTGTTAAAAACAAGAATATATAAAGAAATAAGCTGGAACCTAAAAGGTATGACTGTGTTGAGGCAGGGTAAATCAAGAGATATGGGCTAAATGTGAAAGCAGGAACTTGATGGAGAAAAACAAACCAACTTGGATGTGATATAACATTGAAATTTTGAAACAACAAAATTATGATTCAATTTTAATAATTTTTAAATGCTTATTTATTTTTAGAGAGAGAAAAACAGAGCACAAGCTGGGGAGGGGCAGAGAGAGGGGGAGACACAGAATCTGAAGCAGGCTCCAGGCTCTGAGCTGTCAGCACAGAGCCCACTGCAGGGCTGGAGCCCACGAGCTATGAAATCACAACCTGAGCTGAAGTCAGATTCCTTTTTTTAAATTTTTTTTTTAACATTTATTCATTTTTTGAGAGAAAGAGAGAGACAGAGTGTGAGTGGGGAGGGGCAGAGAGAGAGGGAGACACAGAATCCGATGCAGGCTCCAGGCTCTGAACTGATAGCACAGAGCCCGACATGGGGCTTGAACTCACGGACCATGAGATCTTGACTTGAGCTGAAGTCAGATTCTTAACCAACTGAGCCACTCAGGAGCCCCAATAAGCATAAATATTATAGAAGTGGTACAGATTATCTGGTGTTGACCATCAAATTCATGGTGAGGTTGTCTGTGGATTTGGTTCAAGTGTCACTGGCTGAAAGCAGGTGAACCAGCTAAGTGACTACTGTGTAGGATGGGTGAGAGATGAGTCTGAACCAAAGGCATGGCATAAAATAACAGGAAAGGAAAGGATTTGAGAGAAATTAAGAAGTAAAAACTAGTAACCATAACTATAATAATCAATATTCAATGCAAAGATCAAAATTCATCTACTCAATAATTCTTGGGGCAATTATCCTTGTGGAAGATAATTTAAGTCCCACCATGAAAAGTATCAGCTTTCCAAGTAGATGTAAAAATCAACAAGAACAAAAATCATATATTCATAGAAATACAGGCAGAAGATACCATGTTAAAATGATACTCGGTTTCCACAAAAGCTGAAGAGAAACTGCCTGCACTCATTAAATTGTATGCCTGCCCAGCAAAAATGTGTAGTCATCGAATATCTCATATCCTATATCTATTGAATATCCTATATCTCACAGGAACATATAGAGAAATCTTGTAAGCGTAACACTGAATTAAAGAAGCCAGGGACAAAAGAGTATAATCTATATGCATTCCACTGACTTAAAGTAGAAAACAATTTTGTAATGTTAGAAATCAGTATAGTTACTTTGGGGGAGATGGTGACTAGAAGAAAACATAAGAGGAATTATGGGGTTCTGGTAATGTTCCATGACCTGTGTGAGAGTTACCTGAGTGGAATCAGTTTGAGAAATCCATCCGCTCTCCCTTTATGATACTTAAGTGGGACACATTTCTGTATTTATATTATACTTGAATAAGAAAGTTTAAAAAATATACTTAGTGGAGAAGAAAAGAAATAGTTATAAGGAAGTGGGTTGTTGCTGAGCCAAGGCAATTGGACCTCTCAGATAGGCCTACTCTAAGCCTATATATGTGTAACATTATATATCCTAAGACAAAGAAACAAACGGGCTCTTTTAGGGTGAACTGCATCACTGGTTATAAATGATTCCTCAAATATATATTCTTTTGACTTTCCAGTCACCTGCATGCTTTCAAGAGTCTAGGCTTAGAAAAATTGTATCAAAAATTTGTCCACTGGTTGCTTTTTTGTGTGTATAATCATTCCAAGGTCTTGTGTGGGCTGTCCATGGAAACTCACAAATGGTCATGGATTGGAACAATGCACTACTTTATCCTCTGGAAATAATGGCTTCCAGCCAACTCAGGAGAGGAATGAAACTGCCTTGTATCAGACTCCCCGCTGTGCATTAGCATTTCAGTTATAGCTGCTACCTTGTTATAACACACACATTTCTTTACTCACAAGGCCAACTTCACAGAAAAAATGCCCTGTATTCATTGTCTAATTATCAACTTCATACACCTCAGAAAAAGACTATAGCTCAAACGTGTATCATTCAAAACATTATTGTAAGGTTAAAATCTTGAACAATAAAAAATTTCCAGGCACTGTTAACAGGTTCATATAACAAAAATAATGATGATATAAAATTAGCATTTAAAAAAATCAACTTTCTAATGGACAGATTTATTAGTAGAAATATGAAATGATTTAGATAAATGGAGGGGGGGAAAATCTAACATGGAACAAGGTGGGCCAAGAACTTGTTCAGAACACTGGCAGCCTGCCGAGCATACCTCTGGAAGGGGACATGCAACTTTAATCTTGATTATGGAGTAATCCTAAGTGGACTGATTCTGAACGCCATCTGCTCTCAATGAAGCATCGGAGTTACAGCCTGCTCACTGATATGCCCTTCATCCCTGCTTTCCAATTTCACCCTAAGTCCCATTTGAAAGGTTAAGTTTTAAAGTTTATTATAATTAACATTCTCTACAACAACCATTTATTTCTAAGGAGTAGCGGAGTGGGCAGCAGAGGTTCCCTCTTTAACTCTGAAAAGCAAGCCCAATGGGTGGAAATATTATCTAACTGGGGATTTCTAATCAGGCGAGAGGCAGAGAACTTTCAGTTGGGTGCTCAGATGAAGGTTAGGCACTACATCAACTCTGGAACCTTGTTTTGCATTGTAGATACTCAGTTTATGGAGATAGGTGTCCTGTCCTTAACATAAAATTAAAAAAAAAAAAAGTTGTGCATCCTGATTTCTAATATTATAATATCCTAAATTAAACAATGCATCCCAAATTTCATTTGTTTTATTGTATGCTGTTGCATATAGTGCTTTACTGAATAGAGTACTTCATCTCAAATTACTTAGTTTCTGTGGGACCCTAGAATAACCCAGTGTTGGATTATAGGACTCACCTGGCCATAGATGAATGTGACTGTCTTGCAGTATAGGGGTTTGTGTGGATTGAAGAGTGCCCCCCCCCTCAAAATGCATATCTGAGTCCTAATCCTTGGTGTTCGTAAATGTGGCCTTTTTTGGAAATTGTGTCTTTGCAGATATAATTAAGGATCTCAAGATAAGAACACACTAGATTTAAGACGGACCTTGAATCCAGTGAATCATGTCCTATAAGAGAAAGAAGATTTGCGACACAGAGGCAGAGAGAGAAGGCATTTGAAGATGGAAGCAGAGGTTACAATGATGCATTTTACAAACCAAGGATTACTGGGAATTGCTGGCAAACATCAGACACTGGTTAACAGACATGGAACAGCTTCTTATTCAGAGCATCCAGAAAGAACCAACCCATCACACACCATGGTTTTGACCTCCATCCAGAACTGCGAAAGAATACATTTCTGTTGTCTTAAACCACCCAGTTTGTGGTAATTTGTTATGACAGCCCTAGAAAACCACTTCAGGGATAATTGCTGTTAATTTAAATTTTCTTAGAAAACTTGTGAGTTGAGGAAGAGAGATTCATTGGCATCCAGAAAACACTGGCTGTTAAATAAACCTTACTGGCCTTGCCCTCCTTTCTTATATTTTACATTTTTTACTCATTTACTCCTTCCTTGCCTTTGCCAAGATGTGTCAGAGAGAATGCTTAGAAGCCAAAGGAACTGTTTTTGAGGGCCATATTCAAAATAACATGATAAAAATGAGAGATTTCAAAACATTTATGGAAGTTATTTCAGCAGAGTCTTTAGAAGGTCTGTGGACAACATGATAAAAGTGTAAAGATGCCACTTCATTTCATATATACTAAAACACTAGGGGGACAAATGTTCTCCTGTGGATATGTTAGCACTGTGGCTTACTCTGATTATGGAAATGCAACACATTTCGCCCAAAGACAATGCACATTTACACATGAAATCAGTCTGCCTTTGTGTTTTCCTGATTAGTGTCACTATAGTATCTGGTAACTTTCCTAAGGCAAGCTCCTACCAGCCAAATAACATATGTTACCATTTCCTGGAACTTCTATTCCTAGGGCCTCTCTGAAAGGATACACTAAATTACTGTCAAAATGCATACTTATGGCTCAGCATAACTCAATTACTCTGACGGCATTTTTTATATTTATCTTTTGCTACTTAAAGATTTATTGTTCTGTTCCTTAAATAAAAATGTGGAGCAAATCAAAAAGAATCCATTCCTAATTTGCAAAGGCAGTAACAAATAACCTCAATCTCTTCAAAATGATATTACTAAAGATAACGTTCTAAGAATCTCTTTGTCATCAAACAGAATTCTTAAACAGGGTTATGTTTTAAGATTAAGCACCTTTAAGACTATTCCTTATCTTGTGAAGTTGTCCTTGTGAATGATTCACAATGACAAAATATCAGAGTCTTTGGGCAGAGAGGGGATAACAGAAAGGATTTCAATATTAACAAATATCTTGAAGTTTTCTTTTCATTGACCATATTGACATATGCATGAAGGGAAATGAACACAAATTGTTTTACAATAATAGGTACACTGCAATGAAAGCCATAATATAGATATAGAAAACACTTTAATACAATGAAATAAATGTGTTGCACACACACTGAAACAAAACACCACAGAACTTCCAGCATTTCTCATGGGAATTACAGGCATTTAACAGCTATTTGATAATCAGTAAGTCATACTAGAAGTATGGTGGACGTACCTAGGTAACAAATCTATTCTGAATATTTTGTAACTCTTAGCTGTCAACTTATGTTACCTATAATAACGCAGGAGGGAGGGAAATGGTTTCTATTTCTACCTTCATTTTCCAGGCTGTCATAACAAGTGACCACACATTTAGTGGATTAAAACAACAGAAATATATTCTTTGACAGTTATAGCAGCTACAAGTCCAAAGTCAACGTGTCATCAGAGCTATGCTCCCTCTGAAACTTTAGGGAAGAATATTTCCTTGCCTCTTCGTAGCTTCCCTGGCACTCCTTGATGTTCCTTGGCTTGTAAACACATCATTCCAACCTTTACCTCCACTGCTTTCTTCTCTGTCTCCTCTGAGTCTGTGAGCCTCTCCATATGCCCTCTTTTCTTCTCATAAAGATACTAATCAATGTATATAGAATCTATCCTAATCCTTTGTGACCTCACCTTAACTAATTACATTTGCAAAGACCCTATTCCCAAATAAGACGTTTATTTCGATGGATGCAAATTTTGGTAGGGGCAGGGTACTTCAGGAGGACTGTTGGGCCAACTATAGTTTCCAAAGCTATAATCTTTATATTCCACCCCCCATCTTGTTCTTTTACTTTCTTACAAACTAAAGAGGAGAAAAAGAAGCAATAGTATACTTAATTCTTCATTAACCCTTACCTAAGGAAGGAAAAATTAAATTAATTAATTGACCTGTGGTTATCTGAGGGTTTGTCTCCACAGTAAGGAGGGCTATTACTACAGTAACTCAGGTAATTAAGAGTATGATGTTGGAAACCAAATTGGCTTCAGTCTTTCACAATACCATGAACTCTGGGCTGTCACAGACAAAGCGCCAGCCCTTAGAAACAGTGGGAAATGAATAAATTGAAACCTATCACCACTAACTGAAAGAATAATCCAACAACATCTGCTACAGATGGGTGAATGAAGTTGCCTTTATAAATACCAGTAGCTCTTCCAAATAACCAGGATCATCTGTAAACTATCTGTTTTCCTTTTCTGTTACCATGAACCATTGTCACTAAGCATAAATATAAACAATTGATATCCCTAAAGAAATGTGGTAGTCTTCTTCCATTTAGGAAAGGTCACAAATATCTATTCTTTCCAGGCAATTTTCTATTCACAACCTTTTGCTTCTGCAGTCCCAGTATTGTGGCAAGAAAACTTCCACATGAATTATACTGTGTGACAGAAATATACTGATTGTACAGAGCTAACATAAACTCTGAATATTTTACATGTATTAACTCATTTGACGGAAAGAACCTGCTGAATTACAGACTTTAATTCTCCCCATTCTGCAGATGAGAAAATTGATAGTAAGAAGATGAATTCTCCAATGTCACAAACCTAGAGAGTGAAGGACCTGAGATACAAAACCAGTTTGAGTCCAAAGTCTGTGTACTTAACCATTTTGCCGTACTTTATCTTACACTCTCTTGCATCTCAAATTTGCACACAAGCTCCCAAGAATTCCAAGTCTTAAACTTCCCTGGTCTTAAACCTTTCAGGGGTTTTCTCTACCCTTGACCTTTTGCATGCTATTCTACCCCAATTATCCAACCAGATTTATTTTCCTTTTATAATATATATATATATATATATATATATATATATATATATATATACACACACGCACATATATATATATATATATACACACACATACATATACAAATTTATATTTATATTTTATCTATTTATTTTGGGAGAGACAGAGATAGTGCAAGCAGAGGAGGGACAAAGAGAGAGGGAGAGAGAGAGAATGCCAAGCAGGCTCTGCACTGCCAGCACAGACCCTGATGTAGATCTCACAAAACGGTGAGATCATGACCTGAGCCAAAATCAAGAGTCAGATGCTTAACCAAATGAGCCACCCAGGTGCCCCCAGATTTCCTTCCCCTTTAAAGCCAGCTATCCTGTGCTATATCTCTTCCAGGACACTAGTCAATGGATTCCTAAATCCCCTTCTCCCCCAAGTAATTTCTTTGCCAACTGCCTTCATTCATGTTGCTATTACTAAATATCACAGGATAGGTAACTCAGACAGCAGACATTTATTTCTTACAGTTCTGGAGGAAGCAGAGTTCAAAATTAAAGTGCTTGCAAATTCAAGACAGCTCTCTTCTTGGCTTATAGATGGTTATATTCTCACTGCGTCCTCACAGTGGAAGTAGCAGTTGGAAGTTTCTTCCCCTTCTTATGAGAACACTGATCATATTGTGGGGGCCCCACCCTCATGATCTCATCTAAACCCAATTATTTCCCAAAGGTCTCCTAATACCATCACATTGTGGGGTAGGAATTCAACACATGCAGTTGGGGGATATACATACACTTAGTCCATAACATCAACTAAATGAAAAATACAAGAGTGCATTTCGTTGTTATCAGGGTTTTGCTACGCTTCTCAGAATGTGGAAACAGAACAGTGACAAAAATATCTGTAACAATTTCATGAATGCTTATCCCTTTTTATCTGGATTTTTCTTCATAGAAACCTTAAAGAGTACCTATAAATCATTTAATTTAAAGGACTGCTTGAACTGGTTTCCCAGAACTGCAATACCCAGAGACTAAACTGAGTTAAATTAATTTATATTTGAAAATATTTTGCTTATTTATTTCTTCCTTTGAGGATCTGATCATTAAAATTTGTGAAAGGCTCAAAGCCAGAGCATTGTTTTAAGATCTCCAGAGTAAGCCTTGGAATCTGTCCGCCATCTTCTTCACTGAAACCTAGGAAAGAAGTGCATCATCTGCATGTTTCCTCCTGCTTCAGGGAAGCCATAGGTCAGTTCTCCTCCTGTCATGACCTCAAGAATTGTCCACAGTTGAGTTAACTACAGCCTTAGGCTTATTTTATTCTACCTTTCTAAATTTCACCTTTTAACTCTATTCTCTTGAAGTACTACTAAATTACTGATATTCCTGCTTTTACTCTATTCTGCTTAATAGTTTCTTTAGAGGAGGAAGAACCCAAGGGAGGCTGATGGCCCCAAACCAAGGAAAGATTGGTTTCTTGAAAATGGACTGAGGAGAAATGCATCTTAGTGACAGCACATTTTTTTCCAGTACAGTGTTTCTGAAAAGGTGATAAGCACAACATAGTAAAAATATTTTGAGTCATGCATGGATGAAGATAACGGAAGTTTAAGTTGTGCATTTATTATAATATATAGCACAGAAAACTCAACTACTCTACTTTATTTGTGTTTGGCTATTACCTTTTAAAACAAGTCGAAGTTGGGGCACCTGGATGGCTTAGTTGGTTAAGTGTCCAACTTTGGCCTAGGGCATGATCTCACCAGTCGTGGGTTTGAGCCCCGCATTGGGTTCTATGGTGGCAGCTCAGAGCCTGGTGCCTGCTTCAGATTCTGTGTCTTCCTCTCTCTGTCTGTCCCTCCCCCACTTGTGCTCTATCTCTCTCAAAGTAAATAAATAAACATTAATAATAATAAAAAAAGAACAAGTCAAAGTTAACAAAGTAAGTAGATCTAAAGTCAACTTAAAAGTGGAAAAATATTAAATAACTGTATAAGTGGTACATAGCAGCGGTAAAACATGACAGTACCATGCAGATGACAGAAGTCTAGAAAATATTGTCTTAAAAGATCAAGATATTCATTAAAAGCAGGACACAGATAGACACATCCAAGATACGAGATTACTCACCATCTGGGTTGCTTGGGACAAAATTAGTTAATTTCTGTGGCCTTGCTCAGTTTCTTAATTCAAAAGTAAGGAATGCTTTTCAGAAAGTACACTTCCATAAACATGACTATATTATAGGGCCCATAGTAGGTAGCTTATACATCTTAGCTCCTTTTCTTCATTCTACACCCATCTGATAAAATAATAAACATAGTAAATAACATTTATGGATAGATTCAGGTCTACAAATGTTTTCCTTTCCCCTTACTCCTACTTCTTTTTTGACCCAAAAATGACCTCTATTAGAACTCAAAAACAGGATTTATTCTCAGAAGACTTCTGAATTCATATTATGATGGGGAAAAAAAAATCCAAAAACCTGAAAATCTTTTAAAATCTATTCTAAGCTGTTTTGTTTCTTTTGAAAGATGGGAATTGACCACTCTTATTTTCCAATAGTTGTTTAGAAGATGGGTCACAAGAGGTTAACTTCTTAAAGAAATGAAAAACATGTTGCCTTTTTTAGAGAAAAAAAAATCTGTCAGTGAGAATAGAGCAATGTTCCAGTAATACTGAATAGTTCTCTAGCAAATTTTTAATACTCATCAGTGATAAATTTTTTATAAGGGATGTAATTCAGTGGTTCTAAAATTTACATATACTTTTTGAACTATCTGTATAAGTAAAAAATAGATTTTTATGAGAATATAGAATTATTTGGCTTAAAACTATGTGATAATTGAGTGAAGCAGCAATCATTTCAATATAGGGACATTTGCATAGTTTATAATGATTCCCTACATCAAGTATGTGGATTTCTTAAAATTTGTATTTTTATATTTAACCAAAGGCTTGTTTGCAAAACACTTTAAGTCAGTTAGCTTTCCTATTTAAAAAAAATATGGTTAATAATTACATATAGAAATTTCTGTGCACCATAGGTTTTTTTAAACACAGTCATCAGGTACAAAAGAAATTAATCTTATGACTCTGACCTTTTAAAATGTTCTCAATCTATCGTTTTGAAAGGATATTTACCTACTGGAAGTAAAAACAAAAACAAAAACAAAAACAAAACAAAACAAAAACAAGTCAAAGATACCATGAATACTCATGAGAGAAGTAGTCATTAAGAAAGCTTAGAGAAGATTTCTCCTGGAGGAGATAACCCACTTATACTGGGCCTTTGAGTTGAAAATCCTTTAGCGAACCCTTTAGAAAACCCCAATAGAACTATTGCAAGGTAGGAGATATTTCAAAGGCAAGTGCGAGTTGTTTGAGACTCATCATGGGAAAAAAACCATGACTCCACACTTTTAGGAAGACAATATCACAAGTCTTATCCACTAGCTTGGATAATTTATCTCTTTATAAATTTAAATCTAGAGCATGAACTGAGAGAGCTCTTTTTTTAAAAAAAACACTCAGAAAAAGATTTACAAATATATGACTTAACAAAAGTAAGTTGATTAAGAATTCCAGGTAAATTTAATTTTGCAATCTTCAAAACAAAACAAAACAACAACACGCAAACACACACACACACACACACACACACACACACACACACACACAGAAAACAGTGAACAAGAAACAAGAGTAAAAGAAATAATCCTTTGGCCATGAATATAGGCAACCAACTTCAATTTGCATGTGGGTGAGGGAAATATATCCAAAAACAAGTAGATATCCATGTTAAGGGATCTGATGTGATAAATCACATTATCATTTCCACATAGACAGGAAAAAAAAAAAAAAAAAAAACAACAACAACAACTCTAAAAAGTACTTAATAGAAGAGGAATTTATGGATGCTTCCATAACACATCTACATTTATGTAAATCTATTCATATCTATCAATCATCTATTTATCTACATGGACAAATTGATCAATAGACACTTCACGTGAAAGCCAACATCTTACTTAATGGGGAAACAATGGCTGATGTCCTACCAGAGTCAGGAACATTACAAAAATCCTCACTCTCTCCACCCTTATTTAGTATTTGGTTGGAGATGTTATCAATGTGACCAGACCTAAGAACACAATTAGAGGCATACATTGAAAAGAATAAGTAAAATTATCTCTATGTCTAAATCATAAGATCATATACCTGAACAATCCAAAAATATTTATTTTAATTTTTTTTTAACGTTTTTATTTATTTTTGAGACAGAGAGAGATAGAGCATGAACGGGGGAGGGTCAGAGAGAGAGGGAGATACAGAATCGGAAGCAGGCTCCAGGCTCTGAGCCATCAGCCCAGAGCCTGACGCGGGGCTCGAACTCATAGACAGCGAGATCGTGACCTGGCTGAAGTCGGACGCTTAACCGACTGCGCCACCCAGGCGCCCCTAAAAATATTTATTTTAAAATACTACATTTAATACAAATTCACTAAAGTAACAGAATGTACACTAACATAAAATATTGATAGACTTCATATTGTTTCAAACAATAGAGTTAGAAGAGATAATGAAAAAGAAAACAAAATTTCTAGTAGCTACAAATAAAGTTGATAAAAATGAGCGAAGCCTATATAAAGACAATTTTTAAATTTCCTGAAAGATCAAGAGTAGAATTGGACAAATGTGAATGAGGCAAACCCTATTCTTAGATAGGATAATTTAGTATCATAAAAATGGCAATGATCTCCAAGTTACTAAATTTAATAAAATCAAAATAAATATAGCAATTTATTATCTGGAGCCTTATTGAAAAAAACAGTATACCAAATGAGGATGACAGGAAAAAACCTGAAAAAGACAAGCAACTGGGTCAGGAGATGCAAGGGGTGGGTGGAAGGACAAACTTATCAGAAATGGAAACATCAAAAAAACCGCTATGACCTGTACTTCTTTTCAAAATGTGTAGGTATTAGTGCATGAATAGTTATGTAGCAATATCTTACAAAAGCCCAGAATCTTGATGTATGTTTTCAATAACATCTTAAATCACTAGGTGGAGTAAACTTTTTAATTGGTAATGTTGGGGCAACTGGATAGTCATTTAGGAAATGATAAAACTGAACCTAGATCCCACTGATTTATAACAGACTCTTTCCAAATAGATGAAAGATTTTTAAAACTACCAGTAGAAATAAAAACATAAATGGATTACTTTGTAATCAATGAATGGAGATTGGCTTTTAGCAATCCAGAAGCAAAGAAGATAACATTGATATATTATGTTTTAAAAGAAAAATAAACCACCATTAGTAAATTATAAATTAAACTACAAAGAAAGGCAATTTCTCACCCATTAAGTTGACAAAAATGGAAAAGATTTACAATGTGCTCTATTAGCAATGCATGGAGAAAGAGGCCTTCTGCAATGTTGCTGGGGTGATGGGGAAATGGCATAACTCCTATAGAGAAGGATTTGGCAATAACAAATAGAATGTCATAGCATTATCTCCTTGACTCAGCAATCTGACTGTTAAGGATTTCCTTCAGGAGAGAAAGAAAGCCATCCCAAGCATGACATATCAAAGCAAATGGTTATTCATAGCCAAATTATGTGAAACAACAAAAGGTTGGAGACAACGCAAATATTCGGCATAAAAGGACGGGTCTAATGAAGAATGAACAACAAACACCAGTATTTATGTACTGGTGACAAATGATCTCCAGGTTACATTAAATGAAAATTTTAAAGAAGTGGAAATAAGAATATACCTATATAAGTACTTGCTTATTTTTATATTAAAAAATAAACACTGGATTGGGGCGCCTGGGTGGCTCAGTCGGTTAAGCGGCCGACTTCGACTCAGGTCATGATCTCGTGGTCCGTGAGTTCAAGCCCTGCGTCGGGCTCTGTGCTGACAGCTCAGAGACTGGAGCCTGTTTCAGATTCTGTGTCTCCCTCTCTCTGACCCTCCCCTGTTCATGCTCTGTCTCTCCCTGTGTCAAAAATAAATAAAACGTTAAAAAAAAAAAAAAAAAAAAAAAAAACT
The DNA here is from genome assembly GCF_018350155.1 of Leopardus geoffroyi. Lineage (NCBI taxonomy): Eukaryota > Metazoa > Chordata > Mammalia > Carnivora > Felidae > Leopardus > Leopardus geoffroyi. The sequence goes on from NC_059326.1 coordinate 182,344,137, forward strand.
CTGGAAAAGAACCAAGAGATTATAAATGTTTATTTAAAATGGGAATGAAAATTAGGACTAAAACAAGATTTTTCTGAGAATTTTAAATGTTTTTCTCTTTTGAATGATTTTATTTTATTTATGTATTAAAATGTAAATGAATCATTAGAACTAATTCCAAAATCCAAAATGTCACACAACCAACAAATAAGGGTTCTAAATATATCCAAATTAAAGTTTTGTCGTTCTAATTATTACAATGTGTTGTTATGGTTGCTTGTTTCAAGTTGAAACTGTATTCTTCCATATTTTAGGGTCTATGATTTTCCCAGTAGGATAGTTAATACCTCTTTATCTTGAGTTTGAATGAATCAGTTTTATACTGTTTGCTTCAAATTCCTTACCTCTAAAATACATGGCTTAGTCAAATATGTGGCTTAGTCAATTTTGAGGAACACTCCTATGTTTCTACAACTTGTTCTTTAGTCTATAGGTTATCAGAAGCATTGCATATAAAAGTATAGCAATAACAAATCCAATCTGCTAATCTTTTTGTGGTAGGGTCCCTTCCTAAGGAAAGAAAAAAAATAAAAACAACCCTCAGAGCAACCTGGCTATATGGGTAAGTGAAAACATCTCTCACAAACTGGTAACATGAGACCACTTAATCAGACTACATGTTTGTGTGTTACCATACACGGGAGACAAAGAAGTACAAAATATATTTAAAAATTATGACACATGGTGTTCAGGGCTCAGTTCTTTGGGTACAAACCCAGCTGAGTGGTGCCAGCAGGAATAAAGTTGCTTCCTGGAAAGAAAATCCTTGGTGTCACAACTCTCTGTGCAAGAACCCTGCTACATTACTTGGGGGCTTGTCCGGGATTCGGAGATGGTGCATTTCCATCTCCTTTGCCACCTGGAATGTGAACCTTGGGGCGGTGAGAGAGGTGGCCTCACCTGGTGCCAGTGGACCGCTTGATCTGCAGGAGACTAGCCCTCCCGGGGCAGGTGAGGACCCCATGAACTCTAATGGAACCCGTGAGGCCCAGGAACCAGCTGAGGGAGCGCCCATCAGACTGGTAAGAACCCGGGTTCATTTTGGCAGACCTGCCCCTAAGAGGCAGAAGGGGAGCCTGATCACCTCCCAGAGTTGCACTAGTAATTCCACAAGGGAGGAGGAATGAAACTGCAACTCTAAGGTGTTGGGCACTGGACGCTGGGCGGGAGGTTAGAGTCTCTGTGTGACTGTGTGTGGGGACTTGTCTCTCCTTCATTTCCTGGGTCAGTGACTATGATAATTAGAGCCAACTGTCTCTGGTTATTCTACCTCAGAACGGAGACTTTAAGGAATATTCCCAAACAGCTACTGAAACTCCTTTTGTTTAGGGGAAATTTCCTTTCTTCTCTGGACTGACATGGACTGCTGAATTCCAAAGGTGGAAAACAAAACAAAAGAAATCTGGAGTCTGCCCCTCTGTCTGAGCTGACAAGATTTAAAGTTGGGAATTCTCCTTCTCTGCCTTTTTCTGGCACCTTGTCTCTTCTGCCTTCCCTTCCCCCCACCCTCCTCTTCCGCACCACCTGGGGTGTGGCTTGCAAAACTGACACCTCAATGCCTTAGGCACCATCAGCTCCTCCTCCCATCCTAGATGTCAAGGAGTTAAGACCACCGTGTCAGATTTCCCCACCAATGTTCCAGGTAAAAATTAACCATGGGGAACTGTGTGGACTCAAGTAAAACATATCCAGTGTTTAAGCTAGTTTAAGTTTGTTCGTTTGAGATAGACAATGTTTATTAACATTAAAAAAACAAAAACAATCTATTCTAGCTAGATTTGCCGAAGGTCAAATAAGCTCATGTTATCTCTGTTCCAATTTGTTAACAAAAGGATGACTTAAAGTGATGGCTAATTTTGTCTGTCTTAAAGTTTTTATGGGTAATTGTTAAGATAGCTTTCAAAGTCCTTGGTAACCTAATAAGGATATTTGGAACTGTTGGAAAACATGCTTTGTGCTTAATGGATTCGTAAGTTTGCCATTTAAAAAATTTTAATGTAAAATAAAGTTCACAATTGGTTATACTTAGTTTTCACAGGAGATTAAGGTTTCTAAGAGTTAAAATTCTGCCAAATGTAGTTAAAACTGATAAAAAATAAGAAAAACTCTGGATGTAAAAAAGTAGGAGATATGAAAGAAAGATATAAGAAATGTAAATATATTTTTGTTGAAAGTAAAAGAAAGTAATTTTAGCCTAAATGAGACTACTTATTTGGAGAGAAATGACTTGGGACAAAATCTAAATGCAAAGAAAAGTTGTAAAAGGTTCGTGAAGGAAAATCTTTAAAAAGAAATTTTATGTGTGGTCAGGATGGACTAAGGTTAAAATAAACGGATTTTAAAAGTACACAGGATTAAGATTAAAATTCCTCCTCTGATCCAAAGCCTGGGAAAATGATGGCAATGCCTTTGGTCCCAGCCTCCAAATCCTCCACATTTTGTGTTGTTCCTGTTTAGCACAGGGATGGATGCCTCTGCCATATGAAGGATGAATGATATATAAAGTGCTTTTACTAAGATACATGGGAGCCATTTTACTAAACTTAGCCCATTGTATGCCAAAAATGGATATCCACATGGCTGAAAGATATTTATGTGGGTATTGTTGAAAAAGGCAGGGGAAAAGACCTTGACTTTGGGTCTTTAACTCCCTCCCTCAATGGGCAATGATCAATATGTAAGTTACTGTTGGACCAAAATAAAATTAGTACATCCTATGACAACCAGGAAAATCTTGCTTGGTCACAGTCCATAACCGCAATGCCCTACAGGCCAGAAATGGGGTGGTAAGAAAAAAAAACAAAAAACAAAAAACAAAAACAAAAAAAAACCCAAGAAAGTCCAGGCCAGCTCTTGCAGGTAGAGTCAAGCCTGGGTAAGAATGACTACTCGCAGCACCTGGGGAGACTGATAGGGCTTTTGGCTGCCAGTTGCATAGCCAGCCAAAATGATGGGCCAGGAGATGAGGTTTCTCCTGGCTAGCTACAGGAAATTAAGATAAGGGACAAATTTCTTGCTTTTTCCTATAGATGGGTAATTTGCCAACCAAGGCCATTAATCCTTTGGAATGCATTATAATTAATTTACTTTTGCCCAAAGGCTTGGCCCCAATACAACTTGGAAAAGGGAACCTGACCACCAGAGGAAATTATCAATGACAATACTATCCTACAATTGGATGTGTTTTGCAAATGTGAAGGGAAGTGGGGAGAATTGCCCTATGTTCATTGTTTTTGGGCCTTAAGAAAAAAAACATCGAGATATATGTAAGCAATGTAAGGTGGATCCTAATTTTTTTTTTTTTTTCAACGTTTATTTATTTTTGGGACAGAGAGAGACAGAGCATGAACGGGGGAGGGGCAGAGAGAGAGGGAGACACAGAATTGGAAATAGGCTCCAGGCTCTGAGCTGTCAGCCCAGAGCCCGATGCGGGGCTCGAACTCACGGACCGTGAGATCGTGACCTGGCTGAAGTCGGACGCTTAACCGACTGCGCCACCCAGGCGCCCCGGTGGATCCTAATTTAATGGCAACCCTTTCTGAAGTCCAGCAATCAGGAGGGGAAACAATTGAGGGCCCCTTACCTGCATCCAAAACAGACCTAGAGAAGGAGGAAGGGAAGTTTTCCACCTCAATCCCCTCCTCCTCAGATCCTCAATCTATATATTAAAAATAATGATGATAATAATAATAATAATAATTAGGAAATCTAAGATTTAGCCCTTAAATTATGCTAAATTAGCCACTATTTTACAAACACAAAATGGGATCCCAATGGCCTTCCTGGAGAGGTTAAGGGAGGCTCTCATTAAATATATGGCTATGCCCCCTGACACCCCTAAGACTGAGATAATTTTAAAGGACAAATTTGTCACTCAATCAGCCCTAGATATTCAGAGAAAATGCAAAAATTGGCTATTGACCTTGAAGGGACCCTGGAAGAGCTCTTACAAGCTGCCATTTGGGTATATTACAAACAAAACAGTAAAGGAAGCTTAAAAAAAAAAAATCTGAGGCCTTAGTTGGGGCCTTAACATACTATGTCAGACTAGACTTCCCGAGGTCCTGGCACCAAGTGCCATTTATATGGCCATTCAGAGCACTAAAACAAGAACGTCCTCAGAGAAGACAGCCAAAATGAAAACCCAGAAAGTCATGCCCCTTATGTGGAGACAATCACTGGGGATCTGAATGCCCTCAGAGACGTCTATCTGTGAGGGCTCAGATAACCAGTGTCCCTGGAAGGCACTGATGGGACCTGGGGCTCTTCATGGGGGTTCCCCTAAACCAACTGTTTATCAGAAACCGAGAACCTCAGATAACTCTAAATACAGAAAGAAAACTGGTTGATTTCCTTCTTAACACCAGAGCTACCTTTTCTGTCCTCCTTTCCAGCCAACTATCCAAATGCAGCATGACGATTCATCTTCAAAAAAACTTCGAACTGAATTTTTCTCTCAGCCCCTGGGATGTATATGGGAAAACCTAATTTTTTCTCATTCTTTACTGATAATGCCAGAGAGCCTTACTCCCTTGCTAGAAAGGAACATTAAAACTAAATTAGAGACTATGGTGCTACTAACTCCAGGACAGATAAACAATTATGTACGTTTTTGAAAAATTACTGGATATTGTACGCTATAGATACCAGGGTTCAGGAAAATAGTTTGCTGCTATATAAATTATGAAAGGAGACTCAATCTCACCTACTATCTCCCCAAAATAAAGTAGGGTCTGACTTCTAGACAGTCTCCAGTCCTTGGAATAGTTATAAACAGAGCAGGGCAATTACTATTACCAAGCTCACAGAGCTAGAAGATTATTAAAACACAGCATCAGGCCTTTCATTTAGGGGGGAAAAAACTTATCAAATGGCCCAGGCTGTGAAGTGTGTCTTAAAAACATCCTTTCAACCACAAACTTGCTCTTCCAGACAATCAAGGAACTGGAGGCCATCCAGGAAAGACTGACAACTAGGTCTCACTCAGACGCCAAGGTCAAAAAAAAAAAAAAAAAAAAAAAAAAAAAAAAAAAAAAAAAAAAAATCCAACATGTGTTTGTATGGGTTAATACTTTTACTAATTGGATAAAGGCCTTCCCCTACAAGACAGAAAAGGCACAAAAAGTAATAAAAATTCTGCTTTCTAAAATAATATCCAGGTTTGGCTTACCTAAAAATTTACCTAAAAGTTTTACACATCAAAATAAAGACTGTCTGCTTATACTCAACGAAACTCTAAATACACCTCACAAGCATTAGACGCTTAAATTTTTTTTTTTTTTTTTTTTTTTAAATTAAGTTAGGGCCAAGCTCTTGGCAATAGAGCCACCACTGATTACTTACTGTTCCTCCTCCTCCATCACCTGGGTTGTGAGAGGTTCCCTGACACATGTTGTTTACAAAGTCAGGGTCTCTCCTAGAGAGAGACCTGTTTGACAGGTTTGGGAACTGGGGTCATTATCTTAAAATGCCATCTTGTTGGTCGATATAATCTTTACTTTGTGTCTTACTCCTTGTGTTTGCTAATGTTTATGCTGCCTCATGCCTGCCAGCCTTCCTGTAGAACCATACTGTGGGCCACTCGACAGATCCTTGGGCACACTCAAACTGCTGTACCTCTATATCATCCCTTATCAGTTTGAAGAAGCCAGAACAGTCGTCATCCCTGTTCCCTAATGGGAGTTAGGGGTCCTATTCCAGGGGGAGAAGTGATAAGGGAAAGGGTTAACATTAGGCAGGGAGAGATAGGAACCTTCATGGAGGCAGCTTCAAGTGGGAGGCTAAAGAACAGATGGGGTTCTCCCTTTATAAAATCTTTATGGGCACCCTCCCCCCATTATTAAGGGCCTAAGGGGATATCTAAATGAGATAGGCAATAAGACAACAGAGGTGGGCCCTTGGCTTTACCCTAACCACCTTATACCCCTGGGTCAGGGAGCGATTACCTGTGAGTCTGACCACAGACATTCACCCCTTTAAACCAGGAGATGCAATATAAATAAAGGAATGAAATGTCCAACCCCTAAAGCCCCACTGGGGGGGCCTGTTCACTGTCATTTTGGCCACCCCTACTGCAGTTTAGCCGAAGTGGGTCCCTGGATTCATTACATCAGAGTGAAGCTAGCATCTCGAAACTGGGAGTGCATTCCTGATCCATCAACACCATGTAAGCTGACCATACCGAAGAAGCAATCTGCAACTCCAGAGGCTCTGGGAGACTGCAGCCCTGCTTTAGTCACTCCGGAAGCTGACTAATCTACGTGTGGCAGAAGCTTGAAGAATCGACAGTCCGGCAAAACAAAAAACGGTCCTTGTTTTCTATATTTGTTTCCTTACTGTGATGCACTGTCACACCTTGTTTCTCACTATTATCATGATTCTTGCTCTGCTCTTTGCCATAGGATTGGCTGAAGCTGCCCAGGCCAGCTAGAAAAGTGGTGAGAGGTTTCTGTTAGCACTCACCTTCCTTTTGTGGATAGGATACTTCGTTGGTACCAACATGGGGAAACAATGGCCATAAGAGACTAGAAAATTAGATCCCCACAAATTTTCTAGTAAAACAAAATACCCCAGTCCTACTACTGGGGTTTGGGTTCTCAAAAGCTCAATTATTGGGAAAAACTGTCTTGCCTGGTGGGGTAAAAGTTCATCGTTGTCTCTGTTAAAAACTTAACGTGCCTAGGCCAAAGATTTTATGACTGAATTGTTCGGAAAACCCAATGGTGGGGGACCCCAAATCACCTTGAGCCAGGTCCCCACCGCTTTTCTAACTTCTCTCATCTCTGGGAGGCCTGGGACAATGTCAACACAGCCATGAAATGGTGGGCCCCAGGTGGACTATACTAGATATGTGGAAGGACAGCCTATATGGTACTTCCTCAGTCTGGTCAGGGTCATATGTGCTGGAAACCATTGGTCCATCTTTCTTCCCACTCCCAGTTGCCAGAGGGAAACATTTGGGAGTCCAAGTGTATGGGGACTGGGAGACTCAAAGAAAGCAGCGTGCCTTACAAATTAACAATTAAAAAGATAATAAATGACCTCCCACGCATATAATCCAATATTATGGCCCTGTCACCTGGGTAGAGGATGGGTATTGGGGCTACCACACTCCCATTTACATGCTAAACTGCATAATTAGACTGCAAGCAATTATAAAAAATATAACCAATGAAACTGCCAGAGCTCTTAACTTACTAGCCAAGCAACAAACCAAAATGTACAATGGTATCTATCAAAATTGCTTTGCCTTAGATTACATGCTTGCTTCTGAGAGGAGTGTTCGTAAAAAATTTAACCTGAGCAACTACTGCCTACAGACAGATGATGAGGAAAAAGTCATAGAGAAGATTGGAATTCAAATAAAAAAAAGTTGCTCATGTCCCAGTCCAGACCTGAATGGTTAAAACCCCAGGGAGTTATTTGGAGGATGGTTTTCAACTCTCGGGGGATTCAGAACCCTCATGGAAATTATCCTCCTAATTCTAGGAGGGTGCTTAATCTTACCCTGCTTAGCTCCCCTGGTTATATGGTCTGCCTCCAGTCTTACTGAGGCCATAATTTCAAAAAAAGATGGCCACTCATGTAATGATGTTATAAAAATATAAACCGTTAAACCAAGATGACGCTCTTTGACCCGAAATAGAGGGGTCTGAGCATCAAAGGGGGGGATGTGGTAGGGTCCCCTCCCTAAGGAAAGAAAAAGAAATTAAGGCAACCTGGCTATACACATACATGACAACATCCCTCACGACCTTGTAACATGAGACCACTTAATCAGACTACATGTTTGTGTGTTACCATACATGGGAGACAAAGAAGTAAAAAATAAAGAAAAAAACTATGCCACGTGGCATTCAGGGCTCAGTTCTGTGGGTGCTATGAATCCAACTGAGTGGTGCCAGCAGGAATAAAGTTGCTCCCTGGAAAGAAAAGCCTCCGTGTCACAACTCTGTGCGAGAATCCTGCTACATTTTCGTCTCTGGCTAATAAAAGCAGCTTCTCCGAACTAAATCCAGGTCTAAGTTTATTCTGCCTCTTGCTTGCTGTCACTCCTTTCTCCTTCCAACTTTGACTTTTTGTTTTTTAAGTTTATATATTTATTTTTATCGGGTGCTTGGGTGGCTCAGTCGGTTAAGCATCAGACTTTGGCTCAGGTCATGATCTCCCAGTTCGTGAGTTCAAGCCCCACTCAGGCTTTGTGCTGACAGCTCGGAGCCTGGAATCTGCTTCAGATTCTCTCTCTCTCTCTCTCTCTCTCTCTCTCTGTGCCTTTCCCGCATTCCTGCTCTTTCTCTTTCTTTCAAATATAAATAAACATTAAAATACAATTATTTATTTATTTTTGAGGGAGACAGAGACAGCGCAGGTGGGGGAGGGCAGAGAAAGTGCTGCACCATCAGCACTGAGCCCGATTTAGGGCTTGAAACTGTGTGACCTGAGCCAAAACCAAGAGTCAGACGCTTAACCGACTGAGCCACCTAGGTGTTCCCCATCTTTGACTTTCATAAACTTTCTCCTTAAAATTTATTTTATCTTACTTTATCTTATTTTACCTTAATTTAGTTTAAAATTTTTTTTTCAACGTTTATTTATTTTTGGGACAGAGAGAGACAGAGCATGAACAGGGGAGGGGCAGAGAGAGAGGGAGACACAGAATCGGAAACAGGCTCCAGGCTCTGAGCCATCAGCCCAAAGCCCGTCGCGGGGCTCGAACTCACGGACCGCAAGATCGTGACCTGGCTGAAGTCGGACGCTTAACCGACTGCGCCACCCAGGCGCCCCAACCTTAATTTAGTTTAATTTTAGTTTTATTTTATTATTATTTCAATTTTTTACTATTCCTGCCCCTTTCCCGGTCACTGACTTGCAAAAAGTCAAGGAGACCTGCCAAAGAATTATTCTGTAAGTCAGCGTTACTATTTGTCAACTTTTTCAGCAAAGGAAGGCTCAATACTATTAGAGAAGGTATTGGCTCCTCCTAGGAACTATTTCCTTATGGAATGGTTTTAAGACTAAAAAGTCCTCCTAAATACTTTCCCTCACGTTCTGCCATGATACCTGAAATATTTGCTATCGGAGTATTCCTTTACATGAAGATACTGAGGTTCTAGTAGGCTTCCTCTAAAATGCATGTATGCTAAGTGAATGAAAGGCAAGGGAACAGGATGTGAAGGAATACGGGAGTACGTTAGAATCACTTATTAAGTTATTGAAATGATTTCAGTTAAATAACCACTTTACACAATCATGGAGATCCTAGGGGAACAGGGCACTGGCCAGGTAAATTTTGAGTGTTAAGACTGGAGAGACTGCCTGATGAAATGAGGGATGGAATAACTCTGGGGAGGCAGGGAACAGCCTGAGGGCATTCTGGTGAAATGACAAATGGAACTGGGAATTTTGCCTACTTAACAATTTAGCCCAAGGCCAGCCTATCTATGGAGGTCATCTTCTCCAACCCCAGGTCTGCAGTCTTGATTGCATCGAAACCGCACAGGACAGTTGGGTTCCTTTCCAATACCTAAATATCTCCAGTGAAGGAGTTCCAATAACCTTGGCCCAGAGAGAATTTATCACAAACTGTTTACTCCACATTTTTGAAAGCATAAATACCCAAAGCCAGGCAATAATGACAACTCTTTATAAACTACGCCACTGCCACTCTCTGAGATGACCCCGAGCTGCACAAGTAATAAAACTACAATACACTTGCTCTCTTGTAAAATAAGCTGTGAAGATCTGCCTCAAACCTTCTACAGAGATTTTTCAACGAAAGAGAAGTGTCTGCATATTCAGCCCAGTAGTACGCTCTCAGCACCAAGATTTCTAACTACCAAACCTGTTCTTACTAAAATAACCCACAGGCACATGTCCACAGCAGAAACCCCCACTGATAACTAGATTTCAGCTTTTTTTCCAGAGGGCAAGACCTTGGAAGAGGCATTAGGTGATGACTGATAAGAGTTTAGAGAAATATGCACAGGACAGGTGCATATGCCTCTGTATCTCTGAATTTTCTAATGGTGGTACTGTCAGAATGTCTAACTACTGAGACGGAAATAGTGCCTAAGAAACAAGAATGGGGAAGGATTACAATTTATTATGCCCACCATTTCATCCTACCAAGATGCATAAACTATTCCTAAAAGGCAGAATACAGTACAAAAATACATCATCGAGAAACTTGTTCTCCTGCCTTTGACAATGCTTGCTGGCTGGGGCTCACCTAACAGCAGTCTTGTTTATTAGAAACTACTTGATTTCTGCATGAGGGGCAATAATGTTAACATGGGTGGCAAGATACTAAACTTAAAATATGCACTGGCATGCAGAATTAAAGCAGAGACGCAAGTGCTCATTGCTCTATTCACCTATGGAGGAAAATATTAGCACACTGCTTTAATTGGCTTTTTCTATGATCAATTTTTGAAAGTAAATCATGCAACTCTATAATATCACCATAGGAAGTCAAGTTATATGCATGACACATTAGAAATCCTTTAATGTTCTTTTATGGTTAAAGAGAGGGATATAGATTACTTGATTTTCATTTGTCAGATTTTTTTTTTCTTTCTAAAAAGACATGGGAGTCAATCATTCTAAGGTGATTCCCTTTTTAAACCTAATCCCACATTCATACAGCAAGCCTTAATGAGTCCACTAGGAGTAAACAAATTAGTCTCCAGGATGTATTATGCATTAATTAATCAAACTAATAGTATTGTGTAATGTGCAATAGATGAAAATTAGTTCTAAGTACAATACTCACATACAAGAAGAGAACTAGAGGAAAAATATGGAGTAATAAAGAAAAATCAGTTTCTATAAATTTAAGAGAAGCAGCTGTGAATTCCCTGCACACATTTCAGGCAATTCAATGGCAAAGAGAACATTCGAAGATGGCCTTTCCAGCTGAGATATCTGTGTGATAGAGAAGCCGCAATGGGAAAGAAAGCAGCTTCAAGTTTTGATACCAGCAGGTCTAGAGGACGGGCTAGCAAACGATGGACTGCAATCTGTTTTTGTACGACTCAGGAGCAAATAACTGGTTTTACATTTTAAATGGTTGAAAAATAGCAGCAGAAGAATAATATTTTGTGACTTGTGAAAATTACACAAAATTCAAATTTCAATGTCCTTAAATAAAGTTGTATTGAAACACAGCCACACATGTTCATTATACACTGACTATGGCTACTTCTTTGCTATAAAAGCAGGTTGAGTAGTGTGACAGAGACCTGGCCTGCAAAGTCAAAACTATTTACTCTCTGGCTCTTCACAGGAAAAAAAGAAATGCCAACCCTAGTCTCAAGGAAAAAAAAATCCTCTGCAATGATAGCACCAGTGCATGTAAGGTATAGGAATATATCTTAAAAATGAGAGGAGAAGGCAGACACCATCTCGTATAATGGACGAGAAAGAACACATCATTTTTTTCTCTTTCTGCAAATTCCTCAGAATAACTTTAAGCAAAAATCAGAGAACTCAAATGGAGAGACCATATACAAAAGTACCTACCTATAATTAAAAAAAAAAAAAAAAAAAAAAAAGACAAGGTCATGAAAGACAAAGTCAGAATGAAAAAATGATCAGGGTAAAGAAGACTAGAGAGACATGATGACTAAATTCAACATGTGATCCTGGAATAGAACGTGGACCAGACCTTTTTACTTTTTAATATTTTTGGCCATGAAGACATTGTTGTAATAAGTGGGTAAAATTAAGTAAATTGCTGAGATTAGGCAATAGTATTGCATCAAAGCTAGTTTTCTGTTTCTGATCATGTGGGTTCCCATGTGTTCCTCATTTCTCCATACCCAGAACACCTCCATGACTGTCTCTGCCAGTTCCTAGAGTTGTATAATGTCTAATCCCTATTTCAAAATACATCACTTACAGTGGCTCTGCTTCTCCCATCAAACCTTGATTCATACTCTTGCTTTTCTGAAATACAAAGGCCATTTAGAAAGCACTTGACTTGTTTACCTCAACTCAAGTCTCACACCATTACGTGATCCTCTGAAAACATCTCACTATCTAGAACTGCTAGGGGAGTATACTGAGAACTACATAATAATAAAAAAGAATGAAATCACCCTTGACTGAGTGCCTAATATGTGAAAACTCCTAAGATATGTGTTATCTCTAAAATTAACCACCAGCCCACAAGCTAGTTACCATATCTTAAGTCACTTGCCCAACATCTCACACGTGAAGAGTGGTAAAGCAAGAATTCAACTGCAGTTCTGTTCAAATCTCAAGTTTATATTTTTTCATTGTACCACGCTGTCATCTTTGGAAAAAGAAATAGCCATCTCACCCTCCAGAAAATACTTGCCTTGTGACTGTCCAGAAATTTATTGAATCTCAATATTTCATTCTGGCTTATTCATGTCATGGAGTTATTATATATTTGAGGAACTACAAGAAGTGGATATATATTATCATCTTACTGTAGTATTTATGTCCTAGTAAACAAAATAACAATAATTGTTGATGTACACAGAAATATCACAAAGCCCTGAATTGAAGAACTCTTTAGTTAGTCTCCACATATGGACAGTTTAACATAACTTTCTTTGATCTGCAGACTATTTCACCATACTACTTAAAATTATATTTCCTAATACTTCTTTTGATGCACTTCTACATCAATGATCTAACTTAAGCTTTACCATAGTGAACCAAGGAAATATGTAGAGCTCATTTATTAATATTTGTTTTACAGATACGAAGAATGAATCCTAACAGATTACCTAAATCATCTTAAATGGAATCTGTTTTGATCTATCTAGTTTCCTTTCTTCCTTTTCCAAGATTTTGCTTGGAGATCCCCTTCCCAATTTTCAGTCCCTATGGTTTGTCTGGAGGTGGCTCTACCCATCAGAACTCACAGTGGGTATATTTTGCAGAAGTGGAAATATACCACGGACTTGATCACAGTGATGTGTTCAAAATGGGTACGCAACCCATGTGAATTTATTAAGGACTAATGTGAGAAGGAAGACCATGGAAAAAGTACTTTCTCCTTCTCAAACATGGAACTAAAGAATATAAGGATTTAGTTGCAAAGCTCAGTGAACACGAAAAGTAAGAAAAGGTAAAATATAGAGAGACAGTTTCATGTTACTTGAGCTCCTGGATCCATCTACACTTAAACACAACTACCTTAGAATTTTTCAGCTACTTTAAAATTACTTTTCTCTCTCTCCACCCCCTTTTCTTTCCTCTATCTGGCTCTAACTAAAATTTCTAGTCAAATTCTTTAATAATAATAATAATAATAATAATAAATAGTAAATAATAGCTGCCCAAGTGTATAAGTCTTAAATACAAGTCTGGAACTTAGGTTTACTGATAATTAGTATATAAAATTTCTTTTTATTTAAGTTTATTTATTGATTTAGGGTGGTAGAGAGAGAATCTGAAGCAGGCTCCACACTGTTAGTGCAGAGTTCGGTGTGTGGCTCAAACTCACAAACCATGAGATCATGACCTGAGCTGAAGTCAATGCTTAACCACCTGAGTCACCCAGGTGCCCCAAAATATAAAATTTCTTAATTAGGCAAACTACCTCCTTAGAAATTGTATTTGTTTTCCCTTTGGATAGATATACTTCTAATCCAAACATTCATTCCAATTTTGCTTCTCTAGAGAATTTTCTTTTTTGAATATCCATTGGAAGAATAAATGCTTATAGAATGTGACATTTTTCTAAGCTGTATAATTGTATATATAGTATTAAGGATACCAGAAAGGCAAGATTTATTTGAGTGCTATTTTTCTGTTGAAGAAATCCAGTTGGCTTACATTATAATCAAAGCCCAGAGAGTGAATTATAACATCAATCATCAATGTCTACCTTAATCAATTATTTTTACTGTTTAAGAAAGATTTATAACCAAAAAAGAAGAAGAAGAAGAAGAAGAAGAAGAAGAAGAAGAAGAAGAAAGAAGGAGGAAGAGGAGGAGGAGGAGGAGGAAAGCATTTCTGAATTGTTTCTCTGCGTAGTTTTCTCTTCTTTTCTTGTTCCTTTAAACTAGAGACTGATAAATCCTGTACAACAGTACAGCAAGATTTCACTATATTATGATGAAAGAGAATCGAGAGCATTTTTGTCTGAGTGATGAAGGAGCAGGCAATGTGTAATTTATAGCAAAATAAAAGTGATACTGTATTATACTATAAAGCTGTCAATTGGATTATCACTGAATAAGCTGTTCAATGTTTACTTGTACGTAGCTGATATGTTGAACAAGCAGGACTTGTAGAGTGTAATCAGAAAACAACTTTATTTTTTCTCCTCACTGCTTCTTCAAATCCCTTTCAGGCAACCAGTTCTTCTGCACATAGAAGAAATCTTGGGCAGATCTCAGAGCTTAGCCCCTTCCTTTGACCCAATAAACCATATTCAATCAATCCCAGCCATAAAAATAGTCCTCCATTTAGTTATGCTTTGTACACTCGGTTGTATTCATCACACAAACTCAAAAGGTCATTCAAAGTTAAAAGTTTCTCCAAGTGGACCCTCCCATACTAGCTCCCACCTTCGTCTGCCTGTCTCCTATACTGGGATGGGGTCATGTGACTGGCGTCTCAATTTTTCTGCCCTGACTACTGCTCCTCTTCCCTCATTCTCTAGTCTGCGTATGGCTTCTCCTGGGTTGAAACAGAGGGAGGAGAGGATGATGACAAAAAATAAATAAATAAATAAATAAATAAATAAATAAATCTTTCTGAGTTGACATTGTATAATGAGATGCTGGTTTATCTAGAGGTGGCAGATATTTAGATATTTAAAGGTAATTTTTTCCCCCTATGTATGCCCCTTTTCCCTCCTGGGAGATGTCCTCAACATTCCTTTTACTTGGATGGTACCTCTCCTTCAGTTGGTCATTTACCATTTCTCCTCAGTTCTGCACCTCATTATGTACATTCAGCTTCTTCTACTGAGGTCAGTTGTTACTGGGAACAAGCTCTCTAGGAAAGCAGCCTTAAGGCAATATTCCCACCATGGGTGATGTCATGTAGTTACCTTTGACCAGCATTTAGGGACAGAGTGGTTTCTTCCAAATGCAGTTCTGTTCTCTACTGCCATAAGACAGTTCAGGCCTCTGTGGTAGCCTTTTTGTTCAGGAGCTAATCAGACACTATCTACCATTCCCACTGAACTTCAAGAGCCACATCTCTAGGATCTCCCTGGGGTCTCTATATGGCTATTTTAACTAGGTTTGAGAGAAAGTTAAAACCACCAATCCATTATCCACCATGAGTAAACCTTTCAAGAAACTGTTTTTATTTCCAACCCATTGGCCCTCCAAATTAAAACTTTTTATAAGATTGGCAAAACTAGTTTTTAGCCTGTCTCTTTCTTTGTAAGTCCTGCTTGTATAGTCTAGCCCCTCCCTTTGGAATACAGACAGTTGGCACTTACTTTCTTAGAGCTGTGTTTAAATCTGCATCACATTCAGCAGTCTATTGATGTGAATCTCTTCCACTCAAAACAGTTTCACCAAATGTCATAGCATTTTTCACTTTAAAAATTATATTCTATAGCTAAGTTAGTTATAGTTGTCTATACAGGTGATAGTTAGGCATAAGTAAGTAGTTAATTTTATCCTGATTGTATACATTTAATGTTTAGATTTAATTTTTCAGTCAACTAATCTGCTTGACAGCTGCCTGCTGAGTACAATTACATATCTCTGAAAGAATAAATGAACTAAGTAAATGTAGACTGTGAGGAAATTTCCCAAAGGAAAAGTCCCCATGAAATAGGTGCCTCCCAGTGTGAGACACTCAGTCACTAACCCCAGGACAATAGATCTTGAAAACGCTATTTTGTTCTGGCCTGACTAAATTTAAGTGGAGAAGTTTGCTAAGAATTTAGCTCCAGGAATAAGCAAAACCAAGTGGACTACTGATTACTATATCAGAAAGAAAGTTAACACACCTCGTTCCAATAGCACAGTGTTCCTCAATCCAGGATGATTTTGTCCCGTAGGTGATATTCTGGCACTGTCTAGAGACATTTTTTAAATGTCATAACCACAAGGGGTGTGTGGCTGTATCTAGTAGGTACAGGCTGGGATGCTGCTAAATATACTACAATGCACAGGACAGCTCTCACAACAAAGAACTACCTGTTCTAAAATGTCAATAATGTTGAGGTGGAGAAGCCCTCCTTTACATGAAGAACACCATAAACTATGAACAAAGTGTAATGAATATAAAAACATAGTAAATTTCAAACCTTTAACACCCTCCTTTCTTTCACTTATTCCACTAGGAAAGAACCTTACAGAATGTGTGTTGATTTCCTGGTAAGTGCAAAAGTAAATTCAAGGGAGCCTTGAGCCCCTGCTTCCCCTCTTTAATCAGTGGAAGAACCCAAGCACAGTGAGTTTCAAAATGGTAGCTTGAGTATTCTCCAAAAGAGTTTTGGAAAACATCTTCACACATTTTTAAATTGATATCTAAATTTTTAATTGTCATTGTTTAGAGTTATACATTATGCACTTTCCAGAAGTGAGGCATATTACATATGTGCTTTAAATATCTATGTGTCAAAAGGTTTACAGCTTTAGATTTAGTTCAATCAACTTAATAATCTAATTAGCAAAGTATATTCTCATTGTCAAACTAGTCCTTCACACTCAATGTACTTTCAACCAGAAAAAAAAAGTCTAACTTTAGTTTTTAATTACAAAAATTATAATATGTATTCTAGTGCTAATTTTTTCACCTATTTTTAAAGCTTATTTATTTATTTATTTATTTATTTATTTATGTTTTGAGAGAGAGAGAGAGAGGGAGAGAATGCTCACCAGGGGCACAGAGATGGAGAGAGAGAGAATCCCAAGCAGGCTCTGTGCTGTCAGTGCAGAGCCAGAAGTGAGGCTCAAACCCACAAACTATGAGATCATGACCTGAGCTGAAATCAAGAGTCAGATGCTTAACCAACTGAGCCACCCAAGTGCCCCCAATTTTTTCACTTATTATTACTTTAGATAAATTGAAAAAAAGAAAAGAAAGAAGAAAAAGATGAAAGGAAGGAAGAAAGTTAGTTTGCTACTAGAATGTAAGTTCCAAAAGGGCAGGAATCTTTTACTGTTCCTTACTGATATATTTGTTGAACAAGAGGCAAAATAGGTGCTTTAAAGTTTTAACACTTAATGGAAAGAGAGAATATAGATAGAAAAAAATTGATAGATGATAGTTAGATCAATAGATAGAAAATGGATAGGTAGATGATAGAGACAGAAAGACAAAGACAAGGAGAGAGAGAGAGGAGAAAGAGAGGAGGAGAGAAAGGCATGTAGAGATAGGCACTGAGCTCCACCAAGAGTTCATAGGATAAAATAAAATTCCTGATTCACATCACAGAATCTCTGCATTTTCAAATTATCCCTGGAAGTATTTATTACCTGGGCCAATACCTCATACCGAGCTTTGGACAGGGTGAGAGTTCACCTTCTTTAGTACAGAAAGAAATAAGCACTATGCAGGGGGAGATGTAGAAAAGAACTGATGACCATAGACAGTTTCTCTCATGGTTAAGAAAGTGAATTGCTTTAAAGCTGTTCATGCACATGTCAGCTAAAGAGTGGGGATGGCATGTTAATGATGAAAGTGAGGCATGCCAATAGGCCTGTAGAGCAAAATGGGGGAGTTGGGAATCCAGGACTTGGTCACATCAGTGACCTAAAGCCAGGGCAATGTGTAGTTCTGGAGGAACAAAGAGGCATGTCCAGAGATCATAGAGCCTAATGTAATTGTACAGAGCAGAAGACCAGACAAAGTGGGGTATAAAGTAGCCCCTTGTTTCTTTTGCATATGATTTATTTTTCCTTATAGAAGTTGTCTGTCCTTGACATGATATTAAATATTTATTTAATTGTTTTCCACCAGTAAACGATGTGAAGGTGGGCTGTTTCTCTCTCTCTCTCTCTCTCTTTTTTCTTGTTTTTCTTTTTTACAGCTATATCCTAAGTGTGTGGGATAGCATCAAGCAAAAGAAGGTGCTTAAACAGTATGTGTTGGATAAACGCTGGACATGATACTTTGGAAATAGTTGTACCCAGGTTTAAAGAAGCAAAATGGGCCTCTGTCTTGTCCTCCAGTGATCTTGGGTTTGTTATTGAGCCACCTTGGGTTCTTGATTTCTTCTAGATAAGGAGGTGGAGGTCAACATTCACTAAGATCTCTTCCAGTTATGTTTTCTGATTCTATCACAGATAGTTTTCTGAAAATTTTCATAGATATTCATGTTCGTATGTGTGTATATATGTGTTTTCTGAAGAGTAAAATTCAGAAAACAGTAATGTAATG
Organism: Leopardus geoffroyi; assembly: GCF_018350155.1. Taxonomy (NCBI): domain Eukaryota; kingdom Metazoa; phylum Chordata; class Mammalia; order Carnivora; family Felidae; genus Leopardus; species Leopardus geoffroyi. The sequence continues at coordinate 182,362,509 of NC_059326.1, forward strand.
ACTTTTAAAAATTATTTATTTTTGAGACAGTGTAAGTGGGGGAGGGGCAGATAGAGGGGGACAGTGGATCCGAAGCAGGCTGGGTGCTGACAGGCTGACAGCAGCAATCTCAAACACAAACCACTAGATCATGGCCTGAACTGAAGTTGGACGCTCAAGTGACAGGCACCCAGGTACCCCAGTAAGGCCATACATTTAAAAAAAATTTTTTTAATGTTTACTTTTGAGAGAGAGAGAGACAGAGCATGACATGAGCAGGGGAGGAGCAGAGAGAGTGAGGGAGACACAGAATCCCAAGCAGGCTCCAGGCTCTGAGCTGTCAGCACAGAGCCCAATGTGGGGCTTGAACTCACTAAACTGCAAGATAATGACCTGAGCCAAAGTCAGACACTAAACAGACTGAGCCACCTAGGTGTCCCAGTAATGCTATGCATTTTTTAAATGAGGAAAGCACTGTAGCCTCAGGGCACCTGGGTAGCTTAGTCAGTTGAGAATCCACTTCTTGATCATGGGATCAAGCCCTGAGTCAAGCTCTGTGCTGAACGTGGAGCCTGCTTGGGATTCTCTCTCCCTCTGCCCCTCTCCTGACTCATGCACTCTCTCTCTCAAAAGTAAACATAAAAGAGAAAAAAAAATAGAAAAAATATCTTTAAGAAATGAGGAAAGCTTTATAGGCCGAAGGGATAGAAGGCAGACGGCATAAAGAAAGATTGTAGGTAAAATATCGGACTTAATTCAGTGGAGGAGTGAGTTCTTGCCATAAACAAAGCTTAAATAAGAGACAAATATTAGGACAGATTTTGTAAAAATGGTAGCTTCTATGTGGTGAGTACATGGAGAACTTTCATATTCTACAGCTTTTCTATTATTAGTATTGCTATTTTGAGCCTATGATTATCCTCTAACAATAACAACACTTAAAATATTGAAGCCAAAAGGCCTTGTTTTCAGAGATATATAAATAATTGGTAACCTCACTAATATCAAGCAGATAAGCAATTTTTGAGGTAAATTATCAAATATAAAAACAGGTTTGTTTAAACTTAAGTTTTGAAAGGAAATAATTTGGGGGGGGGAAGACATTTCTTAAGAACAGAAATGATCAATTAATCCAAAATCTTCAAGAATCCCAGCAATTCTCTGGGTATATACATAGAGAACAGGTGCCATACATATACAAGTAAAAAGAGTACTTACAATACTTAGTACATATAAAACTAAAGTACTCAGTAGTAGTTATGTTTCAGTGAGATAAACATCATTTCACTTAATTCTTTTAACAAATCCATGACAGAAACACTATTAGTTTCTCCATTAAGCAGATGTAGAAACTAAGGTTGAGGAAAACGTCCATAACAATCTCAAGGTCACATGTTTAGTAGCAAAAAAGCTGGAGCACTTGAGTGACATTTTTTTTATACGACATTCTGTCTAAAAGCTTACCAAATTGACTAGAATGTGTCCTAAGTTTTGCATTCTGGACAAGGTAGGCTTCCTCTTAGGAAGGCTTATCCGAGGTGCCAAAACACCTAGAGTGGTTTAAGCCAGGCAAACTCTTTGATTGATAGGAAATCACAACCATTGTTTGCTGGCTTACTTTACTTTTAATGTACATTTGTGCAAGAGTGCAGAAATGAAAGCCTCACCAGGCACCAGGCATAGGTATGCTTCAAAATCAATGCAAAAGCAAAAGCGGTTTGAAAAAGATTCTATAGTGGCAACAGAAGCTAGTGCCCTGTCTACTTTCCATTCTACTGTTTTTCAAAAGTTTAAAAGTGGCTTGTTAACTGTGTTTTTTTTTTTAATATACGATTGGAAGGTGTTTGTCATTTCTAAATAACATGATTGGAGTCGATGTTTTCTCTTATTGAGATGCCAGTTGGAAAACAAAAATTGAGATGTCAGTAAGAAATAATCAATAAAATTAATCATTATGACATTTACTAACATTTAGATATCATCATCTATTCTTTTTAATTGTGCTAACATTTTATTAATTAAAGGACACACATAAGCATAATTGTTAACAGAACTTTAATAATGGTTTATCTTATTTATTTTTAAAAATTTTGTTTTATTTTTGAGAGAGAGAGAGAGAGAGAGAGAGAGAGACAGGCATGAGTGAGGAAGGGGCAGAGAGAGAGGGAGACACAGAATCCGAAGCAGGCTCCAGGCTTCGAGCTGTCAGCAGAGAGCCCGACATGGGGCTCGAACTCAGGAATCACGAGTTCATGACCTGAGCCGAAGTTGGACACTTAACCGACTCAGCCACCCAGGCGCCCCAATTATGTTTTATTTTTGATTACTAAACATCATCCATTCTGTTCCATGATTTTATCTGCTTTTCCCTAACATGAAGAAGAACTTCATTTGGGTGGTCTTCTGTCTGTACTTAATAGAAGTGAAACATTAAATATTACATAGAGAAGAATATATAAAGTCTTTTCCACAGAACTCTAAAAATGCATGAGGCTTCTAGGCATTGCAACCTAAATGTGGAAACTCATGTGATTTAATCTCCCATTGGAGCTCACTCTGTCCACCAGATAGCACCTAAAAAGGAACTCTAACTTCCTTTGCTTCTCTCAAAGAATACTGAAGTTTCCATACCAGTTCCTCTAGAAACACTTCCCTCCAGTGTCTCAGTCTTTCATACCTCATACCTATTCTAAAGTCCTTCAGATTCTGAAATATCAAACTCTCTTAACTCAAGTCCAGTCTACTAGTAATTTTTCTCCTTTTTTTCTCCTCTCCACTGCAGTTAGAATTAATCTTTACAGAAGCATTTTCCCCCTCTCTCCTCATACTTCTGAAAGTTCTTCCTATCTCCCCCCATTCTCCTAATTTTGAATCACAAAAGGTTTTGGAACTGCATAGACAAATATCTTGCTTTAGTGGGGAGGGGTGCAGCAAGAGGAGAGGGAAAGATTGTTACTACTCAAATAATAATATATCCTATTTCTTTCCATGAGTAATAAGGGCTGGGGTCCCAGACTTTCTTGGTAAATTATTCTTGGCCTTGCAGTAACAATTAGTTCCCAGCTTCCTGTTTCTTACAAAGCAATATGAACCAATCTCACCATGTCCTCAGGGATACTAGCCCCATTTGGGCACTGTTCATTCTTCCTCTAAGGCTTGACTCTGAGCTCTATGACACCCCAAGGAAAGAGCAGCAGGGGTGGGCAGAAGTGGGCAGAACTACCCCACATGTGTCTGAGTCCCAGTTTTGCAGTCTTGTTTCCAATTTTTCCAGTTCTGATACACCCAACTAACTACTTTCTTTGTTCCATCAACTCATGAGATGGTAGCTACATCTTGTACTTAGGATCTCTGGATTACCTCAGTGGTCCTTTTGTGTTGACTTAGTCCTCTAACATCTGCATAGATTGAACTAATTCTTTCTATTAAATTCCCCCCATAGAAATATCTAGTGTGGTTTCTGGCTTCTTCCCTGGAGCTGGTTGGAAACAGGGCTGGAGGATGGTAAAAGTATTAATCACTGGACTATTACAGGAAAAGCTTCACACTCTATATGTGAAGGAGAAACACTACATATTTCAAACCGAAATTCAAGGCAGAATCTTGATAATTACTATTGAAAACAGTTACACAATGCTGAATTCAGATTAAGATATTTTAAGTGAAAAATATCACTTTACTCTATATTTCTAATTTTAAGAATGCTTTAAAAGTTAATACTGTTGGGATGCCTGGATGACTGTTGGTTAAGTGTCTGACTTTGGCTCAGGTCATGATCTCACATTCGTGGGTTTGAGCCCTGTGTCAGGCTTTGCTCAGAGCTCAGAGCCTGGAGCCTACTTTGGATTCTGTGTCTCTCTCTCTGTATGCCCCTCCCCTGCTTGCTCTCTCTCTCTTTCTCTCTCTCTCTCAAAAATAAATAAACACTAAAAAAATGTTAATATTGTACTGTTGTTCATTATATAACTACATGTTCTTGAAATATATCCAATTTTATGCAAAAACCTTATAACTTGTATATAGATTCCCATAATTGAGTCCCAGAGACTCCTCAGAGAGAAACTGAAGGTAAACCATTTCTTCATATTTTTGCATTTCTTTGAGGATCAGTAATTTTTTAGGTCTTCTGAAAATTTAATTAGACAGTTAATAGCAACTAAAACTATATTATTTTGCCCCTTACCTCCACAAAACCAAATAATGTGTAGCAAATGATTCTCCTTTTATAAGTGTTTAATTAAAATGATACTTTCACTTTATGTTGAATAGAATTTTATTATGCACCAAGTACTTTTGTATCTCTTACTACCCATATTCTTATCCAAGACTATAAATTGGAGATTTCCTACGTTTTCCTTCAGAAAATCTTAAACTCAGAAGGATTTAAGAATTTCCCCAATGATCTCAAGTAAAAGGTGGCACCTGATCTTACACCTACGTCTCAGAACTTTCTATCTACGTACTACTTTGCTTTGTTCCACTGTTGACTTGATTCTTCCACAGAAAGTATGTTGAACACAGGACTCTCAGGATGGCTCAACTTTGTTGAAAATCCAAAAATTAACAATGTTGAAAAACACATAATCGCAATGATTGTGCGGTTTGTGTGTGGGTGTGTGTGCATGTGTGTGTTTTCTTCTGTTTTACAGAAGGTTTATCAGAGACAGGGCTCTAAGAAACCAAATGGAAGGTATAATTACCTTCAGGGATATTTTATTATTAAAAGGTATAATGAGAGGTACTATAAGAGTAGATTAAACTATTAGGGAACCTGCCACAAGTGACTTTGTAATTTGAAAGATCATTTATCATTTTCAATCATGACTTTCAGTTCATTTCTCTCAGTGATTTTTCAAAATACTCTAAAAATTCTCATTTTTTAGATTGCTAAATAGATAAATTGCTATTGTTTTTCAGCAGAGAAAACAAAGGTACATTCTGTAAATAATCTAGTTATATATGTACCATTTGAATTTACAACATCCTTAAAATTTATCTTTATAAGAAGTTACTGGATACTTACTTCTTCTTACTTCAGAAATCTATTTTTACGGCCTGAATTTACTTAACCTCATGGTCTTTTAAAATTTTCCAGAAAAATAGATATAAACCATTGATAGTTCTTGATTAAAAAGTAAAACAAAAATTAGCAAATAATTTTCACCTATTGATAAATATTTAAATGTATTTATCTTCATGTATGTGCACATGCAATGTTTTGACAGAAGCTGGTAGTTTCCTACTCAAAGGCAACTTATCACTACTTCCTTATTAGAGAGTACCCAATATTGCTGACAGTAGCAATATATCAAGCTAAAAATTGTATTTCCAACTCTCTTTACACATGGGATGGACAATAATGTGCAGACAACAACCATTTGTTGAAGCTTCCTAAAATCACCTCTTTTATGACAGCTTACTCAAATGGCTGGTTTGTAGAATTTTACACATCTGTTTTCCTCCTTTTATTCTGACTCATTGATGTGGATGGAGATGTGATGACTGGTGCTACAGTATCCACATTGTGTGTGTATAGTAAGCTTAAGGAAGAAAGCCATATTCTAAAAAGAGCAAAGCAGATTAACAGAAGGATCTTAGGCCACTGATTATACAAGGAGCTGCCACAATCCCCTTAACTGCCTGTCGGGCATTTTTGTTCTTTGTAAGAGAAGCCCTATAATTTTCAGATATTTTATTAGCAACCACACACAATTCGCTGATTAACATACAAAGGTTCTAAGACAAAGAGTGCTCTTTTGCATTTCTGGTGAGACTTACAGTGCTGTACAGGTTGAAGGATAAATTCACATGCAGCATCAGAAGCTATAAATATATACACATTTTGATTTAGAAATTTCACATCTAGTAATTCATCTAAAAGAAATAAAATTGAGTGTAATATGGTACCTAGAGTGGTACTCAACCCAATATTACTTACATTTGTTGGAATACTTGAACCAGTGGAAATGCTCAATAAAAATTATAATAATTACGGAAATTATATAAAACCGTACACTATTTAGACACTAAAATGATTTGTGTAATATTTATAACATTGTGGACATTCACATTACATCCTACATCTAATTAAAATACTTTAAGTGTACAAGCTGTACATTATGATACTGACAATGTAATCCATAAAAAGTCACACATATGCAGAGAAAGCTATCTACCTGGACATATGCCCCCAAACTGACAGTAGTTATCTATGGGTGTTTCAGTATTGAGTAATTTATATGTAAATTTATCTTAAAAATTATAACAAACATCTATCCCTTATTTATTAAGAAACACTATGTTAGAAAAATGAATTAAAAAGTTTGGTGTTGCTGAAGTTGAAGCATGACTAGAAAGTGGTAGGTTAGAGAATTGAAGTCACTATAATTCTTCTGAAGATTTCTAATAAATATGTAAGCTGCCTCAGTTTTTGTCAGTATAAATTCAGAGGAGATGTGTGAAAATTTCCAGGTGGAATGAAGACAAATTTCTTTGACTTCTTTTCAGCAGGGATTTATACAGCACGACTATACTAACTTACCATTACAGGTAGACAGCATGTGGAAATAGTAGATATATTCTTTTTTTCTTATTGAAACTTATGGCGCCTCAACTCTATGAAACCCTTGAGGAAATAATTTGTGTCTCACTCAGTCTTTATCCCCACTGTCTGGCACACAATAATCTTTGGATACATGAGAGTTGATTGTGTATGTAATTGTGCCCACCTTCGTTTGGTCCCAGAGTGTTGTTAGCATCTTTCTTTGATATATACTTTTAAGGAAAATTGCCTTATTGCTCAGCTACACCATAGCAACTTTGGTAGACATAAAACATAAGCAGAAAAATTATACATCTGAACCATGGAGCTATTTATGTAGAAAGTTAGTGAAATATTGTGTTAAACATTAATGCAGTCTAACAAGTATGTCTGGCTCTTAACCACTTCTAGATGTATGATAGGAAAGCATATATTTGACCCTGTATTGTTGGGTAGGGCCATAAGATTAAGTCCAGCCTAATGAGTAGTGAACTAAAGTGATTTGCTAAGCATTTACTTGCTTCCCAAAGTCTCTTGAAAGCCCTCTCTCTCTATATTCACTTTGGGATGTCAACCAACAGCTTTCAAGATACTAGTTGCTCAGTCACTTAGAGCCCTAAGTGATTGCAGTGAGCAGATCTTCAACAAATGTATAGCGTGATCAAGAAATAAATCTTTGTTATTTTTTAAGTTTATTTAATTTTAGAGAGTGCAAGAGAAAGTGTGCAAGAGGGGAAGGGGCAGAGAGGGAGAGAGATAGAACCTTAAGTAGGCTCAACACTCAGTGCAGAGCCTGAGGCAGGGCTTCATCTCATGACTGCAAGATTAGGACCTGAGCTGATACTGATATCAAGAGTTGGATGTTCAAATGACTGAGCCACACACACACCCCTAAATCTTTGTTATTTTAAGTTACTGATATTTTGGAGTAATTTGCATCTGTAGGATAAATTAGACTGTTTTGAGATATATATGGAATACTTCTAAATTATATCTTTGGATTTAGTAGTGACAGGGAATTCCATTATATTATTATAAAATGGCTTTATTTTTGAAGGAAAAATATATGTACACATGCATATATACATATACATATATATCATATTGGAATAAATTCAGACAATATCTAAAAGCATGTGTGTGCAAATACACACACATATACTCAGACACACAATTTTTTAGAAAAATCAACTTGGATCCCACCATCCAGGAACAGTTTATACTAGTTTTATGTAAGTGCAGTTTGAAGTATCCCTTTGTTCATAATTACAAATGGAAAGATTAACAGGTAGACAGTAACATATAGACACAAATAATTTCAAAAATGAAATTACAGAAAGTATTGTATGAGTTTATTTGAATACAAAAAGAAAAAGCATGAAATAAGATTTTAAAAGTGTTGACTTTTAGGAAAAGTGTTTCTTTTCAAACCAGAGATTCTATTTCCCTTTTGAATGCATTGAATATATTTGATGATATTAAAGAAAGACTAATTTTTAGTTATGAATGGTACATATGGTTATGCTAACAAAAAGCGTTTTTAATTTTAGACTTACATATTGAAATTATTAATAGTTAAATTAAGTCAAGTCTGCCATTATCCAAATTAATTTGAAAAAGGATATGAATGGAGTACATGGGGGTGAAATTGCTTATAGGTGGATGAACTTGGCACTGAGTAAAGGGCATAGGTAGATTCATTATAGTCGTCTACTTTTTTTTTTTCCTAAGACTTCCTTTTCAGAGCAGTTTTAGGTTCACAGCAAAATTGAAAGGTGCAAAGATTTCCCATATACCCCCATCCCCAAACATACGGGCTATCTACTTTTATTTAAATATGCAATCCCCTGTAACATAAAATTACATTTAAAAAAGAAATTCTAGATTCTAGAATGTAAGCTTTTTCAAACAAGTTGGTACCCACTAAAGGGCCTCTCTTGAACAAACACATGCTTGACAGGTAGCTCAAAAGTAAGGTGAATGAAGCCTTTGTGGAAGTGGACAGATGTCCATTATGAATTGGTATACCGGGTGTTGAAACCAGACTCATTTGTGCCCACAGCCCTCCAAGCTCCATAAGCAAGTAATAATACTCCAAACCCAATTATCATGCCTTCTGTCCTGCTGGCTGACCATTGGATTGATATTAGAGCAAAGGTATCAAAATTAAACAAAACAGGGATTTCATGTAAAAGGGATTTCACTCCATCTTTGTGATAAGGTATATTATCATCATTATAAAAGGTTTTAACTAAGTGAGGCATTTTATATTACCTGTAAAATACATTTTAAAGTGTTAACCTTGAGAAGAATAACCCTGATTAATTATAGTTCCCAATAATTAATTCAGTCTTTTAAATTTTTTATCCAATTATAATTCTTCTTCCTTGCTGGTTTCCACTGTAATCACTCATGTTCTATAAGAATAAAATACTCAGAAATGGACCTAATTCGGCAACCTGAATATAGAAGCACTAATTATAAAAGTAAACTGTATAGAATGTCAAAAATAATTTGACAGATTTTTTTTCCCTGTGACAACTTAAGAAATTAATAGGTTCAACTCAAATGTATCCCTTTTAAAGATACTCTCATTTTTGCATACATCTCTTCAGAGCTGCGAGGAGATAAGCTCTTTGATGCTGTTAGGTTTTTTTTCTTTCATAATCCCCCAAGTAATAAATACTAAAAAAACAAATAAACAAACCAAACCAAACCAAAAACCACACATTCATGCACAACCAAAACAAAGAAAATAATAAAGAAAATAAATATTTTATAATTATATATGTATGTTTATATGTTATATATTTTATATGTTGTATATATCATATATAATATACTGTATATCATGTATACTGTGATTTGTATACTATATATTGTATATAGTATATATTATATATCACACACAGTATATGATATATTATATACTGTATATTATAGTCAGTGTGTGTGTGTGTGTGTGTGTGTGTGTGTGTGTGTGTATATATATATATACACATATATCTTTGTTGGCTGAAAAGAGTCAATCCTTCTGCCAAGAGTTCAGGTAGGAATTTTCTTACAGGAACACTGAAGGCTAAACTTTGCCTTCAGGATTTTTCTGATTAGATTAGTACAAGCCCATAGGGAATAAGAGAAGACACCTAGCAACACATCTTAACAGTTAAATTGTTATTGCAGTGGGAGAGATGAGGAAAGCTTAATTTTTTCTCTATAGTGAAAACTATGAATTCAAGCTGAACAGGTTTTCATTAAGAAATATGAAAAAAGACTTGTATTAGAAGACTGGGAATTGTGTCAGAAATTGTTTGTTACATAGTTTTGGCACTGAAAGTGTCATACATTAAAGAAAATAATTAAAGGGATCTGGAGAAGAATTCCAATCCTTTGGTGGTCCACCAGAGAAACAAACTCATTACCATACGGAATCTGAGAGATCAGTGACAATGTGTTACTATCAGGAGCTAAAGAGTTAGATCCCAGAGGAGTTCAGGATCTATGAAGGATGCTGTTCTGCAGAATGATCAAATTTTTCACCAAGAGGTTGTATGTGTGGACTAACACAGGTCAGCTGAGCTGTCTTGAGATCCAATCTCCAGGGACCATTCCTAACTGTAGGTACTAGAAGTTATTAAGGAGCTCATCAGTTGCCCAGTTCTGAAAACTGAACTTTGTTTTAGGCTAACACGAAAATTATGTATGTTTATCAAACTAGCCCACCTGAAGTTGAAATGATGAGAAGTAACTAAAAGCCAGAAACTCTATAAATGGAACCTAAGCAAAGTGGTCTGTAATGAGACATGTAGAAAATTAGAGAGAGGAATCTGGATTCATAAGATTATGTACATTCACCAGATAATAGATTTTTTTTTTAATACATCCTCTGTTTTTCAGCACTTATTCCTTTGAAAAATATGCTCGGTTTCCGGGAGCTAGGAGTAAAATAGGTGAGTCTACACCTTTTAAATACAGAAAAGATTGGGATTGAGTTATCTCTAGAGAAACAAGTGGTGCCCCAGTTTGGTGACTGAGATGGATACCCTTAGATAGCCTGGTCAGAGAAGAATGAATAAAAATGAGGCATAAAAATGAAGCCCATTAGTTCTTTTCTAACAAGGCCAATCCTCTTACTAAATAATGTTTATAATATGCAGAAAAAAATATTTATTTCTTGGTGTGTCACCTTTTGTTCAATTCACCCTAGAGCAGAGGTATTTTCAATCTGAGATTACAAAGGTGACAAGACACATCTAGATTGAGAGAAAGAATACTGTAATGCACAAGGATCTTTCCCCTAAAGAACAACAGCAAGGTATATATATATATATATATATATATATATATATATATATATATATATATATGGTGCCTTCTCACCCAAAGTTCAAGTTATTTTGAGATAAGAAACATACAAACACAGAGATGCACACAGAAACATCAATATCACATATATTTATGCCTTTTTATTCTTACAGATATTAGAATATTATGCCATCATGGAGGGATATGATCATGTATAATTTTTGTACCAATAAAAGTTTTATAATATGGCCATTATTATCCTGTTAGTTATTGAGGGATTCAGTTCCTACTTCCTGCTCTGACGTTGCTAAATCTGAAACTCTCTCCTTTAATCTTCTTGCTCTTTGGACTTTCCATACAATAGGAACTGACTCTTAATTGAACTCTTGGCTAAAAATATTGGCATTCTGTTTGTCCTTTTAAAAGGCTCTTCTGAATATGGACCTGCCTTCTCATTCATGGCTTTGGTTAATCACTCTTTAAATCCACTTTCCTGTTCTGACCAGTATTCACACAAGACTGTGAGTCTCTTCAGTTCCTGAATACTAACTCTCCCTTGACTGACTAATTCCATTGCTATCTGAGTCTTGTTCCAGGGAAATGAAGAGAAAAGGAGAAATGATTATTACATCCAGGTAAATACTTTCTTTGTGTATCTATCTTGAGACAAATCAATAGTGAAAAAAAAAATAAGCACTGCTAGAATGCCTAAACTCTCTTCAGATGCATTTGGTTCTGAGTTGTCCAGTGGCCAGGTGATAACCAAGCTATGCAGAGAGTACAGCTGAAATGATTGTTTACACTTCAAATTGATGTTTCCATTCTCTGTGGTACTTTTGAAAAAACAAAAGTGTTTCATACTTATTTCTTTACTTTACATTAAAGCAAAATTATGAGGTGGCTATCTGAGATAGTTTTAATTGATAACCTAAACTCTTAGAAATTAAGAGATTCTAAACACTCTTTGTTTTGGTGTATTTGTGTGGGTGTATACATATTCTGTAGTAGAGAACTAATTTGAACCTCAGAATTCTGTGGCTTCAATGACTATATCTTTTGCATTTTTTTTGTTTATTTTTTTATTGTTTATTTATTTTTGAGACAGTGAGACAGAGCACAAGCAGGAGCATGGCAGAGAGAGAGGGAGACATAGAATTGGAAGCAGTCTCCAGACTCTGAGCTATCAGCACAGAGCCTGCCACAGGGCTCAAACTCACGAGTGGTGAGGTCATGACCTGAGTTGAAGTTGGACACTTAACTGACTGAGCCACCCACGCATCTTCTCCCCCTTTTCATTTGGCCATTCCTTGGTTTTCAAGGAATAAAACAATCAGAAGTTATTCCTTCGAGTAAGAATAATTAAGTTCAGGTATGTGGGGTTGTGCTATATAAAACAAAATTGTGTCCTTTGAAATTATACTTCATATATGGAAGATTAAAAATATTTATTTCACTATGCAAAGGACATGTGATGGTCAAACTTATTACCAAAGGAATGAGAGATGGACTCAGGAAGTATAAACAGGAAAAATCTACAATGAGTTTTTGTTTTACTCTGTTGAGACACTGGACTAAACTGTGATGTTGGCCTGGGAGATGAGGGTAGATGTGAAGCCAATGTTTGATGGAAATAATTTAAGCAACAAACAGAAACTATCAGAGTAGGAAGAACTGTTGGGTGAACTACCAACTGAAAGCATTCTTTATGGAAAATATACACAAAGTCCCTAACACAATATTGATGGGCACAGGATGAACCACCACTCAGCAGGCCACAAATCCATTTCACTAATTCCCCCGGTCAGAAGAAAAGACACTAACCCAGAATGGAGCCAATCAGCAAAGCCAAGGTGTGCTATGCTAGCTACACAACAGCAAATCCATAAATCTATTGTAATTGAAGCCCTCTCTTTAGAGAAGAACCATTTTGAAAAGTTCCATTCTCTAGTAAAGAACTACAGAGATTATAAAAAACCTAATTATCTAGAACTAATCTATTTTAAATGAAATTATCCAAATTGTAAAGTTATTAATAGCAATGATAACAAATATTAGCTACTGAGTATTCATAGTATTTATATAAATACTTTATTTAATGTAATTATTTTTAAATCTTACACTAAATCTCTAAATTGGGTATAATAATAGCCATTTAATAAATGAAATAACTGAAGCTCAGAGAATATAGTGACATATCCAGCTTCCCATCACTGGAACCAGAGATAGACTCAGTTGGTCAAATAACAAGTCCTCCTTCAAAATCAAGGAGGATGTGGATGAAAGAAATTGAGACACAGTTTAATACTTTCCCCTTACATCAAATTCATAGGATAATTTAGAGAACTAAGTTGTGACAGTTAACCCATGTTTTCTGATGATCCAACTTTCACCATTTATTTATTTATTTATTTATTTACTTATTTATTCCAAGAGTGAGAGAGAAAGCACATGCACACACAATGAGTGTTGGAAGGGCAGAGACAGAGGGAGAGAGAATCCCTAGCAGACCCCACACTGTTAGCACAGAGCTCCATGTGGGGCTTGATCTCATGAACACATGAGATCATGACCTGAGCCAAAATCAAGAGTCAGATGCTTAACTGACTGAGCCACCCAGGCACCCTTCACCTTTTATTTTTGAAAAGATAATAATTATACCAAACAAACATGAGGGCAAGTAGTAAGGCCCCCAAAGAGAAAAGCCATTTATTTTTAATGTTTATTCATTTAGTAATTCACTTATTCCAAAAAGTACTCATTATTGTAAAGCATTGTGGTATCTATTTTTTTTTCTAAACTGTAACAGAGACATTCTATTTCTTTTTTTCTCCCACAAGAATAAGATATAGTCACTGCAAAATTAACTCTGGTTTCCTTCTCCTGACGTGAATTATGGGTATCATGGTAACCTATATAATATTCAGACTTTTAAAAGGACCCCAGCATTGAAGGAAAGCAGAAAGACTCAATTTACCATGAAAAGGAAATGGACAATTAGCCCATTAACTCTTTATTAGATAAATAGCAGAAGGTTAATTGATAACTCAATAGTTTTAACTGTAGCCATGGTACTCTGTTGGCTCAGAATACAGGAAGAACAAGACCATTTGCTTACAAAAACTTACAGTTAAGTCACTTCTAAAAGTCACTAGTTGTAATTAAAAAAAAAAAAATCTATAGACATCATGATTTGAGGGCTTCTAGACAACCTATAAGACCCTGGGGCAGTCCATGATGCCTGATCCCTGCCAAAGCATGAAATAAAGACCCAAATAGGGGAATCTGTAACACTGAAGTTTCTACCATTGTGTGGTCATAAATAAGGCACCCAATAGATAGAGTATTACTTTGACTTAGAGATGTTTTAACACCTATATTCTCTTTATCCTTATAAAAGCCACCTGATCCTTGAGAAAACTCTTTTGCTATTTATTTTATGAAAAGCTTAAAAAAATCATTGTTCCAGTCGAGAATGATTCTATATTTCCAGATATTATACATGGTTAGTTCTGTAACAATCATGTGCTAAGTTCACTTTCTTAGCCAATCAAAACTAAAATATGATTCTGGTGGAAGCCCAGGGAGTATCCTTAGAAGACTCTAATATATGTAATATCTATGGCAGGGCACCGAGCAACAGTTTGTAATTTAAATGAAAAGTGTATGGTCTTTGTCAGTCACTACATTACAATCTGTGACCTTTGAAAAAGGACAAAAATAACTTCAAGGAAAGAGTAATATCTTTAAAAGTTCCAGTCTCGGTGTTCTTATCCATGTGGTTAATTAACCAATTCATTTATTCATTCATGTAATAATATAAGGGCTAATCATCCAGTGTGTACCAAGAACAGAGTTAGGTGGTGTGAAAATAACAGTTAACAGGACATAGTTCCTTTCCTCAGGGACTTTACAGTGGAGTGGGGTAAGCAAGCCCATGATTACAATGTTGTGATACAAGTAACAGGTAAAGGACAGTTTTTGTTAAGGCAAAAAAATGAAGTCTAATGTTGCTGGTGATAGGAGCTGGATAATACCAATTTTAAGATGCACATTGACTTATGTCTATTTTCACTGATATGACCATCACCTCTCATGTACTTTATTCAATAAAAATAGGGATGAGTAGGGAAAAAATGAAGATCTGAAACATTTCTGATTGAAAAGTTAACAAGATAGGACAAAAGGGTCTCTAAAGAGGAAGAGAATATAAAGGAGTATGGTATCTGAATATTTGTTCCCATTTGAGCACCAAGGTCTCATAGACCAATTCTTGGTCTCTTGGCAACTCTTGGCACCATGTAGAACCATCTGAATGCACCTGAGCCTTTTCCAATTAGATTTTTTCTTACCATGGAGAAAATGACTATAGCGTGTGTGTGTATGTGTGTGTACATACTACTAAGAAATTTAACCTTCTGGAGCCCAGGTAAGTTTGCTGAGTCTAGGTATTTACTTCATAGGGATACTTCTACCTGAGAGACTTGCAGACACTTGTGCTATGATCCAAGGGGGTAGGGAGTTTTACCAGCAATACTAATTATCTCCACAGGTTTTTTACCACAAAGATAATGGTCTGAGCCACAGTGGCAGTGAGGATGGAGAAAAATACATAGCTTCCAGAGGGGTGTATTAGTTATCTATTGCTGCATAACAAATTGCCCCCAAATTTAGTAGCTTAAATTAACATTTGTTATCTCACACAGCTCTGCTATCTCATATAGGCCACAGAAATCTGGAATTACCATAGCTGAGTGGTTCTGGCTTAGACTCTCTCAAAGGTTGAATCATGACGTTGACCAATAATACAGTCAACCTGAAGACTTGAATAGGGCTGGAGAATTTGTTTCCAGAGTAGCTTACTGGCATACCTTACAATTTAGTACTTGTTGTTAGCATCTCCTTGCCATGGCCAAGTATACTTCACTATAAGATTACTTGAGTGTCTTCATGACAGTCTTTATGTAGTTTTTCCCAGAGCAAGTAATCCAAGAGAGAAAAGGGGACCCAGCTATAGATGTCACAAACCATAATTTCTCTAATATCTGAGGTTCATAGAAGCTTCCCAATTCAGTGTTAGGAGATTACACAGAGATATAAAAACCAGGAGACAAAAATCATTGGGGAACATTTTAGCGTCTGGCTATGACAGAAAAAAAGACAAAGAATTTTATTTATTGACAGTTTGGATATGAGAATGAATGGGGAAATCAAATATGAAACTCAGGAGTCTGGTTTTTGACAGTGTCATTGCTTTTGTTTAGAAGTATTTTGCATTTGCACTTTCCTGCTGAGTATTTGTTAATATGTGTACATGACAACTATTATTTCTCTAGGGAAAGTCACTGGTATGATTTGTTAGATCACAGAGAGATTGTTAATTTGTATCATCTTTTGGAGAAAGGTAAGGAAAAGTATCCTAGGGACTGTGATAAAACCAACTATTTCAACAACTTAATGAAACTAGAATGTCTATATCTCTAAGGTATAACAAAAGTGTAGAAGTTAAGAATTGGTTAGAAGTTATTAGAACTAGAGAAACAGGTTTAGAGATACATATATACATATATATACACATATATGTGTATATGTACATACCTTCCCTCCAATGTGAAAGAAATACAATTCTAGACATCATCTAATGTCTCCTCAAAGTGGTAGAGTGTGTGGGATGGGTAATACACAGAGAGAATAAAATCACCCTTGGTTGAGAACCACCGGTCTAAACATTCTTAGCTAGCCTTTTTTTTTTTTTTTTTTCTTGTTTTAACTATAGTTAAAGGCTTTGAAAAAATTATGTAAAATTAAAATCTGACTTTGGTGAAATCTGATTAACCTTACCTGCTCAAAAGGCAGTGCTGGTCATGAAAAAAAAAAAAAAAAATCTCTAATTCAATTTAAAATACAGAGCAGGAAATGCATCCGGATAAAAATGAAAATAAAATTTCACATCCAGCTAGCCTTCAAAAATTGAATGCCCGTAGTGTAAGCTTTCTAATAATTTGGACTTTTTGGATTGGAAAAGGCACATTCTGACCTCCTTATTATCAAACTGAAGTAAACCTGAAATTGCATGATAGATAGAATAGAGACCATATCCTGAGGACTTTGCCTAGGAGTAGTAGTATTTAAAAACAAAAACAAAAACAAAAATAAAAAAAAAATATGGGAAAAGTCAAGTGTCCTTCATAAACATGACTTTATAAAGCAACCCAAGTCTTACTGTCATTCCCACGAAACTCCCACGGTTATTCTACATCAGGTTGAAATGCATGATGCTTGAGAAGCAATAAGAATTCATTCCTACACTTACTTACAGAAGGTATAACAAAGACGTTATTTCCTGCTACAATGAGTAAGGTAGATTGGACAATAGCTAGTTGATTTCTTCCAAAATGTATAGCAGTAAGATTATTTTACACATTGCTAAAATTCATTATTGATAAGTATAGCACAGAATGACCTTAAGAATGGAAGAACAAGAAACAGTGCAGACCATCCTCCCAGCAAAAGAGCCAAAACTAGTGAAAACTACTGAAAACATCAAAAACAACAACCATATAGTCTGCGAAAATTTTCTAAGGGCATACAGCAAACAAAAACATTATTAAAAAAATAAATTTAGTAAATCTTGTTAAGAACAACAAGAGTGTGTCACATTTGAACCAAGAATCTTCCCCCAACTCCAGCTAGCCTAATGGAAGAAGCCCTACCCAGGGTATGTGCAGCCAAGAACATAGAACATCCTTTCTCTTTAGCAGCCAGTCAAGAATTATGGCTTCCCTGTGAGAGAATTAGGCCACTATCATTTTTCACCATTTCCTGCCCTGTGTGCAGAAGCTCTACTTCAAGCAACAGTAGCTGAGAAATCTGGGGCTTTCCTCCTCTACCCAGCTTCAGAAACTCTACTATAGGAGAGGTGCACTGAGAATACTAGAGAACCACCTGCCCTCACCACAGCTCACTAGTAGGGGGTAAGTTCTATGCTAGAAGAGGCAAAATAAATATACCAGTAACTATCACCCTCACTTAGTGTCCC
The DNA here is from genome assembly GCF_018350155.1 of Leopardus geoffroyi. Classification (NCBI taxonomy): domain Eukaryota; kingdom Metazoa; phylum Chordata; class Mammalia; order Carnivora; family Felidae; genus Leopardus; species Leopardus geoffroyi. The sequence goes on from NC_059326.1 coordinate 182,380,370, forward strand.
ACTCCTAAAGCACAAAGTCATGTTGAGGGAAGAAAGCTACTTTTCCCTTCCACAGGTATAGAGCAATGGTACAGAGATTTTGTCTAGGGGCAGAAGCAGATTGTGAGAACAGACAACTTCATTGTTCTTTCCAAGAAGACTATTATTTAGAGTAGTACGTGTGTGTGTGTGTGTGTGTGTGTGTGTGTGGTGATGGCAGAGGTGTGGGGGGAGAGTTCTAGCCTGAGTGTTCTCAAAAAAAAAAAAAATAGAGATTTTAGTGATAAGCAATTAGGAGGAGGCAGAACAAGCTAAATTGAGAGGAACAAGCTAAATTGTAGATGAAGTAGAAGTTTACATGGGCGGGGAGGGGGGTGGAGGGGGGTGGAGTGGCAGGAAAAGAGGCAGCTAAGAATTTTCTTGGGATTGCCTCAAAGTTTTACCCAAACACTACCCAACCACCCTACCTCCAGGACTAAATTCCACTGAATCAGACTCTAGGGCAATTTATACCCTGAGGCATTGTTGAAAACAATAGAGAAATCAACTGGCAAATACTGGTTAGCTTGTTAGCTAGGTGTGATAACAACAAAGGCAGGTCACTTACTGGAGAAACCTGGAAAAAATAGGAGAGTCCTGTTAAAACCACCGCTCTCCCAGAGAGATTGTGTTCACACCAAGGCTACACCACAGAGGAAATAAACTTCACTAAAATCATCCAGCCATTTCACTAAACAAATAATTAAGCAAACAACAACAAAACAAGACTCAAAGATAGATGTTAATATCCAGAGATTTTACAGGTATAATATGTATGCGACAATAGCAAAAACTGGGAAAAAGAACAGAGTTATAGAGGAGCAACATTTCCATATCTCATTGGAACTCAGCATAAATCTGAACTATCGTCTCATAATTTAAGATGTATATTTGGTAAGGCTTGGAACAACCACTCTGAAAATAACCAAAAAAAAAAAAAAAAAAAGTAAAAGTCATTAGGAGACTTAAAATGTTATCCTAGAAAATATTCACTTAATTCCAAAAAAAAAAAGCAGTAATGAAAGAATTAAGGAAAAAAGAAAACAGGAGATATATAGAAAATGAAAATTAAAAAGTCAGATATAAATCAAGCTATATCAATAATAACATTAAATGTGAGTAAATTCAATCAAAAGGCAGAAATTGCCAGACCAGACGAGAGAAAAGAAAAAAAATTTAAAAAGGAAAGAAAAGGAAAGAAAAGAAAATGAAAAAAAAACTAACTATATGCTGTCTAAAGGAGATATGCTTTACATTTGAAGATAAACATAGGTTAAAAGGAAAAGAAGAAAAATGATATGTAAACAGAAACAATAAGAGTGCTAGAGTGGCAATAGTGTTATCAGTTCAGATAGACTCTAAGAGAAATAGGGAATTCAGTAATACTAGTTATACTCTTTGATACCCCACTTTAAATGATGGTCAGAATAATTAGGCTAGGCAGAAAATAAACAAGGAAACAGAAGACTAGAGCAACATTATAAACCAACTAGACCTAGCAGGTTCCTATTGAACATTCTACCCAACTACAACAGAATACATATTCTCTCAAGTACACATGAAATATTCTTTAGGATAGGCTGTATGCCACAGTGTAAAAGAAGCCTCAATAAAAATTTAAAAATTAAACCATGCAAAGTATGTTTCCAACCAAAATGGAATGAAATAGGAAATCGATAACAGAAAAACATTTGGGAAATTCCCAAATAATGTTTTCAGTAAACAATTCACTCCAACATAAGCAATGAGTCAAAGAAGTCACAAAGAAAGTAAGAAAATATTTTAAGATGATTTGAAGTGGACATACGAAACACCAAAATTTATGGGATGCAATTAAGTCAGTGGTTAGAGAGAAATTTATAGCTGTTACTATATAACATATAAGTGTTACTTATATTTTAAAAAAGAAGAAAAATCTCAAGTCAATAGCCCATCTCCATCTTAAGACACTGGAAAAAAAAGAGCACACTAAAAAAAATAAATCTCAAGTCAATAGCCCATCTCCATCTTAAGACACTGGAAAAAAAAGAGCACACACAAAAAAATAAAAAGCCAAGAGCTAGATGGCTTCACTGGTGAATGTGACCAAACATTAAAATGAAATTAATACCAAACTATATGAAGTCCTTCAAAAACTAGAAGAGGAAGTAACACTCCCCAGTTTATCCTATGAGGCCAGGATTATTTTCATACCAAAACCAGACAAAAACTTCACAAGAAAATAAAGCTACAAATGTTTACCTCCTATGAACATGGATGTAAGTCTTCTCAAGAAAACACTAGCAAACTGAATTTAGTATCATTTATAAAAAAATACACAACGTGTTCAAGTGGGATTTATTCCACACACTCAAGGGTGGTTGACTTCTGAAAGTCAACTTGTGTCATACACCATATCATGGTATGAATGGAAAAAAAAAATACTACATGATAATCTCAACAGATGCATGAAAAACATTTGACAAAATCTAGCACGTGTTCACGAAAAAGCAACAAAACTAGGAATCGAAGGGAAATTCCTGTCTGATAAAAAGCATCAATCAAAACAGCCACAGCTTACATCAGACTGAAGACCATGATGAAGAAAGGACCATATGCTTTTCCCCATGATTAGGAACAAGACAAGGATGTCCATTTGCACTAATTCAATGCACACTGTACTGTTAGTTCCAGCTAGAGAGATTAGGCAAGGAAGTGAAATAAATGAAATCTTGCACATAGATGATAGATACAGAGAATTCCAAGAAATCCTCTAAAAAAGTATTGTAACTAGTAAATGAGTTTGGCAACTTTGCAGACAGGATAAATAAAAATCTATTTTATCTGTATACACTAGCCATGAACAATGTAAACATGAATAAATAATCCCATTTATAAAGTCATCAAAAATTATAAAATAACTAGGAACGAATTTAACAAAAGAAGTCAAAACAATGCAACATTGTTGAAAAATTTTAAAAGAAGCATTAGTAAATGACAAGATATCCCATGTTTGTGGACAGGAAAACAATATTGCTAAGATGGTAATACTCCACAAATTTAGCTACAGATTCAGTACAATCCATGTCAAAATCCCAGCTTGCATCTTTTGCAGAAATTAAAGGCTGGTCCTAAAATCCTTATGGAAATATAAGAGACCCAGAATAGTCAAAACAATATTGAAAAGAAAACTGGGAGACCGCACAATTCCATACTTGATACACAACTACAGTAATCAGGACAATGTAATGTTGGAACAAGAATAGATGTATTGATCAATGAAATAAAATTGAGAATCCACATATAAACCCTTATGTTTATGGTTAATTGATTTTCACCAACATAATTCAATGGGGAAAAGGATAGTATTTTTAACAGATGATACTTTGATAACTGATTATCCACATGCAAAGAATAAATTTGGAGCACTTCTTGACATCATAAACAAAGAGTTAATTCAAGGTGAATCAAAGACCTGAATATAAGTGCTAAAACCCTCATAGAAGAAGGGTATGTAAAATGATATATACTTTTTCCATAGAAGAAAATATATAAGGAAATTTTCATGCTCTTGGGCTTGAAATCTTCTTACATATGCCACCAACACACAAGCAACAAAAGAAAAACATATATTTAATTAAAAATAAAATCTTGTGTGCTTCCAAGGAATTGAAGGTCAGGATATTAAAGATAGATCACAGAATGGGAGAAAATATTTTCAAGTCATAGACCTTATAAGATACTTGATTACAGAATAGATAAAGAACTCATATGTCAATATTATGACAACCCAATTTAAAAATAGACAAAGGATAGAGGTACCTGGATGTCTCAGTGGGTTAAGTTCTGACTTCTGCTCAGGTCATGATCTTATGCTTCCTGGATTGCAGCCCCACGTTGGGCTCTGTGCTAACAGCTCAGAGCCTGAAGCCGGCTTCAGATTCTGTGTCTCCCTCTCTGCCCCTCCCCCAACTTGTGCTCTGACTCTGTCTCTCTCAAAAATAAATAAAACATTAGAAACAACTTTAAAAAAATAAACATTAAAAAAGTTAGATAAAGGATCTAAATAGGCAATTATCCAAAGAAGATAAATAAATGGTTACCCAACCCAATGACAGACTTAAAAAACATCACATTTTACATACCAAATTGGTGTATTTATGGTGTTGAATTATATCTCAATATGGCTGATAAAAAAGAAAATAAAAGTTAAAATATTTAACCAGAATTATTGTTTGTTGTGTACATAATGTAAATTATCTTCATGAATATATGGCACTACTATCAAATATAGCACTTTTGAAAACTATCCTGGTGAAGCTACACTTTACATCAACAATCACATCTATGATATCCACTATTCTTTGTATGCTAACTTTGTGCTGAGCACTGTCACAAATATTTTCCATTTTTCTTATTTTTATTTTATTTTATTTTATTTTATTTTATTTTATTTTATTTTATTTTTTTGCAACAACACTACTGGGTAGGTGATATTATTATCTCCATCCTCACATGAAACATTTAAATCAAATAGAGTCTAGCAAACCTGCTCAAGGTCACAAATAAAAGCTTGAAAACCTGAATTTGGCTTATTATCCATTTTCATCAAGCTATTTTTCATTAAGGGATTT